>NC_136486.1:40020486-40487986 GCF_053919585.1 Euprymna scolopes | reverse complement strand
TATATATATATATATATATATAATCAGAAAGTTTAGATAAGTCATCGGTACCGTCGGTTTCAAACCTGATAATAGGGAACCGTTTTAGGTCCCCATATCAAGCTCTCTTAAGTCGATGTTCATCTTCTGAAGAGAGCTTAAACGGTTCCCTATTGTCAGGTTTGAAACCGACGGTATCGATGACTTATCTTATCTAAACTTTCTGATAATGAAAATATAAATAATACGCTCTTATTTTTGGATTTTTTCCTTATAATAGAGCACATTGTTGGAATCCTTTTTCCAAAATATAACTATGCAACTTTTGTGTGTGTGTGTGTGTGTGTGTGTGTGTGTGTGTGTGTGTGTGTGTTCGTTCCTATAGACGACAAAAGGCTGAACAGATTTTCTTTAAAATTTACAGGACTTTAATGCATAAGTCTGGGTGTGATCTTAGTTAAGTGTTGTCTCTGAATGCCCCCGATAATTATCGATAATCGAAACCGTTATTTTAATTTATCTATCATAAATAAATCCATTTTTCCATGTTGTCGCTTAGCAACAATGATAGAACAACGGGCCGTGAAAATTCTACTGTGGGTAACTTGATAGCGTGATTTTTTTTTTTTTTTTTTTTTTTTTGCGTGACGTGGTCTGTATGTTCAAACTCCGCGCGTACATTTCTTAATATTTTTTCATTAACTGCAAAGAATTTTATAAGACTTGAAAATTTACGTGTTGTGTTTTTGTTTTGTTTTTTTTTTGTTTTTGTTGCATGACGTTGTCTATAGGTTACACGTAAATTGCTTAATGTTTTTTGTTTTTTTTTATTAACTGGAACTAAGTTTATATAAAATAATTTTATAAAAGAAACAGTAGGTTCTCTGGACTATAATGTAGAATAACATATTTTGGGGTACTCATGCACTTATTGATCCGTGCTGAAATAATAACGTTATTTAAAAAGCAATTCTTAACATGGGGAGGGGAGGGTGTTTTGTACCTATTCTGTACTTTAACCTTACAATTGAATAAAAATAAACATATCATAAAACTTTAATTAAACGTGGAAATACGATTTTAAAAAATAGCGCGGATCACTCTCTGCATTAGCACCTATTTTTGACTACGTTACTGCATGGAGGCATGGGAAGCTTCCACCCGGGCGATTTCACGGATTTCAATGAAAATAAAAATATAGGAGTGTGAAATATTCGTTGATCATCTTTCAATACCGGGCA
Source organism: Euprymna scolopes (assembly GCF_053919585.1). Lineage (NCBI taxonomy): Eukaryota > Metazoa > Mollusca > Cephalopoda > Sepiida > Sepiolidae > Euprymna > Euprymna scolopes. Next base: position 40,486,766 of record NC_136486.1, on the reverse strand, counting down.
ACGTCAGGTATCCTTGCTAGTGTATATGTATATATATATATATGTATATATATATATATATATATATATATAGATATATATATATATAAACTACTTCATTTACTCACATAAATTTAATATACGAAAGTATAGATTTATGCGAAAACTTTAAGTATTTACTTCAAAAGTGCTCAATACGTAGGTAGAGCTAGTTAGTAATTACTAATATATATATATATTACAATAGAAAAATGCAAGTTTTTAGATGGAAAAGAAAAGGACAAGATATTATAGTAAAAATTTTAATAAATTTATAACTTAAAATATTGCAGCATTAAGAATTGATTATATAATGCCATAAATTGAAATTTTTTTAAATTCTTAATGCTGCAATATTTTAAGTTATAAATTTATATTTTTTTACAGTATCTTGTCCTTTTGCTTTCCAGTTTTAACAACTAATCCTTTACTTTTCTATGTTCAAGCTTAACCATATTACTTTTCATACTCGCATTTTTCTATTGTAATCCATAATTTTTCGAAGCTTCCAATAACTTCACTTGTTCTTTGTTTAATTTCAGTCTCTTTTTTTTTTGCCCCCATAAACACATATGTAGTAATAATGTACGGCACTCGTCTGCTTTCAATAAAATCCCCCAATTATCTCTTTCATGCTTTAATTCTCACGTGTGACTTCTCATTTCGAATTAGTAGCAACAGTAGTCGTTGAAGCGACGTGGTTGCTATGGAAACCAGTCATAAAAAGCGTCGCTTACCTCCTTACATATTTTTACAATTTTCAACACCAGAAAATTCATCATAACTTTTGTTTTACTGAACGAAAATTGAAAAAAAAAAATCAAAATATAACTGAGAAGGTGATCTATAAACTGTAATAATTGTTTGAAATTTGGTCGAAAATGTTACAGGTGACGCTTTAAAATGACTAAAGATGCCACTTAATCATATATTCAAACACTGCTGTGTTTTTTAATGATATAAAAATGACGCTTTGGCTAATGCAGAATATAAAATATTCACTTTCCTTTGATAATTGATTCTTTAAACCTTGTACGTTATTTATCAATATTTAAAATAGTTTTATACCCTCTTTTCAAAATATGAAACTATATATTGATATTTTATTTCAATATTATTTTTAAAATATTTAAAACTGATTATTTCAAAATAATTGCTTTTTGCAAATATATCAAATTTACATCCCACTACGTTATAATAAATTACCGCTGTTTGACTCTAAGCGTTAACTATTGGGCTTAACTTTAACTCAGTGTGTATTTGTACCCTAAGCGTCGACAGAATACATTCTTATGCATTAGCGTTGGATATCATTAAAGTTATAGAACCAAACTTTTCCTTATATAATTCTTTTAAACTCAGTATTGTCAGAAAATTCCTACCTACACAAATACGGTTGTCTTATTCCTTACCTGATAGAAATTCATTATCTATGCAAATTTGTTATTTATTGAGTTTTTATAGTACAGTAAAACTCCTTGAATTTGGACTTCCTCTCATTTGGACTTTCTCTAAACTTGAACTGTCACGTCATTGAAATTGTATTAGCATATTTGATGCAAAGTTGCAGTAAAACTGTTTACATGGTTTAGTCAGATACTGCACAGAAATGTTAATATTGGTACTATGTAATTAATGTAGATTAGCTATTGATAATTAATTTACACTAACTGTAATTTTTTTCAGATTGCTATATTTAAAATAGTGTAAAACAGCCCATCACAATGGCTTGCAACTCTAAAAGAAAACAAGTGACACTGATTTTACTCGAAAAACGTCAAATTATAGAAAAATTAGATGCCGGAGTTGAAAATAGCGTTATATTGAGAGATTATAAGATTGGAAGAAGTACACTGTTTTACATCAAAGAAAAAGGAGGAAATATTGAAGGCTGCTCATTTCTCTCCAAATAAAAGACATGTCAAAAGAAGGACTCTTCGCAGACCAAAGCAAGTTGAATTCGATCGAATATTGCATGAGTGGTTTGTAGCAAAACGAAATGAAGGTGTAGCAATATCTGGGCCCATGTTAATTGCTAAAGCAAAATCACTTAAGGAAGAGTTGAATATTGCAGAAGATATGAAATTCAGTGAAGGCTGGCTTAAGAGCTTTAAGAGTAGACATGGTATAAGACAATTAACAATGTCAGGCAAACAACGGTCTGCTGATACACACGCAGCATCAAATTATTGTGACAAATTCAAAACGATAATTGCCGATTATGATTTAACACCAGAGGATGTTTAAAACGCTGATGAAAGTGACGTAAATTGGAAGTGCTTGCCAACAAAAACATTAGCCTGGTCCGAGGAGCAGAAAATAAAATGATTCAAATTAAATAAAGACTAACAGTGATGGTATGCGCTAATGCTTCTGGAACTCATAAAAAGCTTCTTATCATTGGTAAATCAAAGTGTCCCCGAGCATTGAAAGGAGTTTCGCCTTTGCCAGTATCCTATTATTCTTCACGAAATGGATGGATGAATCAACAGTTGTTTAAAAAATGTTTTTTGTAAGAATTTGTGCCAGTTGTCCAGAGGCGTTTTCTTGAATTAAGTAAACCTGATTCAAAGTGCTTACTTCTGTTGGAAAATTATAGAGCACCTCCTTCTGAGTCAGAACTAGTGTCATCTTGCGGGAATATTTTTGTGTGCTACTTACCACCTAATGTGACTTGTCTCATCCAACCTATGGATCAAGGGATTATTTTGAACTTAAAATGTTTCTACAGAAATGATTTCATGATGAATAGGATAAATAGTACCGTGAGTATAAGCGATTTTCAGCGCCATTTTACTGTCAAAGATGCCATATTTTCTCTCGCAAGTGTATGGAATCAAGTTCGAGCAAGCACATTAACAAAAGCATGGGGTAAATTATGTCCAGCGCCAAAGGCTTCTGAACTGAAAGAATCGGAGAATACATCTGGGCTGGAAAAAATTCTTGAAACCAAACGGTTACCGACCAACCACGTTGTTCTTAAATCACTTAATGCAAATGATGTTGAAATGTGGGTGCAACAAGACTGATCAATATCCTGAAGGCAGTAATGGTGATGAAAATAGCAACAGCTCCCATTCTCCTGACCCTAATGTAAATAAGCAAGAACACTGATGAAGCAATATCATGGGATGATGCAAAAAAGTCTATGGAGACGGTTATAAAATTTATAGAAAAAAGTCCTTATTTTAGTAACAACTATGTTTTACAAGCAATGTCACTCCGAAGAGATATAATCATAAAGAAGTTACAGAACCAAGAAATTGTAGATTTTGGTGATCGCTTACGGAATACAATGGTAGCGCCTAAGAGCTCAATCGATGAAAATAAAAACTGCAATGAGACTCATTCAATGAATAACTTAAAAAAACTGTATTTTACATAAATGTATGATTTCTGTAGATGATAACTTAGGTAATAAATACCTAACAAGTAAGAGTAGATTTAATTTATTTTCAATGTTTTTGTTCCTGGTAATAATATTTAACAATTCTTACTTGCAATATATCGTAAACTCAAATTAATATACACTTGAAGTATCATATAGCAATGAATTTCATTTACTATTTAATTCTTAGAAAATTAAAGTTAACTACAGCCCATTCTTTTATCACGAAACTTGAATAGCATCCTCTAATTTGAACGAAGCAGATGTTCAAATTATAGGAGTTATACTGTATTTAAATATATATGTATAAAGACTCAATTTTTAACTCGAAATGTGTAAGAGTTACGAATATGGAAATGTTGTCATTAAAATGGGCGACATTTTGTGCTCCAGAATCTATTTTTCCAATCTAGTCATCACCATTCTCAATGCACTTTATATATATATATATATATATATATATATATATATATATAGTATTTTATTATGTGTGTGTGTGTATATCTGTGTGTGTGCATATATAATAGCATTGAAAGCAGAAATATGATATGAATTGAGTTTAAACAATTTTAATATTTAAATTCTATTTTGTAAATATTGAATTAATTATAAATCTGTGTTGATTTTTCCTTCTTATAAATACTTTTAAAGTGATAAAAAACGTACTTTTAATAGAAATGGCTTCTACTTCTTTAATTCTGTGACTAACTAAAAGTCGATAAAATGAATTAGTGTGTTAAATACGATAACACATTCTCTGATGTGTGTCAATACTTAGTGTTTAACTATATTTTATGGGTAGTGTTCGAAAATCAATTAAATCGGTTTTCATTTTGATGTTTTTAAGATCTTGACATATTCTAAAAAGCTTTTGTTCTGAAGCACATTTCACAAACAGATCTGCAGAATTATGATTGACAGATTTTGAAAAGAAGGGAGAGAAATCGATCAATTCAGAAACTTCTGATCAAAAACATAAGTGAATTTGAAACAAATCAACCGTGAAATTTGCTGATCGATATAAATTCAATCATATATAAGTGATGATTTTTTGTTTCATGTGATTTTTTTTAATTTTTTATTTTATGTTATTATTTTTTTAGGTTTGTTTTGTTTCTTTATTTGTTTCATGTTTGCATGCGTTTGCGTACATTCACTACACAGGTCGTGATCATCCGCTCGTTGCCGAATTCAGTGCTTGTTTTCGGCACTGGCCATCGTGTCAATCATGCGGTCTCTGTTGCGGTTTTAGCAAAGGGATTTTCTTTCTAAACATGATCACAACTCCCTTTTAAAACAATGCGATATTTTGCTATATCTAGAATATGCTTTGCTTCTATCCCAAGCGATAAACGTGCGATTAGAACGACAGTCACTTACAACCGAACACAAAACAGATCGGTTTGTATGTATATATATATATATATATATATATATATATATATATATATATATATATATGGTAAAACTGGTAATTAGTAAAAACTTGAAGAGAGTGCTCAATACTACTGCAGAGCAGATATGTTTTATTTTTTTATTACCGTTTTATCTGTTTGGCTACATATGTTTCAGATGTTGAACAATATGTGCTTATACTTTCATTAATGTCCATATTTAAGTAATTGCATATGTGTGTAGGTAGGTGTATAAGTAAAATCGTCCACAGTAAATGTTAAAAGGAAGAAACATAATAACCCCCCCCCAAAAAAAAAAAAACGAAAACAAAAAAGAAAATAGGATTGTGTAAGGGTTGAAAAAAGGCTCCAAACTCGAAAAATAATCGTACCAGTGCGTTTGTTTATATATGAAGAAGTGGATTCTGGAATAATATAATTGGCCGATCTCAGCCAATCAGATGGGCGGATTTTGTAGAAGGGAAAATTTATTATTTTTTAATCGGTTAATAGAAAGAAGATTATGTTATGTGTATGTAGCTAATAACCAGTTATGATTAGTGAAATGTAAGTATCGTAGGGAAACGTAGAATAGGTCCGGGTGTCAACTGATAGGAGGACTAAATATCTATAGAGAAAAATAGGGACTCCTTCCTCTATAGATGTCGCCTTGTGATGGTCTTGCTCCTAGGATGGAATGTAGCATTTCATTATAACGAGTTAATGTGTCTATAACTGTATTTGAAAATTACATAAGATAGTGGCTAAGAGCCTAGACCTAATATATATATATATATATATATATATATATATATATATATATATATATATGTTGGTTCGTTCGCAATTAAGTCTAAAATACCACTGGACAGATGGCTTCTACGTTTTGGTATATGTTTACTATATCGATGTGTGTTTTTATATATTTCTTTTTAATTATAACATTATACTTAATTTTTCTATGATAAATAGGTGTTTTTCTTTGTACCGATACGCCATTTCTTTTATTTAGAGGCAATTATTTATTACCGCTTCCTGTCACGTGACCAGTGTTACAACTTAGAGGTTTTCCTGCTAGATCTGGAGAGTTCGTTTGCAATCTAGCGGGGAATTCTAGAAAATCTGGAGATATTTGGCACCCACACACCCGCAATTTTAGATTAAAAAATAAAGAAAAGCGCTTGAAAATGCTTTAAAACATAAAATAAACTCATTCAAGTAAGTAAAAAAAAGTAGCATTTATTGCCTTTGGTAACAATTATTTATTGATTATTTGTTTTGTTGTTCACCTTTTTTCGGCTAACCATTCTTAAATCTCGCTATAAAATCGATTTTTCCAAGTACATTTTAGGTGTGGGGGGGCATTCCAACCTCCGAAGTTTAGTCTAAAATACGATCTAAGCAACCCTGCTTTATTTAGACGTATTTAGTCGAAAATTGTAAAAAGCAAGAAACAGCAAAAAAAACAACAAAAAAACTTATACCAATACAGTAGAATTTAATTATCTACCAACCTAAATACTTTTAATATGCTAAAACAAAGTTTTTTTGTTTTTTATTTTTCTAATTTCAATGTTGCACCATTATTGTGATGTTTAATTTGCAGTATATTTCAATTTAACTTTTATTATAAAATGTTTATGATTTGTTTCCTGCAAAAAAAAAAAAAAATACCTTCTCTGAAAAAAACAGGCAAAACTAGCTGATAAAATATGTAAGCCTTCTGGGGAGCTAACCGCTTCAATATAATTCCAGAAACATATAGTGAGAAAACACGGAACATTTTATATATTGAATATACTATATTTATAATTTTTTTATGGTAGGAAGTTAAAATATGGAGTTGGGGAGGGGGAATTAGCGATTTTTTAAAATTTCAGACGATAAAAGTTAAAAATCTAGCGATTTTTTGGAGATTTCTTTCAATCTCAGTTACCAACATTGCATCACTAAAAAACACTACAGGCTTAATGTAAACAGAATGTGTTTACAATATCGGTAAATTTTCAATGGGTTTAATCACATGATTATTGATAATGTAACCATGTGATTGAAATTTAATTTAAATTAAACACACGTGGTGGCTTTGTTATCAAATATTCATCGAAAAATGGTAGGTACACATAAAATGAATGCCGAGGCTCAAAGTGTATAAACATTTTGACTCCTCCCTTTACTTAAAAATTCACCAAAAATCAGGAAATTAACGAATTCTAATGAAAATTGCAGTATTTTTCAAATAATGATCGCAGTATATAATGAACTAATTATTTTTACTTAACTCTTAGTGAAAATGTTTTATTTTGTTTAAACAAAAAATACCTTTTTTTTACATAGGCGTCACCACTTATCAAGGCCGATCGGCCACTCAAGGATAAGGTTTAAAGAGTGTAGAGTAGTCAAAAGGACAATATAGCAATCAATAGTAATGGAAGTTCGGTAAATTTGTTAACTTAAGTGGAACGGCTCATCAGAAACTTGTTCACGTTGGACTTGAAGACAACCATATTATAGACAGCTGGAAAGCGCAAAAAACGGAAGACAATTCCACAGGCGTGCAGTTCTAAGAAAGAAGCTTTGATCATGGAATCTATGTTTAGGTTTAGGCACAGATAAAGAGCGGGGAAAATTATTGATAATGTTTTCAGCTAGTCTAGTGTTTCTTGTGAAAGTTTGGCGAGGGAGGACCATAGATTGAAGCTCAGTCGAACACCCTCCATGAAAACAACAACAAAGCAAACTCGCAACATCTCTTCTGTGAGATAGAGGTTGCAGCGAAGAGAAAATGACATCTCCCACCAGGCCACGAAGTCTATTTTGAACCCTATCAAGGCAGGACAAGTCTTCTCTAGCAGCTCCTGCCCATATGCGGCAACAGTACTCCACCCTTGGACGTACCTGGCTCTTATATAGATAGAGAATTGCATCAGATATCTACTGGATCGGTAGAAGGATCCCACCATTTTTCCAGCGGCCTTGGCAACAGATTGTATGTACCTATTCAATTTAAGATCAGGAGTAAAGGTCAAGCCCAGAAGCCTGTCAAAACTTGAGGCCTCCCCAAGACGAGAGCCATTCATTTTAATTGATGCCAGATGGGGATCAGAACATTGATGATGTGAAGATAGAAGCTTGGTTTTAGATGCATTAAAAGTAACCAGCCACTCCTTTCCCCATTGTACAACGTGATCAAGATCAGAGGAGAGAGAATCGGAGAGAACTTGGTCGTTTACTGTCTTAGATGTGCTACCATAGATGGTAGTGTCGTCAGCAAAAATGTCTACGAATGATGTAAGGATGTGATTTGGAAGATCATTAATGTAGATCAGGAAAAGAGTTGGGCCCAGGATGGACCCCTGAGGGACTCCAGCATTAATACTGTGAGCTTCTGATTTTTGCCCATCAACTACTACTCTTATGAACCTATCAGAGAGAAATGATTCAACAACCGAGAAGACATTTCCAGCTATACCATAGCTGGAGATCTTGTGAAGTAAACTTCTATGCCATACCCTATCAAAGGGCTTTGATATGTCAAGAGCAATTGCCCTAGAAAGGTTGCCTCTGTTGAGAGATTCGCTAATCCTATGAGATATAACTGTAAGCACATCTGCCGTAGATCTAGCAGAACGGAAATCATATTGTGTGTCACTAAGGTTATTTTTGCTGAGATGGTTGATTACTTCTCTATGTAACAGATTCCAGCAACTTACTCATCACGCTCAGGAGACTTATTGGCATGTACTGAGAGGGGGATAAACGATCACCTGAATTCTTAAATACAGGGCATACTGATGAGATTTTCCAGGGTGGTCGCAAAGGGTAGAATTGGCTGCAAAGTTCTTGGCAAAGAGTTTGGCTTTTTCTGATGCTGACGAGATTAACTCAGGCCCATTGATGATAGCTGGGATAGAGCACACGCATCTGTTCAGGATTCTGTTTGCAATTTGCCAAAACTGGTGGGAACCAAGCCGCTGCTCAGCTACTTTGGACTTGACGGACTGAGCATACAACTCTCTTGCGTTCTTTATTACTTTTTTACAATGGTTGCTGGCAGTCCTGAAAGCGGCTTTAGTTTCCATACATCTATTACGTTGGAAGCAGTGGAAAAAGTGATTTCTGTGCGCAATAGCAGCAGCACATTCTGGAGAAAACCATGGCTGGCTGTTAGGTTTTTGCTGGAACTTTTTCGAGAGTATGAAATTGCCTATACCTACAATTAACCATCGAACCTTTACTAAAGTTATGGTTTTCAGTAGTAAATAAAAAAAAGCAAGAATTTATTTTTGTTTTTTTTTATATAAATAAAGCATCGTAATTTGTAACAATAAAAAATAATTTTTATAGTAACATTACGAAAAAAGCCCCTAAAGTCCGTATTAATGAATTCGATATAACTCGAAGAAAAATGAATTCTCGCATACTATTCAGGAAATTAAAGATTCAATTAGATTCCTATTTCAGTCACCTAAATTATTTAGGATGAAATGATTTTAGGAATTTATAGCCAAACCTAAAATTTTTTTTTTTTTTTTTTGCTTAAAAAAAAAAGCATTAATACGGTAAGTTAGGTAAAATTTGGGTAAATATCCAGATCCGCTACTACAGAACACCGACCACTCTAATTTGTTTTTTTTACAGGTAATTAAGTCGCTGACAACGAATCTGATTGTCAAACTTGGGGCAAATTTACCGTTTGCATGGTATTTGCCCCTGAACCTACGAACTACTTTCCACCATTTTGCAGCTTCCGTTTACGCTACGCGCATGCTCACTGTAGCATAAACGACGGCTTCACCAAGCAAACTACGTTGGGGGGAGGGGATTTTTTTTTCCAGGACATAGAATTTTCTAATTTTCAAAAATACATTATAGCACTTTTGGGGGGAAAATTTAAAATTAGCTGAAAAAGAAATAAAACAAGAAAAGGAAAGTACTCCAAGTTGGAGTAGAGGGATGTTAATTTATCTGGTTTTTTTTTTGTTTTTTTACCTGGAACATAGAATTTTCAAAAAGTAACGCACCGACATTTACCAATTAGAACACCATTTAAAATTTTCCGAAGATTGTACTGTTTACATTGGGGGCGCGAGCGGGGGGGGGCGGATGTGATGTTGGGGCGCGCGGTCTTCGGAAAATGTTAAATGGTGTTCTAATTGGTAAATGTCGGTGCGTTACTTACGGAAAAACGTTTAACTAAACTGCAAAAGCACCTATTAAGTCACATAAGTTCTATAATTGAATCCCCCTCCCGCAAAAAAAAAGAATGAAAAACATAAAGATGTTTGGTGCTTATGTTTTCGTAAACCACATTAAAAACTACGTGAGACAAAAAAAAAAGTCCCCCAATTTGTTGTACTTTTCTTTAACTGTAAGTCATTAAAAAAATGTCAGTCCGTAATTTTTTGATTGGTACACCATTTGAGAAGGCAGTTTGCTAGGTGAAGCAAGCCGTCGTTCATGCTGCAGCGCGTGCATAGCATAAACGGAAGCTGCAAAATGGTGGAAAGTTATTCGTGGGTTCGGGGGTTAATACCATGCAAACGGTAAATTTGCCCCAAGTTTGACTATCAGATTCGTTGTCAACGACCTCAATTACCTATAAAAAAAAAAATAGAGTGGTCGGTGTTCTGTAGTAGCGGATCTGGATATTTTGCATAGAATGCTCTGCTTTACGGTTGTAAAAATGGAACGGAAATTTGAATTTCGTTCCCTTTTAAATTCGGTACATTTTTACATTACGCCCAACTCATCTTTCACATTCGACACGTCAACTTTTATAGCTTTTCGGGTATTTTGGCAAGGTTAGGGGTGTCTATCCCGAAAGCCGTTCTTAACATGGGTAGATTGGTAGGTGTGTCAGAAATTTCGTGAAAAATAGTGAATAATTCCACCCCGTCTTTCCAAGCTTATAACTCCTCGAAAAATGTAATTCAAGCCCTAATTTTTTTTCCAATTAAAGGAGAAAGGACCAAGGTTTCATTAAAAAAAAACAAAAAAAAACAAACGACATGTTTTTTTTAAAAAAAAGGTTTTAACTTCGGACTTTACAGGAAAATTTATAAAAAACACTATTTTTTTTGTTTTAAATTTGAATATATTATTTATTGACCTTTTCTCTTCAATTTGTGATATATAACACTTTGGTGAATAAATTATTTACTTAATAGACATTTCAAAATGAGAGGCGTGAATTATTCTACACCCTGTCTTTCCAAGCTTATAATTACTCGAAAAATGTAATTGAAGACCTAATTTTTTTCAATTAAAGGAGCAAGGACCAAGGTTTCATAAAAAAACAAAAGAAAAAACAAACAACGTGGTTTAAAAAAAGGTTTTAAACTTCGAACTTTACAGGTAAATTTCTAAAAAAAAACACTACTTTTTTTTGTTTTAAATTTGAATATATTACTTATTGACCTTTTCTCTTCAATTTGTGATATATAAAACTTTGGTGAGTAAATTAATTATTTACTTTTTACTAGACACTTGAAAATGGGGGGCGTGAATTAAAATAAAAACGTTTGTCTAAAATATTATATTCGGTTTATTGGAAAGAGCATAAAATTTCACATTGACCCTGAAAATATCGTAAAAATAGAATCAATAGAAAAATTTTGATAGATTTTTAAAGTTTAAAAATTGAAAAATATTGAGTTCGTAAAATTCATTACTGTTTTTTAAAAAAAAAAATATTTCTATTACTTTTAAAACAACTTTAATAGTTTATTTTGGAAGTATAATCCATAGAGAAAATAAACAACCCACTTTTAAAAGAGAAATTACGAGATTTTTATATTTTATTCGCAGTTTCGTGATAGGGGTGTAAAAAATTTCTACAAAAATTCTGATACATCTACTAGATTGGAGTGTTTATTCGTTGTAAACGAACCCGACAACCTATAAGTGTCGACATTTCCAATGTGAATGGTAAGCTGGACTTATGTAAAAAATAACAAAAAGATATACCAAACTGACTTTTTCGTTTAAAAATGGAATTATTTGCCTTTCGTTATTAACTTTTTTTTTTTAATTTTTTTTTTTTAATAAATATTTTGTGTTTTATATACATAAAGTAAAATTGTTGAATGTTACTGTTTTGATTATATTCGTTTGGGGGGGGGCACAATTAAAAAATTAAGAAAGATTAAAACGAAGCGAAATTTAAGTTTCCGTTCCATTTTTGCAACAACCGTAAAACAGCGCATACTCAGCAAGTTTTATCGTAATTTATGAGCATAATATTGAAACACTAAATCAATATTTTATTTATTTTTTTTGCATAATTAATGATGGAAGTATTTTTTCTGTTTATTTTCTTAACATCTGTTAAAAAATAAATAATTTATTTGTACATTCTCTTGAAAAAAAAAGAATCAAACTTTTCTCTACTTTCACATGTGTTCCATTTTAACAAACTGAGACACAGCAACGCGTGGCCGGGTACAGCTAGTATATACATATATATATATATATATATATATATATATATATATATATATATATATAACTACTTAATTTACTCACATAAAATTAATATACGAAAGTATAGATTTATGCGTAAACTTTAAGTATTTACTCCAAAATGCTCAATACGTAGGTAGAGCTAGTTAGTAATTTATAAAATATATATGGCGATGAAGCTACACTGAATATTCCGCGTTTCATCCACTCTAGGATTCTTCAGGCTTATGTGCGAATTCTGTGGTTTTTTATCGTTTTTATATGCTCCTCTTCTATTGAGATTTTAGTTAGCCAATAAACTTTTTAGTATCCACTGCGCCCTTCCTATCAGCCAATGGGCATGAATTTTATCGGACAAAGGATCTGTTTTAAAACTAGGTTAGTGTTTTTTTTGTTTGTTTTTTGGTTAGTTTATATATAAATATATATATGTACATACATATATGCACATATATATAAATATATATATATATATATATACATACATATGTGTGATCGTTTATGTATATTCATGTTTATTTAATTTATTTATTTGTTTATTTTCTATTGTTTTTGTTAATTTTTAAACTATTTTGTATCGCTATCCTAGAGTAAATTTTATCTTGTGAACTCAGTTGTTTGCTATTTCTCTGCTACAGTTTAATAGATTTTGGGGTTCTTTAAAGTACAGGATAGCAAATTTTTCATGAACGCATAATCTACATGGGTCGTCTAGGTCCCTACACGTGGTAGCTTGTCTTATTATTTTCCATTCGACTACCGGCGAATGTCCGCTTTCTTTGAGTTCCCAGTATTTATTCGTTAGTGTTGTTTTTATACGGTGTTTTTTTTATTGTTGAATGTACTTTTGTGGGCATAGTATCGGGGTTTTTAAATCTAAGGACGTCATACCTACGTAATATTTCTTGTTATTCGGGTTTTCTTTCGCAAATATTGTTGCCTGATAAACTACGCTTTTGGTTAGACATTTATTTTGAACTGGGCAAAGTGTGCGGTGTCTACAGTTGCATTTATCTTGTTCGTTATTAGTATTTTTATTTATAGTATGGTTGTTCTTGTCCGGGGTCGGTTTATTATTATTATTATTATTATTATTATTATTATTATTATTATTATTATTATTTCTGCTAGTGTTAGTTTTATTTTTGTCATGGTGTTTACTTTTTATATTGTTTATTTTGTTGTTGTTTACATTGTTTTTATTTAGTATTTTGTTATTATGGGCTTTAATTATCATCTCTAAATTTTCGCAACAACTGTAGGATAACTTTAAGGTATTTTTATTGAAGATTTTTTGTAAGGGGTTGGTTGCGGGAAAGTGTTTTTCAATAAGATCTAGAAATTTCTTGCCAAGTTTTGTTTTAACATTTGATTGTATGGGGCCGTATACCAAATTATAGTTCTTTTTCTTCTATTTTTAATTTTATTATAGTTATTGGTGTTTTGTTGCTTATATTTGATATCGATATTTTTGTATCCACTACTTTTTAGGGCTGTTTAGTAGATATTGGTTGACCTGTTAAATGCATTTCCATAGCTTGAGTTATTACTGAGTCTACTTACGATCGAGTAAGGAATCTGTTTTATAATTGATGGTGGGTGATTGGATTTAGGGTTTACATATATTGGAGTAGCGTTATCTTTTAAGTAGGGTTCATATGTGTTTTTATCTAAATTTAACGTGATGTCCAGGAAGTTTGTTATTTTTATGTTAGCTGATACGTCTGCTTTTAGGTCTAATTTTTTCATTTCCTTGTGTATGATTTTCTTAAAGTTATCTCCCTTGACTTTGTTGGAGTTTTTTTTATTATAGCAAGTCCGTCATCTCTATATAGGCCTATATCCGTAGTATCAAATATGCTTGTGAGGGTATATAGAATGAATAATCCCACAAGATCTGATGCCTCTGCAGAATCCCTGGCACCCATCGCCAAATCAAACGAATTTTTCATTTTAGTTTTTATCCATTGGTTATTGTTATTTATTAGAACTGATTTTCTACATTTTTTAATGATGTTGATTTCTTCCGAGGATATATCAGTGTATGCCTCGGCAAATTCTAGAGCAATGTTAAAAAGTTCTTCGGATATCGAGGTATAAAAGTCTATGATGTCAAACTGTATAAACGTACATTTGCCTTTGTTTTCTATATTTTTAAACCAGGTGATTTCTTCGGTAGTATTTGCCCACTGGTTTAGTTCTAGGTCTTGTTTGATTTGTTTGTTTACTCTAGAAAGTATTGTTTTGCTAATTCTACCTATTTCTGGTTTAGTTGGGTTGATCAGGCGGGTGCTGGGATTATTATTAAAGTCCCATTTGTGGTCTTTAAGCAAAATGTGTTCCTAACTAGCTTTCAAATTGCCAACTTTATCGCTAATTTTTAATTCATCGGTAATTTGTTTAATTTCAGTATTTATTATATCTATGTAGTCGCATTCGTTTGTGTCTAGTTTTTAGTAGTTTTTTGTAATGTTTTCTGTGATTAGTTTATATTCTTGCTTATCTATTTTATAAAAGTTTCTAGTTTTATCTGCTTTTACAAAGATTTTATTAGAGTTGTTTATGTTTCTAACGATTTTGTGTAGTTTCCGTTGGAAATTTTTAGGTTGATTGTGGAATTCTAAGTTTTTAATTACGTTTAAAAGGTCATTTTCAAAGGTTATCAAAAGGTCTACTGTTTTCGCATTTTTAAGGGTTTTAAAACCATAGGATTCTTTTTTGTTTACGTTTTAATTTTTAAGGAAGAAATTTGCTCGCCATCGCATTCGGCGTATTAGTTCATCTGTTTTTTTTTTTTTTATTAATTTAATAATATAGCTATGCTTGCTAGGTGTGGGGATGTTTTTAGTGATGTTTCGAAATTAACTCTTTCCTAGCGATGTTTCGAAATTAACTCTTTCCATATCTATTTTTAATGTGGTGAAATAAATTCTTTTGAGAGTGCTCGACTATTTCAGGAGCTAAGTATAACTACTTAATTTACTCACATAAAATTAATATACGAAAGTATAGATTTATGCGTAAACTTTATTTACTCCAAAATTGCTCAATACATAGGTAGAGCTAGTTAGTAATTTATAATATATATATGGCGATTAAGCTACACTGAATATTCCGCGTTTCATCCACTCTAGGACTCTTCAGGCTTATGTGCGAATTCTGTGGTTGTTTATCGTTTTTATATGCTCCTCTTCTATTGAGATTTTAGTTAGCCAATCAGCTTTCTAATATCCACCGCGCCCTTCCTATCAGCCAATGGGCATGCATTTTATCGGACAAAGGATCAGAAATCGTCTGAGTAAAGTCACTTGATGTAACAAACTTAAAAATACTTCGAAGTAAAAAAAAAAAAAAAAAAAAAAAACTAACAATACGTATTGGACGGATATATTCTGACCCAGAAAGCAGTAATTCTTCCCTCTTTGTCAGAATGTGAGTATTAAACGACCAAATAAATGAAGCGAGGGCTACAAGGTAATTAAAAAAATGGTAAATCTTTGTCATCTACATTAAACAATACGTCTTATACGTACGTTAATTTGTCGAAAAAAGTATAAAGGATGATTGTATGTTGTTCGGTTGGCTATGAGAATATTTGTTTCGAATATTATTCTTAAAAACTGTTCAAAGGTGCTGATTGCAAATCTGTGTTTAGTTTGGCTCTCAGATCAACTATTTAACTGTGGTTCAGATATTTTATTTTGAAATCATTTTCTTCGGTGGGTTCAAAATATTTCTTCATTATTGTCGAGTGGTGGTGATAGCTGATCTCTCCTGGTGTCAAATGGTAACGATTATTAATGGTGTGTGTGTGTGTGTGTGTGTGTGTGTGTGTGTGTGTGTGTGTGTGTGTGTGTGTGTGTAGACGCTGATACATGTATAAGGGTACCAAATCCAATACTTTTACATTGAAAATATATAAGATCATTTTTTAACCAAATTTGATGCTAAGAGATTTTTCTAATAAATAAAAACGATATAAATCAAATATTTCGGTCGGCCATCATGAATTATAGACATTTTTTTAATTTCTGTATATTTCTAGATCATTCGTCAGAACGTCAAGTTAAGAAAAATTAACATTTTCGACATCTCGTTTTTTGTTTTTATTTTATTTCATTTTTCACCCTTTTTTACCTCTATCAATAAGATATGGAACATCTTGTTGGATTTTGTAAAGAAGTTGTAGACAACAAAGAATACATTATTGATTAATTAGTTAAATTTCACGGACGACTAGAACTTAGTTTTCAAATATAATATATGGATGTTCTATTAGAGAAAATGTAGTTAAATTGTTAATTGATTTGCACTTTCCCAAACAGATTGTTAACTATTCTCCCACCAGTTTTGGCAAATAGCAAACAGAATCCTGAACAGAAGCGTGTACTCTATCCCAACTATCATTAATGGACCTGAGGTAATCTCGTCAGCATAAGACAAAGCCAAACTCTTTGCCAAGAACTTTGCAGCTAATTCTACCCTTTGCGACCAAGGCCAACAACCCCCAATATTTCCTCCTGTATCAGAAAACACGCTATGTGATATACGTATATCTGTACGTGATGTTGCCAAGCTAATCAAAAACCTTGATCCCAGTAAAGCAACCAGCCCTGACGGTATTCCAATTATAGTACTCAAAAAACTTCAACCAGAACTAGCGCCCATACTTACAAAACGGTTTAAACGTTGTCTTAAGGAGAATTGCTTCCCATCACCCTGGAAAATCTCATCAGTATGGCCTGTATTTAAGAATTCAGGTGATCGTTTATCCCCCTCTCAGTACAGGCCAATAAGTCTCCTGTGCGTCATGAGTAAGTTGCTGGAATCTGTATTAAATACAGAAGTAATCAACCATCTCAGCAAAAATAACCTTCTTAGTGACACACAATATGATTGATCTACAGAAGATGTGGTTACAGTTATATCTCATAGGATTAGCGAATCTATCGACCGAGGCAATCTTTCTAGGGCAATTGCTCTTGACATATCAAAAGCCTTTGATAGGGTATGGCATAAAGGTTTACTTCACAAGATCTCTAGCTATGGTATAGCTGGAAATGTCTTAATTATTAAATCATTTCTCTCTGATAGGCTCATAAGAGTAGTAGTTGATGGGTAAAAATCAGAAGCTCACAGTATTAATGCTGGAGTCCCTCAGGGGTCCATCCTGGGCCCAACTCTTTTCCTGATCTATTCCAAATCACATCCTTACATCATTCGTAGACGTTTTTGCTGACGACACTACCATCTATGGTAGCACATCTAAGACAGTAAACGACCAAGTTCTCTCCGATTCTCTCTCCTCTGATCTTGATCACGTTGTACAATGGGGAAAGGAGTGGCTGGTTACTTTTAATGCATCTAAAACCAAGCTTCTATCTTTACATCATCAACGTTCTGATCCCCATCTGGCATCAATTAAAATGAATGGCTCTCGTCTTGGGGAGGCCTCAAGTTTTTACAGGCTTCTGGGCTTGACCTTTACTCCTGATCTTAAATGGAATAGGTACATCAAATCTGTTGCCAAAGCCGCTGGAAAAATGGTGGGATCCTTCTATCGATCCAGTAGATATCTCACTGCTGATGCAATTCTTTATCTATATAAGACCCAGATACGTCCAAGTATGGAATATTGTTGCCGCATATGGACAGGAGTTGCTAGAAAAGACTTGTCCTGCCTTGATAGGGTTCAAAATAGACTTCGTGGCCTGGTGGGAGATGTCCTTTTCTCTTCCCTGCAACCTCTATCTCACAGAAGAGATGTTGCGAGTTTGTCTCTGCTTTATCGTTATTTTCATGGAAAGTGTTCGACTGAGCTTCAATCTATGGTCCTCCCTTGCCAAACTTTCACAAGAAACACTCGTCTAGCTGAAAACACTATCACTAATTCCCCCCATTCTTTATCTGTGCCTAAACCTAAACATAGATTCCATGGTCAAAGCTTCTTTCTTAGAACTGTACGCCTATGGAATTGTCTTCCGTTTTTGCACTTTCCAGCTTTCTATAATATGGTTGTCTTCAAGTCCAACGTGAACAATTTTCTGATGAACCGTTCCACTTAAGTTAACAAATTTACCGAACTTTCATTACTATCGATTACTATATTGTCCTTTTGACTGCTGTACACTCTTTAACCCTTATCCTTAAGTGGCCTATCGACCTTGATAAGTGGTGCCGCCTATGTAAAAAAAAAAAAATCTGCACTTTCAATCAACAATGGATTAAATTCGGCACAATGCTGTCCAAGTTCTACACTAAAATCCGACACACTGCTGTCAAAGCTAGCTAATGCAAAATCAGAATGAGATCAGTCTCTGAGAAACAGACTTTTCATTCAAACCAACAGCATTTCATTTGCATATGGTCAGCGAGAATTTGCGCTATTTTGCTCGATACTGTGGGAACATGCCAACCGGATGCTAACGTCTCCAGCATAAGAGACAAAATAAAAAATCGTCGTTTGCACATGGCTCCACGCATCGCTTCCGTTTAAATAAGAAACCATAAAAGAATTATCAACCAATGGCAGAGCTCCCCGCCAAAAATAAAGGCCTAAAATATCACAGCCGCTGGGAGCCGGTTGACGACTATAAAATGAGGGGACCCGAAAAGAAAAAGAGATTCGCCCAGCTGCGTCAGTGAACGCACGGACATTCTTCCACCCGACCTAAAGAGATGAAGAAGAAGAAGAAATAAGGCACCAGTGAACTGAAGCCAAATCCGCTCTCACGTTATGAGCCTAGACGCCTTCAATTCTAACAATGCCTATTTTACACAAACCAAAGAAGAAAAAGGAGAAAAACACAGGAGGCGAAGACGCCGCGTTGCTAGTTGTTGATAAATGTAGTCGCCGCTCTCAAGTTAAAAGCCTGACACATATCACCGAAGTAGCACGACCGGCCGCCCACTTACCACCCCCGTCGTCTGAAAAGATAAGTACGCTTTGTTTAACCATACTACCCTACAAAAGTTCATTCCTTATCAATGCATACATACGCTGGACTACCATTCTCAACTTTCCTACAACATTTATTTCTCTTCCCACGCGCGAACAAACAATAGTGACCCGAACTTGATATGAAAGCACATTTCCTTTTCTTGCTACAACACCAGTCCTGCAACGAACATTGGTTACATACGCGCGGACATGTTATAACTAAAACGTTCATTTCTTTCAACAGCAAATAAACCACGTTTTACCTTCTCCATTAATTGAGTCTTTGTTTCCTTCATTCCTCCTTCATTCCTCATTCGTTTCATTATTCTTTTGTAACGGGATTGGGGTATTTATATATCCTAGTCCCCTACAATCCTTAAGGATATTCAAGGATAGCGCAAAATACTAGACTGGGTGTCGCCATTTTGTTTTTTCTTTTTTGTTTTTCTTTCTATTAGTCAAAAACCGAACGGTACAAGGGCGCGCCGACTCATGGACGCTTTTGACGCAAGTAATTTTTGCACTCATTACAATTTTCTCTAGAGGAAACAAAAGAAAAATAACCAAATTCTCTTTATTTCTGTTATTTATTGATTTCTTGGCCCATAATTCCAGTTTTCTTGGATGACTCATGTTTCTGCACAAAACTCAAAATTCTTTGTGATTCACGTCTTGTTCTCTTCAAAACGGACATTTAATAGCGCGCATTTGTCGGGAATATTTCATAAAACAGAAAATATATTACACAATGTGTCAACTAATTCATTGGATAAAACTAAAAAAATGTATCTTGAAACACAAAAAAATCAAATTATTAAGATAACGTCGACAAAGCAAAATGCATGGTATCTTATCTATTTATCTACCTTTTTGGAGAGC
The DNA here is from genome assembly GCF_053919585.1 of Euprymna scolopes. Taxonomy (NCBI): domain Eukaryota; kingdom Metazoa; phylum Mollusca; class Cephalopoda; order Sepiida; family Sepiolidae; genus Euprymna; species Euprymna scolopes. Next base: position 40,466,683 of record NC_136486.1, on the reverse strand, counting down.
AGTGTAATATACGGTCGTTTTTTTCTACGATACCATCATCCTAGGCATTATCGTGTTCTTATTGAGAGGTAAGTGTAGTATCTGATGTGAATTCATCATATCATTCTATCAGAAGTTATCTCTTTTTCTTTCGGTTGTTAACGTAGTATATGTTCTATTTTAATGAGACCATCCTCCCAGGTTTCCTATACGTTGTTCATCATATTTTTACTCTTTTTTTTTTTTTTTAATTTCTTTCTTTGAAGATTGGAACGCTGGTTATGGAACAGCCAAACCAGCTGCCAACATTGCCCTGCTTTTTATTGAAACCAACCGAGCGCTCTTTTTAGTATCCTCGCCGTTCCCTTAAGTGAAATTGTCTGGATCTCTTTTGCACTTGATTCACCAGGAATATTAGTAAGTAGGACTTCAGGTTCTTCTTCATAAGTCCTGTAGCACCTATAATGACTGGTATGATTGATATCTCACTAAGATTTCAGTTTCTTTTCATATCATACATGAGACCTTGGTATTTGGTCTGTTTCTCTTTTTCAGCTTTGTTCAAACCTCCATCATTAGGGACACTCACTTCAACCAAGGTTGTCACTGTCTCTGATTTATTCCATATAACTATGTCCGGTTTCATAGCAGCATTTTCAAGGTAGGCGGCTGTAGGGATTACATCGTCGTAATGTATGGTATATAAGTCATTTCCAACAGTTCTTTCAGGTTGATTTTCCCAGGACTTGCTGCTACACTGGATGTTTATTTTTTTACAGATGGTCCAGTTGAGGTACTTACATACTCCATCATGTCTAAATAATTACATGTCAGTTGAAATGTGAAACAAAATTTTAAATATTCTAATGATTTAAACTGTTATCAAAATTATTTCTTTAATTTATTTCGTTTCTAGAAGTTATTTTCTTTTTTCTGTAATATTCTTTTTCTTTTATTTTTTTGTTTCTTTTATTCTTCTCTTTCCATTCCTTCTTTTTCCCTTTCTTTCAGTTTTTGACAGTTCTGAAATAAATAACGACACGAACTGATGACCTAGATTTGCCAAGTTCGAATCCTAGCAGTTTCATAACACCACTTTTACTTTTATGGATGCTGGCAAACTTCACGTGGTCCTCCTACGATTATTATAGTAAGTTTTGTAAATATCATTTAATCTTTGTTGTTGTTTTAAGTTCTCTATTTAACTGATTATCGAATTTGTTTTTATAAGGAGAAACGGTGACAGAAACCGTGCGTTTCAATTAAAAATAGGTAATCTTTATAAAACTTAAATAACTAAATATGTTGTCATTTATATACCCAAATAAACGCTATCTCATTATTGTTAGAGCGATTTCCTTTCCAAAATATTTCATTTACAAAAAGCAATGTTAATTCTGCTGTGTTCATGAGGATGGCGTCATTTACTGCTAGTTATAAGAATTAGCAGAAAGACTTTGTATAAGCACGAAACTATTTATTAACGATAGAAAAAAATGATAACTTTATAATAAACGATTATTGTTTGTAATGCATGTCCGCCATTTTGGATCTGCTCGCTTCACGTCACTCGTCTGACCAGGGGAGATAATTCTATTCTTTTAGAATTATTTCCTTTTTTTTTCCTTTTATAACAAATTCATAAATATACTTCTACCAGAAAAACAATAGACGCAACTCTATCAATGAATCTGTATCATATAACGTTACCACGAGGTAAAGTTGACTAATAGGTTGAAATGAACTTCTCTATTTTCTCCAGACATTTTTTCCAGCGTTAAATATTTCCATTATGGTACTACTCTTTAGTATGGATTTTATTCTATAAATATGCAAAAAGTATTTTATTCTATAAATATGCAAAAGGTATGCAAAAGTAAGTTAATTTCGTATTTTTATAGTGATTTTTAAACCTTTAATAAACATGGTCCAATTAGACTCGACCCTTTTTTCAATACGTAAAGTCAGTCATAAAACTAAATAAATTTTATCCCTAAAAATATTCATTTATTATTTATACAAAAAATAAATACAAACAAAACTAAATGCATTCATGTCGAACTAAACTTAAACCTGATTTTACGGAAGATTCGTGCGAATTTACCATTTCTTCCTTCATTTTTTTTTTTTTTTTCCTTTTCTTCAATTTGATTAATTCCTTTTCTTCCTCTTCTTATTTTATTATATTGTCTCTTATTTAAGTTTTTCTTTATTTAATCTTTCATTTTTCTTTAACTTTTTACCTTATTTCTTATTTACAAAATATGTAAAGCGGCCACGCCTGGATTAGGGTTAGACAAGATGAAAGCAATTTGAAAACGTGACTTCTATGAAAACATTGTTACGTCATTTCCTGTATATGGAAGCAGCCCTTGGACTTTTAATAAAAGATTGGAAAAGATTGACGGCGTGTACAGCAGGATGTTAAGATGTGCTTTTTACGTCTCCTGGAAGCAACACGCGACAAAAGAACAACTCTACGTGCACCTTAAGCGAATCTCAGCTCTAATCAGCGAGAAAAGAGAACTGATTTTGCTACTCAAGGTTGGGATAATAGGAATGAAATCATCGGCGATATTTTGTGGATGTCAAAAACATAGGTGTGATTCAGTGAAAAAAAAAGTGGTTCAGTAGCGAGACCGCACAAGACCTATATCAAGCAACTAGCAAAATACTTATAATACGACTATGAAGATCTACCTGATGTTGTAGTTGATAGAGCGAGATAGTATGAAAGGGTTAAGAGTATCGGTGTCATTACCATGATGATGATGATTTTAAGATATGTCTTCTATCTTTTCATTATTCCTTTCTTTCTGTATTCTTCCCCCCTCCCTTTATTTATTTCTATTTTCTTTTCTGTGGTATAACACCTCCTCTTTCTTAGTTTCTTTATTTTAAATAGCTGTCCAAATTTTCTCTTCATTATTGGTATTCTTTTTTTTTCGTTGTTTGCGTGATAAAACGCCTTGTCATTCGTAGCAAGTAATAAATGTGCGAAAAGACTAGCGTATAAAGTTTGATTACAGGCAAAAACGAAAAGGCAAAATGGTGGCTGCACCTGATTATATGCTGGAGGATCTCGCGAAGTGACGTGGAATCTCTTTAATCATATGGAAATAAGAGGGTGCCGGTTTGGATAAAAATCCTTTCACTGAAGAACGAAAGTGATTTACAGAGTGGTGAATTTGGACGACAGCGTGTGCGCATACAGTACTAAGGCGTGACAATTTTAACTGCAAAAAGAAAAAACTACGAGCTATTTCGGCGAAGTGAAGAAAATGTGCAAATGAGTGAAGTTAAGCTGAGATCGCTTTATGGAGAGTTCAATTTGATCACGTGGGTTAAAGCTGGCTTTTGCGAACGATTTTCCTGCCTCATCTCGATGAAACTGCAACGGTTAACTGAGAATGAAACCATGGAAGCAGGGGACATTTTAAGGCCTACCAGTATGCTGAAGAAACACGGATCAGTTGTAATCTCTACCGTAAAAAGCCCGGTGAAGAAGATCAGACAATGAGGAAACAAAGTCGCATTTGGTAAATATATAAGAGCCATGTATGTCCAAGGATGGAATATTGTTGCCACATCTGGGCAGGAGCTGCTAGAAAGGACTTGTCCTGCCTTGATAGAGTTCAAAATAGACTTCGTAGCCTCGTAGGAGATGTCCTTTTCTCTTCCCTGCAACCTCTATCTCACAGAAGAGATGTTGCGAGTTTGTCTCTGCTTTATCGTTATTTTCATGGAAAGTGTTCGACTGAGCTTCAGTCTATGGTCCCCTCTCGCCAATCTTTCACAAGAAACACTCGTCTAGCTGAAAACACTATCAATAATTCCCCCACTCTTTATCTGTGCCTAAACCTAAACGTAGATTCCATGAACAAAGCTTCTTTCTTAGAACTGCACGCCTGTGGAATTGTCTTCCGTTTTTCTGCTTTCCGGCTGACTACAATATGGTTGTGTTCAAGTCTAACGTAAACAAGTTTCTGATGAACCGTTCCACATAAGTTAACAAATTTACCGAATTTTCATTACTAATGATTACTATATTGTCCTTTTGACTGCTGTACACTCTTTAACCCTTATCCTCGAGTGGCCTCTTGGCCTTGATAAGTGGTGATGCTTGTGTAAAAAAAAAATATATATCAGATACCAGGGGTCACATTAATGAGACTGTAAAGAACCAAGATTGGACATTATCTGTTTCCGTTGTGATCAGGTTAAGCACATTAGTGAAGAATTTCATAGAAGCAAGTAAGGAGTGCTATTGTGCTAGTAGTCTCCCCTTTACTTCTGAAAATGCATGTCAGAGTTTATTGTCATAGAATAACGGTTCTTATTTGTTTAAGACAATCGCCGACATATTCGAGGTCGATTAAAAAGGATTCTCTTTAAATTAGCTACTATAATCCTCCTATCCGAGTGTTTTAGGAAGCGAGCATAAATTACCTTTTTATAAGTATTCGGTATGACTCGACCGAGGATTGAACCCTGGTCTTCTAGACGATTAGTAAAGACTCTTACCATTATACCATCTTATTTTGATGGGTTTCTTCATAGTCCGAGCCCCTATTTCGATGGGCATTCCTTTATCTGTATGAACCTAATGACAAGCAATTACGACGTTATGCGAAAAAATATCTGGATCTGTTTCAATTCTTCATATCGAGCAACCAATATCTAGCGAGCAATAAAAGCGACTATGACCTTTGAACCTGAACATCGATTTAGTTTATTCCATGTTGCAACTGTCACTAATTGTTATTGGTGCTTGGCACAATGTGATGAGTAATGTACATAAATTCTAGTAAGTGGTAAGTCTAGTAAACAATCGTTCTGTTTAGAATCTAACATAACTTGCGTAAGTTGGTTTGTAAAAATAAATAAAAGTAAAATATCTGTCATTTTTTAATGATATATGATAATGAACAAAGACTAACCTATATATATATATATATATATATATATATATATATATATTTGTATAACTAAACATAATATATATATATATATATTATGTTTAGTTATACAAACATTATTAGCTACATATGCGCATACATGTTTCTGCAGTGCTTCTTTTCAGTGATATTACATAATCAGGCCAAATCCAATACATTTTTCTATTTATATAAAAGGTTTTCATATATTTACTAAAGTGGAGAACCTTTTATATTAAAAAGAATAAGTCCTAAATTATACAAACATTATTGGCTACATACGTGCGTACATGTTTCTGCAGTGTCTTTCTTCATCAGGCCAAATATGATTTTCAAAACCAAATTGAAGACTTATTTTATATAAAAAATTTTATCTACTTTTACTAAAGAGAACCTTTTATATCAAAATGAATAAGTCTTGAATTTGATTTGGAAAATGATATTTGGCTAGATGACGTAGTGTCTCTGAGAAGCGGCACTGAAGGAACATGTATGCATATATGTAGCTAATAATGTTTATATAAACATGCTCTCTGTCTTCTATAGAGCACTCTTTGATAAACACAGGATTTCAGTGAATTTGCATCTAGGAAAGTAAAACTATACAGCCATTATATATATATATATATATATATATATATATATATATATAATGTGTGTGTGTACTAGAAAAGTACCTGTCCCCAGACGGGTATAAACAATAATATCTCGAATAGTTCCAGATTTTACCAAGCACATACATATTATTGATGCTGACATGCGCACGTTGATTCTTTTAAAAATATATTACTTTACATAAGTCACAATTTGATGTAGAGTAATTATCCTCTCTAAATAATTATTTTAAAAGATTTTGAGGTTCGGGCTCCATTCATATATATATATGGACGTCCTAATGTAAACATTAAAAAAAAACAGATCATATGTTTTATAAACAATCTTCTGTTTGTTCTAATAAGCCGTAATATATATATATATATATATATATATATATATATATATATATATATATAATTGAACAAGTCGCCTATCTTTCTCTTACCTATATATGTATTTTTCTCGCTACTCGATTTTGATTCAATAATCTCTAATATTTCTTAATATCTGTAAAATATATGTATTATACAATGATTCCTGGTCAATAAAACCAAATAAACGTTTCTATGAATCAAATAAGCTTTCTATTCAATAAAAATAAAGTAAAACAAAAAAATCAAAAATAATACATCTGGTTAAAAAACGGATAACGCGCATTAACCAGCCTGAAACCATCGCCCTCTTAGTTCCGTAAATATTTTGTTTCTAAAAACTTACAATTGGTTGATGAATTTAATTAAAAATATAATCATAATAACTTAGATAATAACTTATGATTAAATTATCTTTATAATTCGTGTAAACTTATTTCCAACTAGATCCAAAAAATTCGAAACCTTAGAGTGCAGAGCTACTCCCCCTTTTTTTACTGCAAAAACATGGCGACTTTTACACCTGACGAAAGTCGGAGATTACATCCAAATGAGACAAACATTTAAACCTTATCTCAAAAATTCAGAACTGTAAAAACAAAGATTTTTAGATTTCTAATAATAATCATTCTGTGCTGAACTCTTCTTTTTTTTTTTTTTTTTTTACTTGGGAGTAACCACTTATCAAGGTCCAAAGGCCACCCGAGGATAAGATTTAATGAACGTAAGGTGGTAGGGTAGTAATCGTTAATGGTGTAAATTGGATAGAATTTGATTATTTATGGGGACGGCTCAACAAGAATTCGTTCACATTGGATTTGGTAGCTACATGCTGTATTCAAATGGGAAGTAGGCCAGCGGAACAGTCTACCTAATTGCTGATAAGAAAGAATTTAAAAATAATTCTTAGGGCATAAAATTGCTCAAAGGAGACGCTGGAAAAGCTATAGAGTATTTTTTTTTTCTTTTAACATTGCTCAGCTTTTTGCATGGAGGTCTCGCCTTTTTTTTTTTTTTTTTACACGGTTGTTACCACTTATCAAGGCCCGGAAGCCACTCAGGGATAAGGGTTATTGCAAGTACATTACGTTAGTGTGGAGATTTGATGAAGTGTTTACTTAAGGGGGCGGTTCATTAGGAATTTGTTAACATTGGACTTGAAGACATCCAAGTTGTAGTCCGGTGGGAAGCAGGCAGACGGAACAGAGTTCCACAGGCGTGCAGTTCTAAGAAAGAAGCTTTGTTCATGGAATCCGCGTTTTGATTTAGGCACAGATATAGAGTGGGGGAAATTTTTCACAGTGGATTCAGCTAGACGGGTGTTTTTCGTGAAAGATTGGCGAGGGGGGCAGAGATTGGAGTTCAGACGATCACCTGCCATGGAAATAACGATAAAACAAGGATAGGCTCGCAACGTCTCTTCTGTGGGAGAGAGGTTGCAGGGTAGAGAAAAGGGCATCCCCTACTAAGCCACGAAGTCTATTTTGTACTCTGTCAAGGCAGGATAGTCTGTTTTTAGCAGCTCCTGCCCAGATATGGCAACAGTATTTCATCCTTGGACGTACTTGGCTTTTATATAGATAGAGAATTGCATCAGTAGTGAGATATCTTCTGGAGCGATAGAAGGATCCCACCATCTTTCCAGCGACCTTGGCAACAGACTTGATGTACGTGTTCCATTTCAGATCAGGAGTAAAGGTCAAACCCAGAAGCTTGTCAAAACACGGGGCCTCACCCAGACGAGAGCCATCCATCACAATTGATGCCAGATGGGGATCAGAGCGTTGATGATGTAAGGATAGGAGTTTGGTTTTGGATGCATTAAAGGTAACCAGCCACATCTTTCCCCACTGAACCACGCGCTCGAGATCAGAGGAGAGAGAATCAGAGAGAACTTTGTCATTTACAGCCTTTGATGTGTTGCCGTAGATGGTCGTGTCATCAGCATAGATGTCAACGAATGATTTAAGTATGTGTTTAGGGAGGTCATTGATGTAGATCAGGAAGAGAGTTTGGCCCAGGATTGACCCCTGACGGACTCCAGCATTTATATTGCAGGCCTCCGATTTTTGTCCATCTACCACTACTCTTATGAGCCTATCGGAGAGAAATGATTTAATGATTGAGAAAACATTTCCAGTTATACCGTAGCTGGAAATCTTGTGAAGTAGACCCTTATGCCATACCTTGTCGAAGGCCTTTGATATGTCAAGAGCAATTGCCCTAGAAAGTAATCCTTTGTCAAGAGATTCACTAATCCTGTGGGATATAACCGTCAGCACATCTGCGGTAGATCTTGCAGAGCGGAAACCATATTGTGTGTCACTAAGAAGGTTATTCCTGCTAAGGTGGTTCGTTTCAAATTCAGCACATGATATTTCCAGTCGCTCACCCAAGCTTAACTCGACTCAACTTGAAAGATTTAACATAAAGCGGTGTGTTAGAGTGATCTTGCCGTATCCAATCGCCAACACCAAAACGCCTATTTCTTTACCCTTCAAATAAGAATTGCATTAAAAAGAAAAAAGAAAAGTTCCATTAATCTTTTATTTCACACATTAAAATAAAAACGATTCCTTTTGGTATCAAACAAACTTAATCCGACAGCTGAAATTTGAACTCGCCACTTTTCACACCTTGAATGTATACCTCCAGTTATATAAAGTCGGATATGTGTAGGATTCACTCATAAATTAATTAACCAATTTTTATCCATTTTTAAACACTGCTGTTAAGGGTAAGGATATGTATTGTAGGTTATATTTAGTTTAATTTTGTCTTATGTTAAAGAAGCCAAGATAAGTGGAGACGCTTCATAAAAATTTAGATATCAATTTTTATTAAATTCTGACAATATTAGGCATCAGTTGATAAAGATTAAGAAAATTTCAGTTTATTTGGAGTATTTGAAAGGAGTTTACGGGCACAATTTTCATTTCATTTCGCCAATAGTCATTATACATCAATAAAACAAAATTCCCTTAATTTCAATTTTTTTTTAAGACACTTTAAACTTAAGCTTTAAATTTTAGCCATTTTTAGATTGAGAAAAATTGGAATAAAGATTCTAGACATAAAGTTTTGTGGCATAATATATCGCGCGCGCGTGTGTGTGTGTGTGTGTGTGTGTGTGTGTGTGTGTGTGTGTGTGTGTGTGTGTGTGTGTGTGTGTGTGTGTGTGTGTGCGTGTGTGTGTGTGCTTGTGTGTGTGTGTGTGTGCTTGTGTGTGTGTGAAAGTGGATTATGGGATCACGTCTAAAATGTGAATGTCAGTTCAGTAGCGAAATACCTGTTTACATTCACGTCAACTTCTGCATTGCAGTACAAAGAAGCAAGAAAACAGAGAGGGAATTCAAAAGTCTGGAAGTTCACGAGAAGAAACTGTTAGAAAACAAGGCTTTCTGGCATCTAACGATCTCAACAGTGAAGGGGTAGGATTTTGCTACTTGTCGGGTTGTTCGGGAGTTTATACGTCAAGGGGGACACAAAGGCTATGAGTTCGGCACACCTTTTTTGCAGCAGCCTCGTCAATGTTCTCAATGTATTTGTTTCAACTCATGTTGCCTGTGAAAGTAAAGCCGGGGAATTTGAATAACGATCTCTTCGATATGATGTTATTTATCATAACAATGAGTAAATGAGGATGTTTTTTTTTTTTTGTAACTGTTTAAAGAAACTTTGTTTCAGTAGCATTAAATATCGCTTCCTATATTTATTTTAATCTGTGTATGGTGCATAAAAGTGATGCAAATTAGTTCTATTTTGGGACTAGTATTATTCTAGTTTATTATAACCTTATAATAGAAAGATTACCCTCATCACGCGGTCTATCACCAAAATAGGAATAATCGTGGGTAATTAATTGGGGGAGAATGATAGGGACAAAGAAGACTTCGCTTTAATGGAATCATTTGCACAAAATCTGTTATAAACATAGAATAATTAATAACTGAACATGCAAACTAGTTCTGAATGAATCGAAAACAACGTTTGATTCTGCAACGTCCTAATCTTACACCTCTATGATTATTGTTGTTGTTGGCAACCGTCCGTCTCGGGAGACGATGGTGTAGCAGTGGCGCTGCATATGCAACAGAGCTCGTACGAACGTGTTAAAATAGCAGCAGCAGCCGAAGGATAGATGGCTAGTGAAAATTTTATCAGCTGCAGCCGTTAAAGCACGTATGCACATTAGCAAGTGTGCACGAGCTTGCCTCACAAGAAAAGGAAAAGGGACAACACGTGGTCGAGGAAAGAAGCAAACTGCACGCTAGGCAAAATGGACGCATAAAAGTGGACGGCGAGAAAGCGCTGCTTGCCACCGACGTGGAATGGCGGCAACAGAGATTTTTAAGAAAAGTACATGCGTGTGCGAAAAAACTTTGGAAACATAATGAAATGCGTTGTTTTGGAAGAACCACGAATAAATGCATTTTATTTGCACTCTAATCACTTTTACAATTGACTTTCCAAGTACTCTAATCACTCCGCCTGAAAGTTGAAGGTTCAATTCTCAGTGTTGACGACTGAAAAATAAAATTGCGAATTACTTAGAGCCTCTATCTAGTCAAGGCTGGCGGAATGAGAGCATGCTACTTTTGTGAAGTAAATAAAGGGTTTCGTTTGAAATTTTGTCCAAATTCCCTAGTTCAACAAGATACACCTGAAGGAGGTCGGAGGTTCCATCTACCGAAACGTTATGAAAATGGCACTCAAGATGAGAATAGTAGTCCGAAGAATCCAAATAATACGAATAACTAATCATCATCTCAAAAGTTCAGAAACGTAACTGACAGAGTCTCACCCTCTCGACCCTAATGTGAACTTTCAAATAATAAATCCGGATAAGGTCAGAAAGGGTTACGGTGTCACCTCCGTAGACCACTTCCATACCACGCCTCATTTAACCGTTGAGAATACATGTACAAGATAGAATTACAGTGTGGCCTCATCATTATAAACGAATAGACGTTATAGAATGTCTGTTATTTCTGTGTTGTGCAGAGAACAGACACAAAAAAATGTCTATTTGAGAACGCGAATGCATTTCACTCTTCTGTTTACGTTGATCGGTGATATTTGCTTTGTAAAGCCGACAAGGCTTCGTTATGGCCGTCGTGATGAAAACCATTCTGGCTGTGACGTCAATAAATATCTTTTTGCTGTTATTTTATATTTCCGAGATAAAATACAGAACGAATATTTCTTTTTTTAGAAACAGGATTATATCTACTTCATTACCGTTCGTTTCATTTATTATGCATAGTCAATACATGACCAAACAATGAAATACAGATATTTTATACTACGCTAATAAAAGTAAAGAATGTGCTGCTGCCATCGCGCACAGAAATCACTTTTTCCATAGCTACCAACGTAATAGATGTACTGAGACTATAGCTGCTTTCAGCACTGCCAGCAACCACTGTAAAAGATAATAAAAAATGCAAGAGAGCTATGTGCTCAGTCCGTTAAATCCAAAGTAGCTGAGCAGCAGCTTGGTTCCCACCAGTTTTGGCAAATAACAAACAGGATCTTGAACAGAAGCGTGCATTCTATTCCAACTATCATCAATGGACCTAAGGTCATCTCGTCAGAATCAGACAAGGCCAAACTATTTGCCAAGAACTTTGCAGCTAATTCTACCCTATGCGACGAAGGCCATCAACTCCCCGTATTCCCTCCTATAACAAACAACACACTATGCAACATAGAAATATCTGTGCGTGAGGTCGCCAACCTAATCAAGAACCTTGATTCCAATAAAGCAACTGGCCCTGACGGCATTCCAATTATAGTGTTGGAAAAGCTTCAACCAGACTTGCCCCCATACTTACAAAACTGTTTAAGCGTTGTCTTAAGGAGAAGTGCTTCCCAACACCCTGGAAAACCTCATCAGTATGCCCTGTATTTAAGAATTCAGGTGATAAGTCATCTCTCTCTCTCTCTCGGTACAGACCAATAAGTCTCCTGTGTGTCATGAGTAAGTTGCTGGAATCCATATTAAATAAAGAAGTAGTCAACCACCTCAGTAGAAATAACCTTCTTAGTGACATGCAATACGGTTTCCATTCTGCTAGATCTACAGCAGAAGTGCTAACGGTTATATCTCATAGGATTAGTGAATCTCTCGACAAAGGCTTCCTTTCTAGGGCAATTGCTCTTGAAATATCAAAGGTTTTCGATAAGGTATGGCATAAGGGCCTACTTCACAAGATTTCCAGCTACGGTATAACTGGAAATGTTTTCTCAATTATTAAATCGTTTCTCTCTGATAGGCTCATAAGAGTAGTGCTTGATGGGCAGGAATCAGAGGCCCACAGTATTAATGCTGGTGTCCCTCAGGTGTCCATCCTGGGCCCAACGCTCTTCCTGATCTACATCAATGATCTCATAAAAGACATACTTAAATCATTCGTTGACATCTATGCTGATGACACTACCATCTATGGCAACACATCAAATGCCGTAAATGACAAAGTTCTCTCTGATTCTCTCTCCCCTGATATTGAGCGCGTGGTACAGTGGATGAATAGGTGGCTGGTTACTTTTAATGCATCTAAAATCAAGCCTTACATCATCAACGCTCTGATCCCCATCTGGTATAAATTGAAATGGATGGCTCTCGTCTTGGGAAAGCTCCATGTTTTGACAAGCTTCTGGGTTTGACCTTTACTCCTGATCTAAAATGGAACATGTACATCAAGTCTGTTACCCAGGTCGCTGATCCTTCTACCGCTCCAGAAGATATCTCTCTGCTGATGCAATTCTCTATCTGTATAAAAGCCAAGTACGCCCAAGGATGGAGTACTGCTGCCATATCTGGGCTGGGGCTGCCTATCCTGACTTGAGAGAGTACAAAATAGACTTCGTAGCTTAGTGAGGAATGCCCTTTTCTCTTCCCTGCAACCTCTCTCCCACAGAAGAGACGTTGCGAGCCTGTCTTTGTTTTATCGTTGTTTCAATAGCAGGTGCTCGTCTGAGCTCCAATCTCTCGTCTTCCTCGCCAATATTTCACGAAAAACACCCTTCTAGCTGAAACCACTGTCAATAATTTTCCCCACTCTTTATCTGTGCCTAAATCAAAACGCAGATTCCATAGAACAAAGCTTCTTTCTTAGAAGTGCACGCCTGTGGAACTCGCTTTCGTTTGCCTGTTTCCCATCCGACTACAACTTGGATGTCTTCAAGTCCAACATAAACAAATTCCTGATAAAGCGCCCCTTAAGTAAGTCACTTTATCAAATCTCAAATACTAACGATTGCTACGATATTATCCCATTGATTACTGTACACACAATTTACATGCGCGAGCAACTAATTTTCATGTGTAGAAACCCACTGACTTTTTAAAAGACGGATTAACAGCAAACGGCGAGTTCGTATTTTGACATTTAAGAATAACGGTCGTGTTTGGCAATTTTGTCAGCGTTATTACGGTGTTGTATCAGCAAGAGTTTTTAGCGGTCGATGTTTATACATCGATGTACAAAATCAAAATGCATAAACGCGTTTGTACGCATGTCGTCTGCACATACACTATCCTAAATAAAAACAAATAATTATATTTTGACATTAATCAGAAAAGTTTCTGAATTTATTTGAAATTGTCTTTCTGTGAGCTACTTAAACACTTTACTTTCCTTCAATAAACCAGTGAAACCCAGTTGACCCTGATTTGCGGATCCGTGTCGATGGGCGCGCCACTGTGGATGCCCGTCTCTGCAACATCTCTCTCTATACACACACACACACACACACACACACACACAAACATTAAAAAACACACAAACACATACACGAGAAAGGCCTCATCTTGCCTTGACAGAGTTCAAAATAGATTTCGTAGCCTAATGGGGATGCTCTTTCCTTTCCCTGCAACTTCTTTCTCACAGAAGCGACGTTGTGAGCCTGTCTCTTCTTTATCGTTATTTTCATGGCAAGTGCTCGTCTGAGCTCCAATCTATGGTCCCCCCTCGCCAAACCTTCACGAGAAATACTCGTCTAGCTGAAACTACTATCAATAATTTCTTTATCCGTGACTAAACCTAAACGTAGATTCGATGAACAAAGCTTCTTTTTTTTTTTTTTAGAACTGCACACCTATGGAACTCTCTTCTATTTGCCTGCTTTCCGGCTAATATGGTCGTCTTCAAGTCCAACATAAACAAGTTCTTGATGATCCGTTCCCCTTAAGTAATCCACTTTACCAAATTTCCACTACTAACAATTACTTCGTCATTGTCCCATTGGCAACTGTACACTTATTAACCCTTATCCTCGAGTGGCCTCTGGGCCTTCATAAGTGGTGACTCCTTTGTAAAAAAAATAAAAACTCATCAACATTATCGTCTGTTAATCTGTTAAACCTTGTCCGTTGAAATATTCTCAAATCTTCTCACTGAACTAGCTTACTAACCTAAAAACAAAAAAAAATAATGGATTATAATTAGTTTATTTGAGCAGAGAAGTTTTGAATACGATTTTCTTGACCCCCTAGAACTCGCGGTTCTTAATTAATCGATCCAGACTTCTTCTGGTGCCTCCGCTAATAAACCCCCTTGTTTTTACAAGAACTCAAAAAATATTCACGAACATTCTGTGTTCCTATAGCTTTAAACATATCTTAACTCATTATTTTGTTTTATAACATATCTCTAATTTTTCTCACATTTGATTATAAAACCTGCAAATCTTTTTCATTGAAAATATTTCTATGAATCCACCTCCTCCCAAAAATATGTCTCCCATTACAAAACACCCTAAAGTAAAACCCCAAACCCGGCGTGGACGTATCCTTAAAAACTAATGACCGCCTCTCTAAAACTAGTGATCGAAATCTCATAGGTTCCTTCTAAAGTTTGTGACCTTATTATGGACACTGAAGATTTGTATGCACCTTTGGTTCTTACACTTCCGTTGCAAACTTGAAAGTGGCAGGTCGACAGACAAAACAACGGTTAAAGATTCATAGACGTAGCTAATAACTTAGGTACTTGTTCAGAATAAAGACTGTGTGCTCGTTGGAATTTTTCGGGGATTTTATATGAAAGGCACTGAACAAAAGTCTCGTGGGTTTTTGTTTGTCTGTTTTTGTTTTTTTGCTTTGTTTTTGTTTTGTTTTTTGGGGGGGGGGTCGCGTAAACACTGGCTAAGTTTTTCAATGAAAAAATAAATATTATTTCTGTTATTACAAAGACAATTCAGTAAAATATTAATTGAAAAATGAAAACAATATTTTTGGTTGTTACGAAGAAAATGCAACAAACTGAACAATTTTTACGAAACTTTAATAAAATTAAAATTGAAATCAACGAAAAAAAACTCATTGTAAGGTAAATTTCATGAATCAATTTTTATTTTTTGAATAATAAACAAGAGATCAGCAAAAAAAAATTATTTTCCATATTATTTTTTTAAAGTTTTTTTAATTTTTTTCTGTTGAAATCCAGATAAATATTAAATTTGTACATACATGCATATATATATATATATATATATATATATATATATATATATATATATATATATATAATAAACCAATGATAGCAAGTAAGTGCTTTATTGAATGACACTGGCTTTTTTGATTTTATTGGCTCCGGGTTTCAGCACTTTTCGACGTTTTACGTAAACTGCCCGGAAAATTCCGACGATAACACGGTCTTTATTATGCATAAGTACCAAAACTTATTAATCTTCTCACGCACAAACTGATCTCTTATAGAAAGAGCTATATATATAGTGATAGTTCGTCTAATGAACAGAAATTCTTTCCGGGAACTTCTTATCAATGTTACACATCATGGCAGTACTGCTTCTGTTAACTACAAGATGATTGTCTTCAAGTTTAATATCAACAAATACCTTTCAAACCGTCCCCGTAAGTAATCAAACTTAGCTTATACCATTAATGATTTACAAACCATCTCATAAGTTCTTCATATTTCAATTGGCAATCCATCGCATTAACGTTTATCCTCGAGCAGTTATGGCCTTGATAAAGATGATGAATTAATGAAAACAAATCGTTTCCAATCCTCTTATATTGTTCGGCATCTAGCTGACAATCTCATTAATCTTTATCCTCGAGTTGCCTTTTGCCTTGGTAATAACGATTCGGCAGATATTTGTTGACATTGAACTTGAGAACAACCAATGTTGTAGTATGCAAGAAAACATTCCCGTGGTGACGTGTAGTACAGAAGGTTCTTGGGTTCGTAAAGTTGGTTTAATTTATACATTGACCTTTTTTTAATTAGTTGTTGATGTTAAATGATTTTTATTTATTTTGACCGTTTTCAAAAAATCTAGGTTATACAATATTATGTGAGTATTTAGGCAAAATTTGATTATTTAAAAGAACGCATCGACAGGTACTTGTTGACATTTTTTCTCAAAAATGATCCTTTGATGGTACTGTTCCATTATCCAACGGAAAATCTCATTAACCCTTATCCTCGAGTGGCTTATGACTTTGGTAATGTTTTCAAATATGTAACCAAACTCCTATTTAAAATTTGCATTAACCACGCACATCGATTTCAGACTGCCAACAACCGCCAATAACACCGAACGTAACTTTTTCTCTACCTACAAGGGACTCACTCCTCAAGGTTGATGCCACTAGAAAAATAAATAGAAAGAAAGATATATAAACTCAACAGTCTTCTTTGAAAAAGATGTCTCACACTGAAAGTTTCAGAAAAGAAATGATTTTAATCCATACTGCTATAATTTGTTGTTTTTTTTGGGGGGGTCTATTGATATCAAATTAAAAACCCTTTTTTTTCTATTCATTTAAAAAGAAAATACAACTTTGTTACATATGGGTCGTGGAATTGCATTCATCTAGCTAATTTGTATATTCTTTTAAACTTCATTTTAATTAATTCCCTAATAGATTTTTTTCGGTTTTCTTATGGAATGATCATCTTTAGTTAACTATTACGTGTAATTATATTCATGCATATATCCTACATGATTTATACTTGCGTAATATTTGCGTAAAAAGGTTATAGTAAACACAAACCTCTTTCTATATATATTTATGTATGCGTGCATATATTTGTTTAAAAAATTTTGCCTACCAAACTCCTAGGTCAGATTTTGGTCTACAAACATGAAACTTAATATATAGGATATTCGAATCCATGCGAAACTTTATATTTGGGTTTTAGTCGGGGAAAATCGGTGCAAAAGTGTGAAAATTAAAAAAAAAATGGAATTTGACAGGTGAAGGTCGAACGACAGTATTACGAATATGCATGCGTAACGTAATAGCTATTGGTTCATGTTTTAATTTTTAGCCTTGCAGCAAACATTTCTTCATAGCTCAGACATTAACGTCAAAGGAAAAAGTAAATCATAAGCTAAAAGTTTTATTTTCGATTCTCGGTGGGGGCGTACGAGTCATTTTTCTTTTTTTTTTTAACTTTTTAAATTACTATATATTAGGTCTAATATAATATAATAAATACGAAATCTGCATTAATCAAAATATCATATTTAAGTGTATTTTACAACTGGGCAATGCCGGACAGCCTGCTAGTCATTTGATAAAATGTTTAATAACATTATTTGGTTTTCTAAATTTTTCAAATTAACCTTGTAACAGAGCGTGGGCGCGTTATGGCAGCAGCAACAGCAGCTGTATGCAAATGACCGAGCCGTGTGAGGTGACGTCACAGCGAGAAAGACGGAAATAAAAGAACAGAGATAGATGTGTTGCACACTGGTGACCGGAGAGCGACAGGAAAAGACGCGTTCTAAACATGACCAAACAGAGACAGAGACAGAGTACCACGTGTCTGACACGGCAGACTTGTTAAGCACATTGGCGCACAAAGACTTTTGAACAAGAGACAAGGCGTTATTCTGGAAAGTACCTGTAAATAAACGGCTGTTGTTTCGACTGAAAAAAGAGTGAGCTGAATTTTTTCCTTGTCTTCTCTTCCTTGTGACGGTGTCTACAGATTAACATGTGTGTAACGTTACAACCTTACGAAATGATGTTTTCAAAGATGTGACCAAACTCCTAATAAAATATTGTTTAAAGTACACAGTCTGTTATTCTCTCTCTCTCTTCCTTCCTCCCTCCCTCGACTTTCGTTTTATATTCAGAAATTCCAACTTGCAATAAAGAATGGAATTCCGAAGGGTATTATTAAAAGTCAAGCGGTTGTTTCTCCACTCTCGGCGCATCTATCATAAACATCATTTCTTAAGAGAAAAAAAAACGCATTCCAATTTAAAAGTCGCATATCTTCAGTTTGATATTTATGTCAGAAAGGCACCCTTGGCCGAGTTTACGAATCAGCTAATTTTTACTTATGTACTGGTGGGATACTCGTCGCTCGATGGGTTCATGCAATATTTATATACTAGACATTTTGCCTGTTAAAGAGAAGAGCTCAATGCAATAAAGAGCAAAAATAAAGCTAAGAAAAAAATCAAACTAACATTTAACATGTATTATTATGTGTTTAATCCTCGAAATGAGGTTCTTCCGATGCTATCGAGTGACCAGTGATTAGATAGCATTTGAATAATAATTTATTTCGGGGATGAAATCAATTATAATGCAAATGGCTTAAATGTTGATTTACGTTTCTTCTTATTCTTCTATACTAGCACGGAGACACGACGTTGCCCGGAATTGAATGATAATCAACGAATGTTTCACACTCCCATATTTTTATTGTCATCGAAATCGGAGAAATCGCCCATTTTTTTTTTTTTTTTTTTCAATCAGATCGATTGCTTCCCTGCTTTAGTTGGGGACCCATCACAGTGCACTGGGAGGAAGCTTCACATCCTTCTCCGCAGTAACTTAGTCCATGATACATTGTAGTCTAGGTTGCACTGTAGAAAACCTACTATTGATTTTATAAAATTATTTAATATATATAACGTTTTGAATTCAAGTTTAAAATGCAAAAGTCATTCTTATCTGTTAATATAAACCAGTATATATTAATCTTAGGAAAAATATTTATCATAGTGTCTATTTTTTTGTCATGTCTGTGAGTGTGCATATATATATATATATATATATATATATACATATATATATATATGTGTGTGTATGTGTGTGTGTGTGTGTGTGTACTTCAGAATAATGAAATGAAATATATCTACTGGTATGCGAATCCAACGATTTTCGGTCTTGCAAAACATTAGATGTAATATTTTATATAAGACAATCCCAGCTAAATAAAATTACTCAATATACAAGATAGAGCAAATTAATCAAAATTTAGGTATTTAAATTTTAGTATTTGAAAAAGTTAATCTTCAAATATAGAAATTTTTATTGTTTGTAAACAAAAAATGCAATTTGATAAATCTATTTCCTTAACCCATGAGTTTTCGATGCTCCTCCTTAACAGCTAAAAGGTCTAGTATATATGTTGCCAGGTTCAAATCTCTCTACTGGTGTTAATCGTGACACCCTGCACTGATGATTCCTAAAAGGATGAAACAATAGTGTCTATAGGTATTTAATATATATATATATATATATATATATATATATGTATATATATATATATATATATATATATATATATATATATATATATTAGACCTTTTAGCCGTTAAAAACAGGAAAAATTATAACCAGTTGACTTAGGGAGAGTGCTTTATGCCAAATTGACGGTTGAATATGATTACATTCATTTATACATTAAATATTAATCCCTATTAATCCCTAACTGTACATCAAACGGATATCATAAAACTTAGTTTGTTGTAATTTAACATAACAAGGGTTCATAGAAACTTTTAGCTAGATCGGTTGAGTAGTTTCCGAGAAAACTGCTAGAGTAAATGTGGTATTGCAGTAACTAATCGCTATTAATCCTTACCTGTGTCTCGAATGTATACTATAACATGAGGTTCGAATGTATACTATAAAATATGAGGTTCGAATATATACTATAACATATGAGGTTCGAATGTATACTATAACATATGAGGTTCGAATGTATACTATAACATATGAGGTTCGAATGTATACTATAACATATGAGGTTCGAATGTATACTATAACATATGAGGTTCGAATGTATACTATAACATATGAGGTTCGAATGTATACTATAACATATGAGGTTCGAATGTATACTATAACATATGAGGTTCGAATGTATACTATAACATATGAGGTTCGAATGTATACTATACTATATAAGGTTCGAATGTATACTATAATATATAAGGTTCGAATGTATACTATAATATATAAGGTTCGAATGTATACTATAATATATAAGGTTCGAATGTATACTATAATATATAAGGTTCGAATGTATACTATAATATATAAGGTCCGAATGTATACTATAATATATAAGGTTCGAATGTATACTATAATATATAAGGTTCGAATGTATACTATAATATATAAAGTTCGTTGCACCTTATCATAACAAAGGTCTATACAGGACAGATAATTTTAAGTATTTATTAAGTATTTGAGACCAAGGATGACCAACGACACACATTGCCTCCACATTTTGGAATGGCCTTTTGCTGAATTTGTTTAGTATGTATTTTTATATTTTGTACAAATAAATATTGCAAAGTGTAGTATCTGTTCTAACACTAGATTTCATCTTATTGATCCTCAGTTAATGAAGAAAAATTCCATCAAGGCTGAAGCAATTTTTTATTTTTGTCCCAACCCAAATCCCAAGACCCCTTTTGAGGGGGGAGGGCTGGATTTTTTTCTCTACGTTAAAAAAACGATCTCTTAACTCACCCCTGAGAGAAGTAAATAAGACTAATCTATGTTTTTTTTAAAAGTGGCTTATTCTCAGTCTTTCTGAGGTACGATTATGTGCAGTTCTAGGAGGCCCCCTTCCCAGGCTTAACCTTCTCACTCTTCAAGATGTGATTAGTTTATTGCTGATCGCCTGAGATGCTACTACCGGAGAATGTTGATGGGGTGTAATTTTTTGTTCAACCTGAGTGTTCTTCCTTTAGGGCGCTGGTTTCAAATTCCATAGTTCGCCCTTGTGTCACATCTTTCAGCTTTTGGAGGGAGATAAAGATTCTTGACCTTTTGGCCTGAAACAAAGTGTAGCATCTGTTCTGATACTACACTTAACCTTTTGTTGTCCTCAGTCAATGAAGGAGAAATCCTTCTAGATTGAGACAATGTTTTTTTTTCCTTTTTGTCCCAATCTAGAATGCATCTTCTGGGGAGCTGGATTTTTCCCTACATTAGAAACTGATCTTGGTGGGAGACAAGTACAGGGTAGAACGATAAAATTGTCATTATAGAAAAGACGACATGATTCCATTTCTGTTTGAGGAAACCCAGTTTTCTTTTATTGTTGCAGACCAGCTACTAATTGGGCAGTGGTGTATAAATATCCCAAGAGCGATAGGAGCCTTCTATCATGTCTGAAAGTGACACAATGTTGAACGACTGAGATCAGAGATGCGCTGTTGTACAACTCATCATCTCTACCAATCAGTTATGACAACAGGACCATTGCCAGCGCCCTCAAAATACATCGCTAGATTGCCATGGATAACAGGGAGGTGACCAAGGTGATGAAGAAAAATTTTCCGGACAGAGTTATGGTTTTTGTTGTGGATTTAAGTGAGGACAACATCATGCCACCTCACATCTTCGAAGTGAGCTTATAAGTCAACACCAAAGTGTACCTGGATGTGCTGAAGAGTATGGTGACCTTCTGGTGCAATAAGGTGGCTGCTAGCAGACCGTAGGTGTGGCAGCACGACTCGGCACCGGCCCACAAGTCCAAAGAGATTCAGGCTTGGCTTCAGAAGGAGTGCTACAACCTTATAGCCTTCTCTTACTGGTCCACTCCTCTTCTGACCTGAATAAGCTGAACTACTTTGTTTGATCATATGTTAAGAACATCATCAATATGATCTTCCACAACACCAAAACCAGTCTGATCGCTGCCATCCGGCAAGTATTCGCCAAGCTCCTGCCGGCGCTTGTGGAAAAGGCATGCTTATTGCAGTATTGTTAACAACTGACAAGTAGTATGAGTTTTGAAGCCCTCGTCGCCAGTGTTGTGGTAAAGTAAATTTCGAATCCCTCTTTTTCTGTGTTGTAATGGTATGTTTTGAAGCCCTCGTCAACAGTGTGTTCCAGTGTCAGTTTCAAATTCCTAGTCGTCAGTGTTGTAGAAGCATAAGTTTCGAATCCCTAGCCACCAGTATTGTAGCGGCATGAGTATTAAATCCCTCATCATCAATGCTTTAGCCTTGCAAACTAGTAATAATCAAAACAAACACAATGGTATAATTAACAAAGTGTGTATTATCAAAAGTATGTTACAGAAGTACACGTCATGATTCGAGGGCCATAACTGCCATGAATCACTACCAAATAACATGTTAAATGTAACTATATATATAGTCTCTGGGTAGGTTCATTGTTCCTGAAACAGATATATCAGTTCACTCCATAATAATTCAGTAAAATGTTGTAGAATATTTTTTCAATATTTTTGATTGAAACTTAACCAATCGGTGATCAGTATTGCAGCACCAATTGTTTGAAAACAATATTAAGAGTTCTCTTTATCCCAGTGTTAAAAGCCCTTATTTATTTTTTTTTTTTTTTTTTGCTCTATTTATTATTCCTGCAATATGTTATCTCAATTTAGGATAGTTTGGTGAATGCGATCAATGTGTCACACAGTAATATTACAATATAGTTAACAGCTGAGAAATTGTAAAGAAAACATAAAACAAATTATTTATGTGTATTAATTTTTTTTTTTTTTTTTTTGCGGACTGTTATCCTCATCTTCATAGTTGTTGTTGTTGCTTCACTATGTTTCGGCCAACTAATCCTTTTGCCTTCTTCAGGTGGTTAACCGCGATGGGATAGGAACAGTGAGTCTTTTAACTGTATCCCCAGTAATTACCGCCTTCCACAGTTGTTGTCTCACCACGATTTTTATATAATACCATTTTTATATAATACCATTTTTATATAATACCATTCAGTACGGACCTGGAAAACCAGATAAGAACACAAAATTGGACTCATAGGACCATAAAATCCAACTTTGATTGCCCTTCGGGACCTGTAGCACAGTGGATAGAGGTGTTGAGTCTCTACAGTTCTAAGTGAGCATTGTCTGAAGATAGCGGTTTGAATCCTACCCAAAGCAGGCCAGAGGATTAGTTGGCCAAAAACCGTGGTGAAACAACAACAATGAAGATGAGGATAACAGTCCACAAAAAAATGAATACACAAATGATGAAACATCATCTCAAAATAGGATTTTAAAAAAATAATATATAAAATAATTTGTTTCTTCTTAGGGTTATTCATATAACATTATAATAAAATACAACTGCAAATTACCTAGGACTTGTACCTAGTCATGGCCGACGGAACAAGAGCCTGTTAACCACATAGATTACATAAAGGGTTCTATTTGAAATTCCATGTAGATTCCCAAGTTCGACAGAAAGATTTCCTGAGTTCAACAAGATAGTCCTAAAAATGGTCTAAGATTACATCAACCAAAATGTTTGCAAATAACACTCAAGATGAGAACACAAGATCGAATAATCCAAATTATACTCACAAATAATTTACAGCAAACAAAGAATTTAATTCTCTATCGACCTGTATATGCTTAATGCGTGGAAACTTTCTGTAATCGTTATTTCTATGGAAAGTGCTCGACTGAGCTCCAATTTTTGGTTCCTCCTTGCAAGGCATTCGCAGCAAGAATTCTTGTTAGCATAACAAATAAAAACTTTCCTTTCTTCTTCAGTGTGCCTAGCATCAAGCAAAATTTCTATGAACAGAGCTTTTTCACAAGGTCTTCCTGCTTGTGTAACACATTGTCACTGGACTGCTTCCCTTCAGATTACAACTTGGTTGTATTTAAAGCCAATATCAACAGATTTCTATCTAGAACCGTCCACACAAATGTACGTACTAGATTCTGACAATCATTCCATTTAGTTAACCACTATGCTTGAAAGGCATCTCTCATTGATAAGTGGTGACCTCTTTTTAGTTAAAAAAAAAAAAAAAAAAAAAAAATTATTTCAGAATTTTATTTCTATGATCATATGTGTTATTAGAAATGCAAAAAGCAACATGGTGACCAAAGTATTGTCATTGCCTTGCTAAACTTAGGCGATTGTAGAGTTTTACATGGGAGGTTTTCTTTGAAGGAGGTTTAGCAAGTCAGACTTAGGATTAGTGGTAAGATAAGTAATTTTTAAAACTATCTTTTCAGCATGAATTTAACTAAACTAAGACGTCACGTGAATAGCTGTTTTGGTTTACCATGTAATCCCTACAACCACCTACCTTGAATATGCTGCTGTCAAACCTAACAATTACATGGAATAAGTCAGATAGAGTGGCAGCCTTGGTTGAAGTGAGTGTCCCTAATGATGGAGGTCTGAATAGAGCTGAAAGAGAGAAACAGACCAAATATCAAGGTCCCATGTATGATATGAAAAGAAACTGGAATCTTAGGGAGTTATCAATCGTACCAGTTATTATAGGTGCCACAGGGCTTATGAAGAACCTGAAGTCCTATTAACTAATATTCCTGGTGAACTAAGTACAAAAGAGATTCAGACAATTGCACTTAAGGGAACAGTGAGGATACTAAAAAAGAGCTCTCGATTGGTTTCAATAAAAAAGCAGGGCAAAGTTGGCAGCTGGTTTGGCTGCCCCATACCCAGCGTCATAATCTTCAAAGAAAGAAAATGAAAAAAAAAATGGAAAAACGTTTAAACATAACAATAAGGCACACGAAAATAAAAAAGAAATTATGAAATTTAAAATATTACAAAAAGTTTCAGTATTTTTTAAACTCTTTTTCACCCCCATATTGCCACTTGGAACGTAAGGAAATACTATTTGGGATCATGTTTTTGTAGAGCAGCGAGTTGTCTGTTCACATTACATTAAAATGTCTGCATATTAGTACAGATTAGTGAAGCAACAAACAGGGAGGGAATTCCAAAGTCTAGCAATCCGAGGAAAGAAACTATTAGAGTAGAAGACTTTCCCGTATCTAGAGACCTCAGCAGTGAAGAGGTAGGATTTTGCTTGTTTGTCGGGTTAGTAGGAAATATGTATGTTGAGGGGCACAACTGCTATGAGCTCATCAGAGCATGGTAAATAATTAAATTCTACTGCATTTGGTATAACTTATTTGTTGTTGTGTTTTTGTTTACAATTTCTCGACTGTAAACTATACACTGCAATTTTACCATGTTGCGCGATGTCAATGCGAAAAGTTATCACGTTGCGCCTGTCCGATCTCAATCTGTTCGATAATGTTGACGAATTTCTCGCCCAGCTTCAGACAACAGGCTTTCTCCTCTCTCATCAAGGCTGAATGGATCTGAAAATAGAAAGTTCAGTAATAGATAAAACTTCTTGGTAATATTCGTTTGCTTTTTACATGTACGTTTGTAAAGTGTGTTTTTGTTTGTTTTGGCATTATTTGGATTCTTCGAACTACTGTTCTCATCTTGAGTGTTATTTCCATCACGTTTTGGTCGATGTAACCTCCTACCTTCTTCAGGTATATTTTGTCAAACTCAGAAATCTTTCTGTTGAATTCGGAAACTTCAAACGGAGTTCTTTATTCAATCTCCAGATGTAACATGACTGGGTAGAAGTCCTAAGTAATTATCAATTGTATGTTGAGTGTTGCTTATTAAATGTTAAACCTCCAGAAGAGTGTAACTTACAACTGAATTTTACCAAGTACTTTATCCACTAACGCCACGGGTTCTTGAGACCGAAATATTGTGAAACTAACACCAAAGTTAAGAAGAAGAATTCAAATAATATGAATAATAAATCTTCATCTCAAAAATTCAGAAAGTAATAATGTTTTTTATTATTATTTTTTTATTATTATTGTTTTTTATTATTATTATTGTTTTTTATTATTATTTTTTTTATTATTTTTTATTATTATTGTTTTTTTATTATTGTTGTTTTTTTATTATCGTTTTTTTATTATTGGTTTTATTATTTTTTATTATTATTATTTTTTTTTTATTATTGTTTTTTTTATTATTGTTTTTTTTATTATTGTTTTTTTTATTATTGTTTTTTTTATTATGGTTTTTTTTATTATGGTTTTTATTATTATTTTTTTATTATTATTGTTTTTTATTATTTTATTATTATTATTATTCTTTATTATTATTATTTTTTTATTACAAGCTGAAATCCCCGTGCTTTTCTTTTACAAAAAAAGGCATATGCTCTTTTTTGTTTGGTTTAGAACCAGAATACAAAACCACCATCCGCCCATGCATGGCTGGTGCGTCTATCACTAGTCTCTCCCATTTAGACAGGGTCTCAAAAATGTCTTTAATCTAATAGATCCCACGCTATTGACTAAGCTGGATAAGCTGAAGCATGTGGTGATCCCCTAGTGCAGTGGGTGTGGCAGCAAGACTCGGCATTGGCCTACAAACCCAAAGAGACTCAGCCTTGTGCCTGTTTTATAAATACTTTAATAGAATGTGTTTTGACAAACTTGTAGCACTTACGCCCCCTTGAAGTGCATACTCCTGACTAATTCGACAAGCAGCAAAATCCCACCTTTTATTCTAAATGCTAGAAAGACAACTACTCTAACAGTTTCTTTCCTCAAGTTACTAGACTTTGGAATTCTATCTTCCTGCTTCCCTGACTGCAATAGCATGCAGAAATTTCAATGCAATGTCAAAAAAACATCTTGCTGTTCAACTCCCTACATAATGCTCATGTAGACATAGTCACAAATAGTAACCCCCTTACATCTAAATGGCAATATACCTTGTTTAGAATTAATAATAATAGTTAACATAATTACCTCTTTTTTTTTTTTTTCTTAAATCCTTTCAGATGAGGCTTCATAATTTGAGAATTCATTCATTTTTTGTTTTTGTTTTTTCAAACTGTTATCCTCTTCTTCATAGTTGTTGTTTCTCCACGTTTTGGCCAACTTATCCTCTGGCCTTCTTCAGGTGATTAACTGCGACAGGATAGGAATGCTGAGTCTTATAACTGTATCCTCAGCAATTACTGCCTTCCATAGTTGGTATTGTCTCACCACGTTTTAGCCAACTAATCCTCTGGCCTGGTTTGGGTATGATTGAAACTGCTATCTTCAGACAATGCTTACCTGGAACCGTAGAGACTCGATGCCTCTATCCACTGTGCAACTGGCCCCGTCGCAATTAACCACCTGAAGAAAGCCAGAGAATAAGTTGGCCGAAACGTGGTGAAACAACAACAAATATAAAGATGAGGATAACAGTCCACCGAAAAATGAATACACAAATTAATTACCTCTATCAACGAGGTTTGTTTTGTTTTTTTTAATTTTTATTTATTTATTTATTTTTTGTTTGTTTAAAGCCCAGCATCCACATCGCTTGACCAATCGTCAGCAAATTTGGTACAAAATATCCTCTATGGGCTAACTTAGAACTGATTTAATTTTGGAATATCAAGGTTAAAGGCCATGGTCAAAGTTACAGAGAAGATGAGTCACATTTCTGGCGAAAACTTCGGTTCTGTTCATCATAGAGACTCGCTAATAAGCCTGTATTGTAGCCATCTTACAAAGCCTTGATCTTTGATACAGTTCTTTTAAAGTTTTAAATTTAAAAAAATTAATACTTTTCAGGACCATAACTTCAGTCCTGTCAGCTCTATTTACAATCATTTTTCACTATTGTAATCAGTTGCATTTATTAAAGAATCCTAGAGTGTTTTATTGGTATAAGCTTGTTTTGAAACAGGTATTACAGTTTGTATTTCAAAAATTAGCTTAGGATATTTAAACGGATGACAATGAATATAATTTAGTTAATTGGAATTCATTATTGAGTTGAGTATTATTTATTAATTTATTTATTGCGGACTATCATCCTCATCTTTTTTAGTTGTTTCACGACGTTTCGGCCAACAATTCCTCTGGCCATCATCAGGTGGTAACCACGACGGGATAGGAACTCCAAATCTTCCAACTTAATCCTCAGCAATTACTGCCTTCCATAGTTGTTGTCGTCTCGTCAAGTGGTCCTGTGGCATAGTGGACAGAGATGTTGAATCTCTACGGTTCCAGGTGAGCATTGTCTGAAGATAGCGGTTTCAATCCTACCCAAAGCCGGCCAGAGGTTTACTTGGCGAGACGACAATAACTATGGAAGGCCGTAATTGCTGAGGATGCAGTTGGAAGTCGGAGTTTGTATCCCGTCGCGGTTACCACCTGATGAAGGCCAGAAGAATTGTTGGCCGAAACGTCGTGAAACAACAACTAAAAAAGATGACGATAATAGTCCACAATAAATAAATTAATAAATATAATATTAAGACCTTTGAAAGTTGGTATACTCACGATTGGGTAATTATTTTTCATCATTTTTAATAAATAATATAATGAGTTCTCTTTACTGAAGCTGACGTCTCTCTTAATATCCTGAAAAAGAAAATGACATGTATAAGTTGCTAGAAAAATATGAGAGAGGGTGAGAGTGATAGATAGAAACTTAGTAAGCGATGGGTCAATTGTTGAGTTAACTGGCATTTCAGCCCGGTGTTGCCCAGGTGTTTGGAGGTGTATGTTGAGCAAAAAAAAAAAAAAAAAAAAGCGGTCAATTTTTTTTAACTTTGACCCCTATTATGACCCCTTAACATTTATTGTTTTGGGCTGAAATCAAGTTATTAAGTTAGATCCATGTCCAAGAAACCTATATCTAAAATTTCAAGTGTTTAGACCCAAAATTGTCGGAGGAGTTTAGTAGAGTTCTCAAAGGTCCAATCGTTGAACTTTGATCCCTTAACAGCCATATTTCTGTCCGAAAACCGATCACAAAGATTTTCCCAAATCTCAGTACCCTGTATATCAAATTTCGAGTCTGTAAACTTAAAATCGACAGAGTTATTGCGTAGGGAAATGTACACAGACAGACACACAGACATGTTCACTTTTATAGGTAGATAGATAGATAGACTAATAGAGTAAACAAAAATATATACGTATACATAAATATATATGGAAACAATTTTTTGTTTACTGTAAAGATTTTACGCAAATATTATGCAAGTATACATCATGTAGAATATCTGCATGAATATAATTACACGTAATAGTTAACTAAAGATAATTATCCCATAAGAAAACCGAAAAAACTAATAGGGAATTAATTAAAATGAAATTTTAAAAGAATATGCAAATTAGCTAGATCTTTTGCTAGTGAATGCATTTCCACAACCTATATATAAGAAAATTGTATTTTCTTTTTAAATAAATAGAAAAGAGGGTTTTTAATATGAATATCAATACACACAAAAGAAAAACGAATTTATAGGAGTATAGAAGATAGATTGCCAATTATGAAATAATAGAAATCGTCTGTGTAGTTGATTCAATTCCTATTTTATTTTTCTAGCCTTTTTGTTATCCGTTTCACTGGTTTTCATATTATTCGGTTTTGCTTTTTGAAACAGTAATAAAGTTATGAATTAAAAAAAATGTTTCCATTGTGTCATCCACGTATTTCTTTTATTGTTTCTGCTATATAACTTGGTTTCTAGAAGTGTTCTTGTTCTACTTGAATATTTTTTTCCAATCGTTTCTTTTATTTTTCTTGAGTTAATTGTGTCCGCTTTCAAAACTACAAAATATTTATAGATATTATATTCAACATATGATTATAGCTATAGAGTTTTGCCTTGTTTTACAGGGGGAGGGTACCATAGATTGGGGCTCAGGTGAGCACCTATCATGAAAATAACAATCGAACAGAGAATGACTAACAACGTTTCTTCTGTGAGAAACGGGGCTAATAGGGAAGAGAAAAGTACATTTCCACTAGATTTCGATGATGTTTTTGCGCTTTGTCAAGGCAGGAAAGGATGGTCTTGAGTTCATCTCCCCAGATGTGAAGGACTTGACAGCCTTTAATATCTAAGGGTTTTACAAAGTACAAAGTTTTACAATACTAATTTTGAGCTGGAATTCATCTTACATGAAAAAAAATATATATTTACTTACGTCTGATATATTTTGAAGAATGGACATCTGTTCTTTTATATCAGCACCCTCCTGAGGGAATGCAGACAAAAACTTTGTTACATTTTGGCCCATTTCCACGTCTTTGAACGGTTTTTTCTGGAATAATAAAATGATAGAATAATGTATTAAAACCTATCTATTTTCTTCAAATCCGTTTTCTGTTCAGAAAAGAAAGTTCAATTGAGCGTTTTCTTACGATAGACAAAATCTTTAGATAGATACTGTGGCCCAGCATCTGTCCAGGTTCACCTTAAATTGTTGCCTTGTTGGTGCATTTGTTACCTTACTTAGACGTCTATTCCTAGGTTCAAGGATCCTGATTGAGAAAGCAGCTCTCTTTCAATTCAGTTAAAATCAGCAGTGAAATAGTTTCTTCTAGGGATTGATTGATAAGGGGTTGTCATCCTTTTTTTCTTTAAGGGTCTCACAGATTGATTATCGGGTAATCCAATCACGCTCCTGTTTAAGTCACATGAGCTGGTCTATTTTAAACTCAAATGTGTGCTGATCCAATTCTTTTTTCAGTTTTTCTGCTTTGGTTGACATCGGCCTAACTGCATGCAACAGAAGTCCTCAGGAGGCAAATCCACTGGTCTCAAATTCATTCCATTGTGAAAAGTGCCAGAATCGACAGATGCAATCATACATGCAGTTATCTGAATCATTTCAATCAGATTTCACACAAAGACACACATTCATGATTTGCATCCACCATTGTCTGTTGTACATTATTCATTACTAGCCGTTCAACCCAGTTTTGCTATGTACTGTTCATAACTTTATGTGCATATGTATGTATATATATTAAAAAGTTTGACTCATGTCCAGGTAACCTACATCTAAAATTTCAAGTGTTTAGACCCAAAATTAGCAGAGGAGTT
The DNA here is from genome assembly GCF_053919585.1 of Euprymna scolopes. Taxonomy (NCBI): domain Eukaryota; kingdom Metazoa; phylum Mollusca; class Cephalopoda; order Sepiida; family Sepiolidae; genus Euprymna; species Euprymna scolopes. Next base: position 40,435,853 of record NC_136486.1, on the reverse strand, counting down.
TGGTAGAGTCTACAAAGTTCAACTCTTTCAACTTTTACCTCTTGGCAGCCAAATTTTCGCCCAAAAGCTGATTAAAAAGCTTGCTGTATGTCTGATTACCCTTTATGTAAAATTTCAAATGTTTAGACCCAAAAGTGGCTGAATAGTTTGCTAGAGACCACAAAGGTCAAATCTTTTGAACTTTAACCCCTTAACAGACAAATTTCGGCCAAAAACCAACCAAAAAGCTTGCCCTATGTCTGAATACACTTTATGTAAAATTTCAAATATTTAGACCAAAAATTGGCTGAGTAATTTGGTAGATATCCAAGAGGTCAAATGTTTTTTTAACTTTGACCCCAATTTTGACCTCTTAACATTTATTATTTTGGGCTCAAATCAAATTAAAAGTTTGATCCATGCTCAAGTAACTTACATCTAAAATTTCAATTGTTTAGACCCAAAATCGGAAGAGGAGTTTGGTAGAGTTTTCAAAGGTCAAATTGTTGAACTTTGACCCCTTGACAGCCAAATTTCTGGCCAAAAACCGATTAAAAAAATTTTCCCAAATCTCAATACACCTTATGTTAAATCTCGAGTCTGAGACTGGAAATTGACAGTAGTTTGGTAGGGAAATGTACACATACAGATACATACACACACACAGACACAATTTCACTTGTATAGATATACTAGTATTTCAGCTCGGCGTTGCCCGGGTGTTTGGAGGTGTGTGTTGAGCAAAAAAAAAAAAAAAAAAAAATAGTAGTAGGAAGGCAGGCTCGAACCCATACCACAAAGGAGGAAAAGAAAGGGAAAAAACCCTGACATCTTTGCTGTTGTGACCACCGCCAAATTGGAAGTGACATAGGTTTAAATTAAGGCTAGACAATCGAAAAGAGGGGATGACTTTTGAAAATATCGGCGAAAAAAGCGACACCCCCTTGTTGAAAAGTGCCCAGTTGAGGGTAAAGAAATTAATGTTTTTAGCCAATTTTTCAGTATTTGTCGTCTAAAGGGTCGAGCTTCAAAACGATATTGATCTTGTGAAAATCCGTCGCCTCTGTCGAAAGTTTTAGGCAGACATGCAAACATACATACATAGATTTATATATTGGTAGCTCAAATTTTCGACCCAAACCGATTAAAAAGCTTGCCCTATCTCTGAATACCCTTTATGTAAAATTCCAAATGTTTAGACCAGAAATTGTCTGAGTGATTTGGTAGAGACTGCAGAGGTCAAATTTTTTTAACTTTGACCCCTATTATGACCCTTTAACATTTATTGTTTTAGGCTCTAATCAAGTTATTAAGTTAGATCCAAGAAACCTATATCTAAAATTTCAAGTGTTTAGACCCAAAATTGGCGGAGGAGTTTAGTAGAGTTCTCAAAGGTCAAATCATTGAACTTTGACCCCTTAACAGACAAATTTCTGGCCGAAAACGGATTACAAAGATTTTCCCAAATCTCAGTACCCTGTATATCAAATTTCGAGTCTGAGGCTGAAAATTGACAGTTATTGCATAGGGAAATGTACACAGACAGACAGACACTTTCACAGATAGATAGATAGATAGATTAACTGACCAAGTAAAATCGTTAAATCAATATACACTATTGTTTTTCGTTTTCTTCAAAAGCTGTCAGTCCCAGTTCAAATTTCAATGCTTATCTACAAACATTATTCCTACTTTCTCATGTCTAAAAAGTAAGCTTTCTTTTGAAAATAAAAATCCCGACAGTGAGGGCGAATTGATGAAGATCACTAGACCAACAAGTCAAACGAGCTGGAACAAAGGAAGCAGAGAATAGGTCCAACAATTCTGAAGAATGCATGCTATAATAGTACTTATAGGTAGGGGGTTGGGTAGCAAGACATGGCATGCCTAATCGTCATTCCACGTTAATATTCTATCCACTGTCATCAGCATAATCTTAAAATTCTAGACAAACTTACAACTGTATGGCCAGAAACAGAAAGGATTAGACTGCAGTTTTGAATAGGGTGATTAAGTTTTGACACATTATGTTGAACAAAGATGGCGGCATAGTTCAGATCAGATCCTAAGTGTAATTGGTAGTAACCAAGATGGCGGTCAAGAATCAGATGCGGTCCGTGACGTAGTTAGCAGCAAACTGATTGAATCCAAAATTCGACAATTTTTATAGTAGTTTTGGAACATTTTCATTGGTTGGTTTAGCACAGCCGGTGGTTATAAAAACGCTTGGCAAATCCACTGGTCTCATACCGCCCAAATAGTAGTCAAAAACAGTTTACAGTGATGCTAATCAATTTAACAATGATCATGATGGGATGAAACCTGAAGAGGAAGATTTAAATGTTACCATTACTTACCAAAGAGCGTTCCAATATGTAGATGGTATAGTTCTTGATGCCTTCTAGGTTTTTCTTCATGTACATTTCCTGATTGATATCCAGTAGAATATTCGGTTCAGATATCAACTGGCAGCAGAATCGCTTGAAATAGCTGTCAAATTAGTTCAAATATCAACACCTTTAATATCATTACTGCATTGAATAATATATATATATATATATATATATATATATATATATATATATATCTAAATCAATAAATTTAAAAGGTTTTCCTAATACTATTTATAATACATAGTAGAGAACAATAGTCCCAACACAGCCATTTGTATGTCTAATTTGCATAACTATTTTTTAAACAATTTATAATAAATTAATGCTTGGTACTATTCATTTATAATTTATTGTCCTAATTTTTCTATAGATGCAATAGGTGTTGTCGATATTAACAGTAATTAAAGTGATTTAATGATTTTTAAAAAAAAACACCAAACTAATGATTGCAATTATATGTTACAACTAATGATAGCAACTTATAAACGCAACTACTAAATGTACCAAATGATTACAACTAATGATTATAACTAATTAACTAATTGTTACAATTATGTTACAACTAATGATTACAATTATACAGTTATGGCCAAAATTATAGAGCACCTATAAACAATTGAGATAATAATGTAAACCTATGTATTCAAATGTTAAGAATCGTACACTTAATAATTGAGAGCAAATGTGAAATAGATTGTATTTTTATTTTTTTTTTTTTTTTGCTTTAAGGCCTCTCTCAAGTGTTTTAGCTGAGTTTCATACTAAATTCATTCCAATATGTCAAAATGATACAGCGTCATAGTTATTTTGTTTAGGTAATATTTGACTCCTACTAGTGCTATAATTGTATATTTAATTGGAAATACCTCTAAAGAAGCAGTTTTTCAGAGATTTAAAGGGCACACATTATCGTGAATGATATGCTCAGGTGGAAATTGCGAGGTAGATGGAATGTTTCAGGAAGGGCTTCAAACAACGATTAAAAGGTAACAGTCTTTCAAAAACAGAAAAGGACAAGGCCGTGAAAATTTTACAACCGCTAGGGAAGACAGATCTTTGAAAAGAGCATCCCTTGGAGATAGGAAGAAAAGTTCTTAAGAGCTTGCTCCTGAACTTAGGAAGGATGCAAACAAAACCATATAAGCTTGAACAGTAAGAAGGAGGTTATTAAAAGTGGGATTAAAAAGATGCAAAGCAAGGAAAAAATCATACTTGTCTCAGGCCAACAAGAAAAAAACCATTGGAATTTGCAAAAAGCATAAAAATTGGACACCTGACGATTGGGCCAAAATTTTTGGTCTGACGAAAGGAACTTTGAAGTCAGTTAACAGCTTCTATTTCCTAAACTTTGGAAGGAACAACTGAAATTTGGAAAATTGAAATTGAATAAACATCCATAACATTTATTTAAAAAATCGTCACAAATTCTTTTTATTTTGTATAAGAATTTTGGCACCCCAGGAGAAGCATTTCAACCTGATTGTGTGGTTCCAACAGTCAAATTTTCAGAAGGAAGTGTAATGATTTGAAGCTGCATGGCTTCTTCAGGTATTGAAATGTTGTACACATGTGAGGGTAGAATGAACTCCACAATTCATACGAACATGCTGAGCCAGGTTTGCCAAACCTCTTTGACTTATTTAATATTTAATAACATTCCAAGTGATATAATCTTCCAAGAAGACAATGCCATATGTTGAAAGTTTTAATGGGTTGGTTTGAGAAAAAAGGGATTACAGTGATGAAGTGACCCGCTCAATCCCCAGACCTTAATTGAAACTTTGTGGTCCCTTCTAGGGAAAAGAGTGAGAATTCAGTGAGTTCATCAAAAAAAGAATTAGAGGCCAAACTTCATGAAGATTGGCAGAAAATACATCCTACCACCTGCAACAATTTGGTCAATAACATGCAAAAACGGATAAAAGCTGTTATAAAGGCAAAAGTAGGACATTCCAAATATTGATTGTTGTTAAAATAGATTTAGTAATGTTTAATCCACTATTTTTAACCATTAAACATATAAGTTTGAATCATGATTTTGGTTTTTCGTTAGTGTTTCATAATTTTAGCCAAGGCTGTATGTTACAACTTATGATTGAAACTAATAAAAGCAACCACTAAATGTAAGAAATAATTACAATTATATGTTACAACTAATGATAGCAACTAAAGATTGAAACTAATGAATGCAATAAATGATTACAACTAATGATTATAACTATGTTACAACTAATGATTACAACTTTATCTTACGACTAATGATTACAACAAATGTTACAACTATATGTTACAATTAATGATTACAACTATATATTACAATTAATGATTACATCTATATGTTACAATTAATGATTCGAGCTATATGTTACAATTAATGATTCGAGCTATATGTTACAATTAATGATTCGAACTATGTTACAATTAATGATTCGAGCTATATGTTACAATTAATGATTCGAACTATATGTTAACATTAATTTGAACTATATGTTACAATTAATGATTCGAGCTATATGTTACAACTAATGATTCGAGCTATATGTTACAACTAATGATTACAACTATTTGTAACAACTAATGATAGCAACTAATGAATGCAACAAATGATTTAAACTTATTATTGAAACTCATTATAACAACTAATCATTATAACTAATGACTACGGCTGTGACAACATCATATTCTTTTCAATGTTTTGATTCTCAGGTATATATCCATTGATATCTTATGTTTTTATATAGAGTGATGTGGTTCTCGGTTGATTAATTGTGTCTAACTGTGTCGGATATATACTCGAGAGTCAAAACAATGAAAAGAATATGCTGCTGTCATGGCCCTACTAATGACTGTTGAATGTTAGTGCAGAAGTTGGTTAGACTTACCTGTTTAACAACCATGTTTTCTCGTCTCCATTTGCGTCTGCAGATTTTTTAAACAAATTATACAGACAACATTGTGGTGCAAATATTTTTTTGCTCTCCAGTAATTTCGCTATTAACTCCATCAGTTTACACTCCAAATTGACCGGAAGATTTATTTTCTTCAAATCCGTTTTCTGTTCAAAAAATAAAATTCAACTGAGTGTTTTGTTATGATAGACAATATTTCTAGATGATTAAACAGGAACGCATATTCTTAAGATTTATCCATTGAATTTGTGTTGAGCCACAAAAATGCTATTTAAAACTTAGGCGTGACAAACAAACAAATTGACAGACATTATCTCTTATATAAATATAAATTGGTGTTGTTTTATTTTACGTTTTTGTCTGAATTTCTATGATGAAAAAGTTACTCTAGTGATAAAATGAAACTAAAAAATAACTTTTCAATAGTAAGGCAAATCTATCAAGATAAAACAAAACCTCTACCCGGTTAAGAGGAGCAAACAATAGAATAGGTTAAGTAAAGATTAAAGTTACGTGGGACTCTTATTACATTACTGACGAGAAGCATTTAGTTTCGAAATGCCATGGCCTAAAAAGGTTTCTCCCTTATTCCTCTTTCTGTAACCCTTATTGACTTGATAATGTAATAAACAATATCTAAGAACACTACTCTCTGACAGATAAAGTATATTTGAGTGAAATTAAATTTAAAAAAACAGTCCAACCGTTTTGGAGTCCATAAGAAGCAAAACCATACACACACAGGCTCACACACACACACACACAAAGTGCATTTTTTATCTAATATGTAGAGATAATCTATGTTCTCCCACAAAATATATCTCGTATTTATAGAAAGCTGTCTATTGACAGTATTTGTTTAGTGACAAAGGTATTTTGTTGAATTTTTTAAAGAGGCTTTATTTCTGTGTATTGTTTGTATTATTGTGTCGTCTTTCAAGTAGGTTTTCTTAAAAAAACAATTTGCTTCTATTCTACGGCTTGAGTGATGATACATCTTTGTCCGTGACTGGGCAGACTTTTTATATATTTGAACGTTTGCTCAGTGTGACCCTCTTCAATGTTTAGTAGGACTTAGCACACGTATTGTAGGTGTATGATCTTAGTAAGTCAAAATTTTCATTTACAATGTGTGTGGCGATAGCATTCCCCTTTCTCTCAAGGTGGGGGTGGGGAGTTAGGGTTAGGGTGGGGAGTGGATTGCTGTTTTCTGGGTTGGAATCTATTCACATAACACTTATCGATGACTAGTTTATTTTTTTTATTATTTTTTTTTTTTACCTTGAAGTGATAATTTTTAGCTCTTTACATCAAACGGCTTCATGCCTTGTTTAGAGCGATTTCCATTGAAAACAAATGTTCTTCTGAGGAGTGAAGGTTCAATTCTCATACTAGGATTACAATTACAAATTACTTCATTTCTACACGGTTTTTGCTAACAAAACAAAAGAAAGCTACTCCCATGGAATAAAGTGTTCTTTTCAAAATTCCATAAAGATGACCGACTTTGACAAGACGCACCTGAAGAATTTCAGAGGTTACATCAGATAAAACGTTGTGAGAATAACATCCTAGTAATCCTTTTCTCAGAAATTCTCAAACATAAAATGAACTATCTTCATCATTCTTCCTCTACAAATACTTCGAGTCTAAAGAAAAAACATCTGGATCACATATTCATTCTGACTCTGAGAAGTGAATAACATCCGTGACCACACCCACCCACCTCCGCCCTCCATTAAATAACTATGGAACATCTTTGGTTATCTTCTGTAAAACATTTACAGTAAAAAAAAAAAAAAAAAAATACAGGAAAAACTCGTCTGTCTACAACCACTGTCAAAGAATTTTTCTTTCTTCCACTATGCATCTAAAGCCAAACGGAACATCAATGAACACAGTTTCTTTCCAAGAACTTCCCATCACTGAAACACTATACTTAAGGCTGCTTCTCAGCTGACAACATGGTCGTTTTCAAGTCTAATGTAAACAAATACCTATCAAGTTGTCCTCTTAAGTAATCAAATTCTGCCCATCTAACTCGTCATTTCCAATCCTTCATAGCATTGTTCATTAGCCAAATAGCAACCTTATTGACTTTTATCCTCGAATGGTTTTTGGCCTTAGTGCGTACTAGGCCATTAGTATAAAATATGTTTTAAAAAACTACTTATCATAAGACTTACCGTTAAGATCTGTTCAGTTTTGGAATCCAGTGGTTCCTGTTATAAACAAGAAAATGAATATTATGTAAGTATTTACAACTAACACATTTTTACATGACATTAAGCAACCGCAACATCCATCCCTTTAAGTTCAACCCTAACCCCTCGCCGTGATAGGGCCAATAACAATGCTGTCTTGAATTCTTGTTCCTGGCAGAGCCATCCCTGGCAAACAGATCTGTCATCCAGCAGTATTAAGGCTGCAACCCAGCTAACAGGGCTCTGATGAAAATCTAGAAGGAATTAGCATCAGAATCTGTTGTCCTCTAGTTGTTTCTGCCTCTACATGTGGCAAGCAAAGACATGTTAAGCATGGAACCACAAAGCAATGAAGTGAAATTGATATTGTACATCTTTGGACAGAACAGTTACTACACCTTAAAATATTTATTTTATTTTGTGAACACAAAGTAAACAAATAAAATTAGGCACAAGGACAATTAAAAAGGTGGGAGAGGGGGTTCTATGGTCATCTTTATCACTGTACCTTTGATTTGTCTAAGCTATTCCTAGCTAGAGTTCTTAGTCTCCATAATACCACATTCACACCGGGAGTCGTCCTACTTAAGATTTCAAAATCAAGTTGATTTTTTTTGGGGGGAGGGGGGGGGTTATATATATAATCTATGTGAAAAAACAACATTGTGGGGGGGGGTATGTATATAATCTATGTAAAAAAACAAAATTTTATAAAACCGTTTTTATTCAGTAGAAAATTTCATTGGCGTGAGGTGGGGAAAAAGTTTTTTTAAAAAAAAGTGTTAGTAAGGCTCTCCCAACCCTTTCTAGATGGTAGACCATCCACTATTTTCCGGTGTGATGGGAGCCAAAAACAAGCAGATCGATTTCTAAATAGGGTTGAATTCTAGATGGAGAAAAAAGAAAGAATAGGGTGGAGGCGTTAGGGGGGAGTGTGTGATGTCACTCCAAGATGGAAGCAATTAGTGGAGTGGCCAGGGGTGAAAAAGAAAAGCTCGGGTGTAGGCATCTTGGAGGTTTCCTATCAGGAGAGGGGGTGGGCATCCACTCAACTAGCTAAGAAACTAAATAAACAAGGGCTTACCTTATGGGCGCTAGGGTCTAAACCGAGCGTGCCATGCTCAGGCAGGGAGCATGTACTCAAACTTGTCACCTATGCATGCGCACAAGCTCGCTACTCTGATCCATCTTCTGTCAAAGGCTGCAAGATATAATCTTTTCCTATCACATCTGATCTTGACTTTCACCTGGTGCTTGAAGAACGTGATCAGATCCTGATCAGGAAAAGATTCAGTCGCAATGTCCACACACCATTCTTGCTATGGCCAAGATCACAAGAAACATCATCTGTCTCTCCCTGTTCCACCGCAGCCCGGTGTTGTGGATGATGTAGGATCCATCAAGAAGGCAAGGATGCTTGGGATCGCTATGAGCCATCACTTCTTTGACATACATCCAGTGCCACCGAAGTTCACTTCAATCAAAGTGTGTTCCGATGTTTCCTCTGCTTGGGTCCTGCAATGGGGACACCCAGACAACTTCACTAGTCCAAAACTGTGTTATATGACGTTGAAGGGTCATGTGTTTTGGGCCAATCGCTAGGTCAAGAAAAACTCAGAGTTGTTGAGATGACTTACACCTGGAACCTAGCTGCCAAATAACTCCAAACGCTCAACAAATGGGTCATTATATGGAGGTCACCACTTATCAAGGGCCAGAAGCCACTTGGGGATAAGGGTTATTGCATGTACAGTAATCAATGGTATAGTATCGTAGTAATCGTTAGTATTGGAGATTTGATAAAGTGTCTTAAGGGGGGTTGGTTCATCAGGAATTTGTTTATGTTGGACTTGAAGACATTCGAGTTGTAGTCAGGTGGGAAAGAGGCAAACGGAACAGAGTTTCACAGGCATGCACTTCTAAGAAAGAAGCTTTGTTCTATGGAATCTACATTTTGATCTAGGCACAGATAAAGAGTGGGGAAAATTATTGACAGTGGTTTCAGCTAGACGGGTGTTTTTCATGAAAGATTGGCGAGGGGGGACGAGCACTTGCTATGAAAATAACGATAAAACAAAGGCTCGAAACGTCTCTTCTGTGGGAGAGAGGTTGCAGGGAAGAGAAAAGGGCATCCCCCACTAAGCCACAAAGTTTATTTTGTACTCTGTCAAGGCAGGAAAGGCTGTTTTTAGCAGCTCCAGCCCAGATGTGGCAGCAGTACTCCGTCCTTGGATGTACTTGGCTTTTATACAGATAGAGAATTGCATCAGTAATGAGATATCTTCTGGAACGGTAGAAGGATCCTACCATTTTTTCAGCAACCTGAGCAACATACTTGATGTAGGTGTTCCATTTCAGATCAGAAGTAAAGGTCAAACCCAGAAGCTTGTCAAAACATGTAGCCTCCCCAAGACGAGTCATCCATTTCAATTGATGCCACATGGGGATCAGAGCGTTGATGATGTAAAAATAGGAGCTTGGTTTTAGATGCATTAAAGGTAACCAGCCAACTCTTCCTCCACTGTACCATGCGCTCAAGATCAGAGGAGAGAGAATCAGAGAGAACATTGTCATTTACGGCCTTTGATGTGTTGCCATAGATGGTCGTGTCATCAGCATAGATGTCAAGAAATGATTTAAGTATAAATTAATAATTTTAAATAACCAGTAAAACTAAATTCTATAGACTATCCTCCACAAGTTTATCGTTACATTTGAGCAAATATCTGCATTTAACATTTGTTTTTACAGTAATCAGGAAAAAAAATAACAATTCTATAGTTAAATATTTAGAGATTCATAAAGAATCAAAATCTGGAATTTAGTACAAAGTCAGTAATTATATCGGAATCGGGAAAAATATAGGAATAGCCCTATCATTAATATACATATATATATATATATATATATATATATATATATATATATATGTATATATATATATATATATATGTATTTTTTTAACAATCAATTTTAATACCTTTTAAATGGTATTTTATTGATAATTGTACCAATATTAACTTCAGTTTAGCTCGATGAGAATTCAGAGCAATATAATTTATATAATCAGAAAAACAACACCTTTTATTTATTAGTACACAATTTTTGTTTTTATTATTTTTTAAGACATGTTATTATATATTTTTTTCCTCCTTAGTCTGACAGCTGTTTCGAAGGGTAAAAAGACAAATATATATATATATATATATATATATATTTGTGTGTGTGTGTCCAGAGAGAGGAATTGGCTGGGCCGAGGAGAAAGAAGAGTTTTGGGAGATGGAGCGGAAATGGGAGAAAGATACAGAGATGGATAGATAAAAAGTTAAACATATACTTACTAAATGCATGAACTTCCGGTTTGATTTTGTTGTTATCCGAGCAACTGATGATCCTAGTGTTGTGTCTAAAATTAGTAAAATAGAAACGACTAATTTGATGCTATAAACAATAAACTGAAATAAAAGTTTACATAGTAAAAATTCATAAATAAAATACACTAATATATATATATATATATATATATATATATATATATAAATATAAATTTTTCTTTTTGTTCACAATCAGGCATAATACTGCAGACAGCAACTAAGAATATAGATTATGAATAAATATGTCCCAGTGAACAAAAATACTGGCTTAAATCCGTTTTAACAAATAAGACAACGTAAATTATATAATAACATATTAATAAAAACACACTTGTGTGTGTGTGTGTGTGTGTGTGTGTGTGTGTGTGTGTGTGTGTGTGTGTGACTGACTAAAAATGCCTAGGAAAGAAATTTTTTTAAAGTGTGTAAGTAATAAGTTATTGTGGACTATAATAAAATGGATAATACGATCTTATAGAATAATCGAGCACGCTATGAATTTCTTTCCATTCAGCAAAACCAACAAAGACATATGCACATATATACATCTCTCTCTCTCTTTCTCTCTCTCTCATATATATAACGAAGATCTTTCCAAAAGTAAAGTATCCTATTTTTTTTAACTCAAAAAGTTGAAGACCTACAAAGACGGGAGTTGTATCATTAAAACACGCGACCTTATGTGCTCCAGAATTTATTTTTCTACTTAGTGACAACCATTCTTAATGTACTTTTGCCAAGAATTAAATGACGTGTTTCTTCTTCTGATGCACGTCCATGACAGGAGTTGCTTTCTTAGAGCTTCACACGGTCAATATCTGCAGCCGAGATGAAATTTACAGGTCATTAATGCATAAGTTCAATCATCATAACAATGCAATGTGCAATCCTCTCTGATCCATTCAGGCGGAATAAAAATAGGGGGCATCACTTTTGAAACGTCTTTAACAGTTGTAGGTTCGATCCATGGCTAGGGAAAGGTGTATGTCTAGCCGCACTAATGAGTTGTGATACAATGAAACAGTACTGTATGTGGATGACAATTAAAGCCCCTCTTTTTGGGTTGAGCACTTTGTAAATATATTTTAACCCAACACGTATTTGAGCTATTAAGCGAAGCCCACTATTAATTTGTTTGTAAACAAGTTGATGGTTGGAGCACTGTTGCGACGGGCGGGTGTGGATTTAATACACACTTGAGGAGAAATATTTACAGCACTGATTTGTGGTCCGATGGTGAGAGCTGCCGACTGTCAATGCGATGGTTTTAGGTTTAATCCACAGCTGGGAAAAGGTGTATGTCTAGCTGCACTGATGAGTTGTGATACAACGAAACAGTACTGTACGTGGATCGCAATATATATATATGTATGTATATATATATATATATATAACTACTTAATTTACTCACATAAAATTAATATACAAAAGTATAGATTTATGCGTAAACTTTAAGTATTTACTTCAAAAGTGCTCAATACGTAGTTAGAGCTAGTTAGTAATTTATAAAATATATATGGCGATTAAGCTACACTGAATATTCCGCGTTTCATCCACTCTAGGACTCTTCAGACATAAGCCTGAAGAGTCCAAGAGTGGATGAAACGCGGAATATTCAGTGTAGCTTAATCGCCATATATATTTTATAAATTACTATATATATATATATATATATATATATATATATATATATATATATATATATACTACCAGGTAGCTCGGCATTGCCTGGTCGTATAGTATGCTTAAATATGATATTTTGATTAATGCATATTTTGTATTTATCATATTATATTGGATCCAATATAATAATGATTTAAAAAGTTTTTTTTTTTAAATGACTCGTACGCCACCACTGAGAATCGAAACCAAAACGTTTAGCTTATGATTTACTTTTTCGTTAACGACTGTACTATGAAAACATGTTTACTGCAAAGCTAAAAATTAAAAAATGAACCAATAGCTATTACGTTATGCATGCATATTCATAATACCATTGTTCGACCTTCACCTGGCAAATTCCATCTTTTCAATTTTCACACTTTTGCTCCGATTTTCTCCGGCTAAAACCCAAATATAAACTTTTGCCTGAGTTCGAATTTATTACATATGAAGTTTCATGTCTGGAGACCAAAAACTGATGGAGGAGTTTGGTTGGTAAAATTTTTTAAATAAATACGTATACGCATACATAAATATACATAGAAAGAAGTTTGTGTTTACTATAACTTTCTAATGCAAATATTATGCAAGTATAAATCATGTAGAATATCTACATGAATATAATTACACGTAATAGTTAACTAAAGATGATCATGCCATAAGAAAATAGAAAAAACTAATAGGGAATTAATTAAAATGAATGTTTAAAAGAATATGCAAATTAACTAGATCTTTTGCTAGTGAATGCAATTCCACGGCCCAAACAATATAACAAAGTTGTATTTCCTTTTTAAATAAATAGAAGAAAATGGTTTTTAATATGAATATCAATACACAAAAAAAGGCCAAATTTATAGGAGTATGAAAAATAGATATACAAGTCTCATTAAGACCAGTAATAAAGTTATCGTTAAAAAATAAGAAAATAAAAATATTACAACATAAATTGATAAGTAATAAATTAGCAGATAATGTCAGACAAACTCTTCTTAGCATTTCAGTTAATGAACTCGAATGCAGGTTCAATGGTTATGAGTTCGAATCTTGTCATAGTCAATCATTATTCTGAGCCGTTAGTGATGATCAAACGTGTTCATGGATAACTATTTTATCAATATATATATAATTTTTTAAAATATAATGCACTGTCGTATAAATACTTGAATTCATTCAAGTATCGCTAACAAAAACAAATAAAAACATCTACGTAAAAGTGATACATTTAGTAGTCCGGCGAGGTTAGCCGCGTGGTAGAGGTTTAGGCTTCTTATCACGAGGTGCCGATTTCGAATCTCGCTAGATTCAGCCACACTGATGATTCGTGGACGACGAAACACGTGTCAGTGGATAATTATATTTTAAAAAATAATATATATGCCGCTCCCCATTAAAGGGGGTACCAAATTGATCAATGGGAAAATTATTCCCAACACGCATTTAGGTAAAAATGCCCTTTCGTATAAATACTTGAATTCATTCAAGAAAATATCGCTAACAAAAACGAATAAAAACATACATATATATATATATATATATATATATATATATATATGTATATATATATATACAGAGAGAGACAGACAGATACCTACATCTTTCATCAGCATTGGATTCTGCAACCTGAGGCGCTTTGGCAAAAGTCAGCTTTAATAGACTATCTTCTTCAATATTCCAGTTGTCGACGGTCAAATGATTTGTAAAACCTTTGGCGTTTTCTTCTTTTTTAAATTCTTCAATTGGAACACGGTTGGACTCTATAAAAAAGATAAAACACATCTTTTTTTTAAATCTTCATGCATTCTTCCAAAATCCACATCTGAAAATCAAGACATGATTACAATGCTAGTGAAGAAAATCCGGTGATACCCGGGATGAATAACTAATAATCTGAATTTTCCGGGTAATTTTCTATCAAAAATTTCTCATCCTCTTTATCTCTTTATCTGAAAAGAAAGACCTACATCAGATCCGTTGCCAAATTCACTGGGAAAATGGTTTGGATCATTCTACCACTCTAGAAAGGGTCTCACTCCGGAGGAAATCCTCTACTTATACAAAAATCAAATATGTCCTAAGACGTTGCCACATCTGTGGAGTGGAGGAGCTGCTAAGAGTATCCTTTCCTGCTTTGACAGAGTACAAAATCGTATTCGAAATCTAGTGAGCGAGGACCTTTCCTACTTCCTCTTTCTTACAGAAAAGATGTTGCGAGTCTCTCTCTGTTCTATCATTATTTTCATGCTAGGTGCTCCACTGAGCTTCAATCTATGGTCCGTCTTTCCTGCAAAACAATCGCAACAAATACTTGCCTATCGACAACTGTTAACAATTTTCCAGCCTAAAGTTGAATGAAAATTCCATGAGCAAAGTTTCTTTCCTAGAACTGTCGTCTGTGGAGCACTTTACCATGGGGCTGCTTCCCAGCTAACTATAGCATGGTTGTTTCAAGTCTAATGTAAATAAGTTTTTGTTGAACCGTGCTCTTAAATAATTAAACCCTACCCAAGTTCCACCATTACTGATCATCAGTTGCTGTCTCACCATCTACTTAACATTCATTAACCCTTAGCCTCAAGTGGCCTCTAGGTCTTAAAGCGGTGAGTTCCAAGTAATAAAAAAAATTCCTTTTGTTGAATATTACTTGTCAGGAATATACTTTTAAATTTAATTGTAGCCTACGAGTCCACAGATTAAGAGGGACATACAGTGTGATTGGCAAGGTATGAAACTTGGGTCACATGTGGGAGGGGGGGGGCATATGATGAAGTGGACTGGTTAATTTAATTAAACAATCCTGACTATTTCCATCATCATATCATTTGAATTCAAATATTCTATTATTGGCACTGGTTTCCCTGACATTTTTCTACTCGGAATTCTTTCTAAAAAAAGACATCAGGCACTTACGGGAGGGACCACATGAAAGTTGCCAACATCTTAAGTGAAAGTGATTTTGTGGAACAAACTGGATTCAAACTTGTAACACATAGGTCGTCAGTTCGTGTCATTAACCACATAACCGCCAAATTACTTCCCCTGACTGTTTTATATAGCAATAATAAAATTATAGAACTAATTGTAGAAATGAATCACCTACTTTGAGCCAGTTATAAAAAAAAAAAACAGTAAGTTCGTATCATTTGGATTCTTCAGACTACTGTTCTGTTCGCATCTTGAGTGTTATTTTCATAATGTTTTGATCAATGTAATCTCTGACCTCCTTCAGGTGTATATTGTCGAACTGTTGAATTTTCAGCTAAATTGCTATTTGAGTCTGACCAGGAAAATCCAATGAGATAACTTTAAATAACAGATAGGCTATATGACTACTTTTGTAAAAAATCATTAAATGATTACTTTGATCAGGTAGAGCATTCAAGTTCTTACTATATACACATTGCAATACCTGGAGTGCATAGTGTGATGATGTATGGAGGGGAAACCTGGTCAGAAAGAGTTGAAGACATGCATTGCATGGATAAAAATGATATAAGGATGATTTTTTTTTACAAGCCACTCAAGGATAAGTGTTAATGAATATAAGGTTGTAGTTTAGTAATCGCTAATGGTGTAGATTGGGTAGAATTTGGATTATTTAAGGGGATGGCTCAACAACAACTTGTTTACATTGGACTTGAAAGCTACCATATTGTAATCGGCCAGGATGCAGGTCAGTGGAACAGTGAATCACAGCCGGGCAGTTCTAGGAAAGAAGCTTTCTTCATGGATTTTGGCACAGATAGAGAGTGGGGGGAATTGTTAATAGTGGTTATAGTTAGTCAATTGGTTTTTGTGAAAGTTTGATAAGAGGGGACCATAGATTGGTGCTCAGACAAGCACTTGCCATGAAAATAATGATAGAGCTGAGACAGTCTCACAACATCTCTTTTGTGGGATGAGGTTGCAAGGATGAGAAAAGAGCATCACTTACTAGGTTTAGAAGCCAGTTTTTAACTATCAAGGTAAGATGGAGCGTGCCGATAAATTCCTACGATGGATACAATGGATGCGTGATATGAATCTTGAATACAGGCTTAGAATTGATCTCTTCAGAGGAATACTAAATCTGGTGAGTAGCTCGAGATGTTCATAGAACAGGAGACTTTATTGGTATGGTCATGTTGGAAGAATGGATTGAAGTTCTTGGATAAGTAGATGTAGAACGCTTAAGATAGCAAAGTCAGTTGGCAGGGGAAGCCCAAGGAAAAGACGGGAGTAGGTGATAAGGAGGAATTTGAAAAGAAAACGGGAAGTGAATAAAAAGGGATAAATAAAGATCTAGCCAGAGATAAGTTAATTTGGAAGTCAACTTTGAAAAGTCATTCCATACATGCCAGCGTGTAAAACAGACAGTGCTAACAGATCAGCGTGTCTGAAGATACTGGCTTCTTGACCCAAAATGTACCAAACATTGATGTTATTGGGTATTTTTTCCTTTCCCTTTGCAAAACTCAATCATATTCTCTAAACTCAAAAACAAAAACGATTTTCCTATACCAAACAAACCAACCAAACTCTATGAATAAATAATTGAAAGAACTTGAAGCATAAAACATTTTTTTTCCAAAATTACTGGATTCAGTATCAAATAGCCCGAAAAGGGTTGATATGCCATAAAACAAAACAACCTAACCAAATAAAACAGACGAAGATGATGATGATGATTATAATGATGATGATGATGATTTCTCTTAATGAATTGTACAGTGGAATCATTTGATTTAAACTTACGAATACATATGTCATCGACGTCTGGGACCTCTGAGACAGGTCGTCCCCTGTAGAACGCCGCAAGACACTTCTTTTTCAATTGAATTATGGAGTCACAAGTAAAAGTTGGCACAACTTCTATGATTCCTTGCATCTCGGCTTGGATTTGCTGTAAAATAATAAGTACAAATTCATCACTTTGCGATGTTTCAAATATATTTTTCAATGAAACTACGGAGCCACACTTAAAGTCTGAGGTCAATGACAGGTAAGCAGATCCCAAAAATCAAAAAGGAATTAAGGGAGGTAATTCTGTCCAACTCAGAAAGGAAATATTCATAAAAATTGTAGAATTTGTAACGACTGGAATCTACTTAACGATGATGGGGGCAAAAACATGTTGTTCATTGATTTCAAAAACTGTAATTACTGAAAAGAGACACGATAATTTTTTTTAATTATTTCGGAGATAGAGACTGTAGATGTTTGTTGCTGTTTCTTTAAGGGTCTACAGGATGAAACAATTGAAGTCAAGATTAAACTACAAGATGGAATAATAAAATTGTCGCTCTAGAAAAGACGGCATAATTCCTTTTTCGTTTGATAAAAACCAGTTTCCTTTTTATTTATTTATTTTTTTTTTTTTTGTTTGTTGCAGACCATTTACTACTTGGCCAGTTGTGTACAAATCCCAAAGCTGATAGGAGCCTTCTATCATGTCTGAAAATGGCACAATGTTCAATGAGCGAGATCGGAGATGTGCCATTGTACAACTCATGCTCTCTACCGATCAAAGTTATGACAACAGGATCATCGCCAGTACCCTCAAAATGTATCACTGGATTGCCACGAATAAGAGGGACATGCCCAGGGTGATGAAAATGAAGTTTCTGGCCACGGTTATGGTCTTTGGTATGGTTTCAAGTGAGGACCACATCATGCCACCTCACATCTTCGAAGTCGGCTTGAAAGTCAACACCAAAGGGTACCTGGATGTGCTGAAGAGTGTGGTGATCCCCTGATGCAATCAGGTGGCCACTAGCAAACCTTAGGTGTGACAACAATACTCGGCACTGGCCCTTAAATCCAAAGAGACCCAGAATGAGTGCTATGACTTTGTACCCTTCTCTCACTTGCCTCCCCTCCTCCCCTGACCTGAACCACTGGACTACTTTGTTTGGTCATACATCAAGAACATCACCAACATGACCTCCCACAACACCAAAGCCAGCCAGATTACTGAGTATTTGCCGAGCTCCCATCGGTGCTTGTGGAAAAGGCATGCTCCCAGTTCTGAACCCATATCGATGCGGTGATTGAGGCTGAAGGTGGCTACATTTAATAGATGTCAGCTCTACTACATAATCAAGTAACCTGAATTGATTTATTTCAATAAAAAATTTTTAAATAAAGCTGTAGTGTTGTTTTATTTTGGGCAACACTTTTATCGTTCTACCCTGTAATTTCATATCGATTGAGAAAAGATTAAGGCAAGCAAGCTCTTAAAAATCTTTAGAACTTCCTACTAGTCGAGGGTACGCCATCGACAATCAGTTCGGCGGAGTAGGTTGTTGTAGCACAAGCTACCCAGCTTTGTTAGGTTGAGGCATTCTCCTAATCAATCTTGGGAGATTAAACTTACCAAGCTTTAACTTTTCTATTTAGTTTATCAACAATTAGCTGATGCACCCCTATCAGGGAATGCCAACATCAAGTATTTTTTTTTCTTCTTTTTGTGAGACTAGAGTACTGTACTTTTGGTGCATTCGTCCTTCTATCCACACCTTCCGGGCTTGTTGTGGGAAACAGATTAGTACCATGACGGCAGAAAGTTCCAAACTGGCTTAGAAACCTAGTAGGTGATGCCCTTTTTTCTTCTCTGCAACTTCTTTCCCAGAAAAGCGACGTTGTGAGCCTTTCTCTGCTCTATAGTTATTTTCATGGCAAGTTCTCGACTGAACTCCAATCTATGGTGCCCCGTTTACTAAACTTTCACCCGAGTGGCTACAACCACTATATATGTATTCCCCCACTCTCTATCTGTGCCTAAATCTAAATGCAAATTCCATGAACAAAGCTTCTTTCCCAGGACTACCCGCCTGTGGAACATTGTTCCGCTGAACTACTTCCCAGTTGAATACAACATAATAACTTTCAATGTAAACAAGTTCTTGTTGAACCGGCTCCATAAATAATCAAATTCTACTCAATTTGCACCAATAAGGATTACTACGCTATCACTTTAGATTCATTAACCTTTACCCTCGAATGAACTTCGAGCCTTGATAAGTGGTGTCTTCCAAGTAAAAAGAAAAAATGCGGGGATGGGGTATAGAAACGAAAAGCAACAAAATGAAA
This sequence comes from Euprymna scolopes, assembly GCF_053919585.1. NCBI lineage: Eukaryota > Metazoa > Mollusca > Cephalopoda > Sepiida > Sepiolidae > Euprymna > Euprymna scolopes. The sequence continues at coordinate 40,416,264 of NC_136486.1, read as the reverse complement.
ATGGGGATTATTAATGACTTTTTGCTTATTATCTTTTTCCAAGTTGGTTTGAAAAGATAGACAAATTTAATTTCTCAATAAAAATGATTTTAATAATCTTACCTACTGTCTTTTGCATAAACCAAGTAATTTTCAATATTTTCAAGTCAACGATTTAAATTAGAAGACAATGAAATAATTTTAACATCAACAGGCATTATATGATTTTAAATCAATAGATAATAGTATGTTTAAATCGATAAATAGTAAAATCTTTAAATCGATTGATAAAGATAGAATTTTATGTCGAGAATGAAATAATTATTCCAATCTAGATAATTTAAAAATCGATTAATATTAGAATAATTTTAAATCAATATTCAATTTTAAATCGATAAATGTTTATATTTTCATTTTATAGCTAATAATATGATTTTTAATACTACAATATTCTAAATAATACAATGATTATCCTTCTCTTTCATATATAAGTCAAGAGCTGCAATGATTTCTCTATTGTTTTTACAGCCGAAAAGATATTTACGTTTTTTTTTTTTTACAATGTTTTAGTTAACAGAAGATTACAGATAAAATAGTCATTTGAAATAATGTTTTTTCTTTTTTTTTTTTTTAGAAACTTACAATTTCTTCATATTTTATGTTCCTTTTTAAGTGATATTTATTAAATAAATACTGGTAGCTATTTCCTGTGACTTCGTCAATTGGCATTTTCTCCAAATATTTCTTCACAGCATGGGTAAAAAAGTATAGCAAGTCTCCGATGTTTTCCTGAAAAAATAAAACAAATAAATACTTTGCAAAATAATGTAAAGCAGTATAAACAACAATTGCAACATAAATGCAAAACTGTATAAAGTGTGATTGCAACGTCCGTAAAACGGTATAAAATTTAACTAAGTTATTGCAATGTTAAAACGGTATAAAATGTTATTGCAACATTATTTAAAACTGTATAGAAAGTTATTGCAACTTTATTTAACACTGTATGAAAGTAATTGCAACGTCATATTAAACTGTATAAAATGTTATTGCCACGTCATATAAAACTGTATAAAATGTGATTGCATGCTATGCAAAACTATTAAAAAAATTCAAAGGTTAGCTAAAAGTTTTAAAACTTTTCAAGTCACATGAAACTGTATTAAAATGTGATTGCAACATCATAAAAATAATAAAGATAAAAATAGTAAAAAAAAATAGTAAAAAAAATAGTAAAAAAAAATTATAAAGATAAAAATAGTAAAAAGAAATAGTTAAAAAATAGTGATAAAAATAATAAAGATAAAAATAGTAAAAAAAATAGTAAAAAAATAGTAATAAAAATAATAAAGATAAAAATAGTAAAAAAAAATAGTAAAAAAATAGTGATAAAAATAATAAAGATAAAAATAGTAAAAAAAATAGTAAAAAAATAGTAATAAAAATAATAAAGATAAAAATAGTAAAAAAAATAGTAAAAAAATAGTAATAAAAATAATAAAGATAAAAATAGTAAAAAAAAAATAGTAAAAAAAATAGTAATAAAAATAATAAAGATAAAAATAGTAAAAAAAAATAGTAAAAAAAAAAAAAATAGTAAAGATGTAATGAAATTCCAATTACAACCAACTTCGAATTGAAATCACTCCTTATACATAATTCCTAAAATATTATCCTCCCTTCAACCTGTGTACTTAATATGCTGCTTAACGAACAATGCAACAAATAGACGCATGGAAATATATATACATGTTATAAAGATTGTGGGTGCACTTAAAAAAAATTGAATGTGATGTAAAAGTGAGAAATTACTGTAAGAAAAAAAATGTAGGGAAAAATTCAAGATGGCGCCCGACTCTCTCTTTAACACGGTAAGATATCCTCAACACGGCACAAGAAGCAACAGCCACACGATTCCCCAGCCAACTCAATCGTCACTCCCCACGTCTTTCCCCTCACCCGCTTTTATCGTCGTTCTAGGTCGGCTAAATTTGCATATTCCGAGAATTCGTGTGACTTTGCGAGACATCATACTTTACAAAAGACGGCGGTCGCCATCTTGGTCCCTCTTTTATATTTTTGGTCGGTAACGCCGAGCTGGTCTCGAGGTAAGTCTTTTTCCCCTCATCCGTCTCTCCCACGTACCCACACAACACGCAAACACGCGGGCGCTTATCTCCTGGATGCACGTTACATGTGAGACCATGGATTGTACTCATTGTGTTTAATAAAAATGGCTGGTGGATGTATCCATATCAGATGGTCGCTTTACTGTCCACATTGCACCAAGAGATTAGACGGATTATCACTAAGGCTAGGACAACAGCATATTCTTTTCATTGTTTTGACTCTCGAGTGTGTATCTGTTGATATCTTATATGCTTTTATATAGAGTGATGTGGTTCTCAGTTGATTAACTGTGTCGGATATATACTCGAGAGTCAAAACAATGATAAGAATATTCTCTTATCATTGCCCTAGTTATCACTATAAGGAATGGGAAGCGTAATATTTAGATAGAAACGTTGAAAAAGAAGCAATCTTGTGAAAATCGAAGGAAATGGAATCGATGAAATATGTTTAACAATGGCAAATATTTATTTAGCACTGTGTGAAATTTACATAGACATGAAAGAAAGAAATTAAAAAAAAACATTTTACCGAGTCGCTCGAGACAAAGCAAGAAAACATTTGATGCAAGAAGCTAAAAAGAACAGAACATGATTATTGCAAAGACAGACGATACACATTGACGTTAATCTTGCAAAGATTATGAAGAAAATATCAAAAGAAAGACAGTTTCACAAGCCTGCAGTTCTTGAAAAAATAAAAGCTACTGGAATAGGAAGTTGCATTATAACGAGATATCAAAACAGTGAACTGATAAAGACCACTAGACTTACGAGTCAGACAAGCTGGAACAAAGGACTAAATTAGACTTTTCTAAAGAACATGTTATAATATTACTTATTGCCAGTCCCAGTCTAGAGTATATCACATCTGGATGGTTGCAAAGAAAGAGAAAGAATGAGGCAACCAAAATACAGACACATATATGAACTCGTATTGTCATTTATATGTCTATATAATAAAGTAAAGTCGATTTTTTTTTTTTGGCATCAACCATTAATTGTTTGTAAGCACAAGCTATAAATAGAATTCCGTAATAATTATGCTTTATGCCAAGAATTGATGAATACTTTCGGAAAATATGCAGCCACTAATTCACTTTCAGTAATTTCTACATTTTTTTTCCAGTTTGTCTGTCGTTCCTAAAATAATGATACATACAGGGAGTTGGGGCAAGTTTGACTTTTTATGCTGTAATCTACTCCCATGGGCACCAGCTTACGCCGGGAAATATTCTTCATAGAATAAATTGACCGTCATTGTCTTTAATCTGTTATAACTTTAATAACTAAATACAGTTCTCTCCCTATAACCTACATTTTCTGCTTTTAACAGCATGTTGCTTGTCTCTAATCCTATTCTTGAATAACCGAATACAATTAATGAACACAAAAAGAAAAACTGAAATTAAAAAATGGCGTATTGTATTAATCCATTCAATAACAACGATTTGGGTCTTTTTTTTTTTTTTTTTTTTTTTACAAAGGCATCACCACATTATCAAGGCCCAGAGGCCACTCAAGGATAAGGGTTAAAGAGTGTACAGTAGAAGTTGGTCAATATAGTAATCATTAGTAATGAAAATTTGGTAAATTTAATAACTTATATGGAACGGCTCATCAAGAACTTATTTACCTTAGACTTGAACACAACCATATTGTAGTCAGCCGGAAAGCAGGAAAACGGAAGACAATTCCACAGGCGTGCAGTTCTAAGAAAAAAGCTTTGTTCATGGAATCTATGTTTAGGTTTAGGCACAGATAAAGAGTGGGGGAAATTATTGATAGTGTTTACAGCTAGACGAGTGTTTCTTGTGAAAGTTTGGCGAGGGGGGACCATAGATTGAAGCTCAGTTGAACACTTTCCATGAAAATAACGATACATCAGAGACAAACTCGCAACATCTCTTCTGTGAGATAGAGGTTGTAAGGAGGAGAAAAGGACATCTCCTACGAGGCTACGAAGTCTATTTTGAACTCTATCAAGGCAGGACAAGTCCTTTCTAGCAGCTCCTGCCCAGATGTGGCAACAGTATTCCATCCTTGGACGTACCTGGCTCTTATATAGATAGAGAATAGCATCAGCAGTGAGATATCTACTGGATCGATAGAAAGATCCCACCATTTTTCCAGCGGCCTTGGCAACAGATTTGATATACGTGTTCCATTTAAGATCAGGAGTAATGGTCAAGCCCAGAAGCTTGTCAAAACTTGAGGCCTCCTGAAGACGAGAGCCATTCATTTCAATTGATGACAAATGTGGATTAAAATGTTGATGATGTAAAGAGAGAAGCTTGGTTTTAGATGCATTAAAAGTAACCAGCCACTCCTTTCCCCATTGTACTACATGCTCAAGATCAGAGGAGAGAGAATTGGAGAGTACTTGCTCGTTTACTGTCTTAGATGTGGTACCATAAATGGTAGTGTCGTCAGCATAAATGTCTACAAATGATGTAAGGATATGATTTGGAAGATCATTAATGTAGATCAGGAAAAGAGTTGGGCCCAGGATGGATCCCTGAGGGACACCGGCATTAATACTGTGAGCTTCTGATTTTTGCCCCTCAACTACTACTCTTATGAACCTATCAGAAAGAAATGATTTAATAATTGAGAAGACTTTTCCAGCTATACCATAGCTAGCGATCTTATGAAGTAAACCTTTATGCCATACCCTATCAAAGGCTTTAGATATGTCAAGAGCAATTGCCCTAGAAAGATTGCCACCGTCGAGAGATTTGCTAATCCTATGCGATATAACTGTAAGGACATCTGCTGTAGATCTAGCAGAACGGAAACTATATTGAGTGTCACTAAGAAGGTTATTTTTGTTGAGATGTTTGATTTTGTTGAGATGTTTGATTACTTCTGGGTCAGAAGGGTTTTCTTTATTTCGCCTTCTCTCTTGTTTTATTTCCTTACATTCACAGATTGTCCTCTGTTATCCTTTATTTTGCTTATCCCGTTTTTATTTCTTTTTTGTTCAGTCTTATCTTCTCCCATTTTTTATTTTGTCTGTTTTGACAGAAATTCCTTCGTTTAATTTTATTATTATTATCAGATATTGTAATTAGTCTTCCCCCTCTTTTACTCATAAAATTTAAATTTGCATACGTGATTATTTTTTTCTTTTATTATTATCATTTGTTAATAAGATTAAGCCCCTCTTTCTTTGCTACAAAAAACTTGGATTTGTATATGTGATTATTCGAACCAGCTGTACACATGTACATTCATTTATTATATAGATGAATTATATTATCTATGTTTTTTTTTCTACAGCAACACTTCAAAAGCCGGAAATGGCCAAGGTCTTTCTGATTCTCTTCTGAGGTGATGCAATGAGGGAAAAGGTGGCTGGTTAATTTTAATGCATCTAAAACCATGCTTCTCTCTTTCCATCATCAACGCTCTGACACACATCTGGCCCCAACTGAAATGAATGGCTCTCGTCTTAGGGAAGCACTATTTTGACAAGCTTCTGGGTCTGACCTTCACTCATGATCTGAAATGGAACACATACATCAAATCCGTTGCCAAGGTTGCTGGAAAAATAGTTGGATCATTCTACCGCTCCAGTAAATATCACACTGCTGATGCAATCCTCTACCTGTATAAGAGCTAAGTACGTCCTAGGATGGAATATTGTTGCTACATCTGGGCAGGAACTGCTCAGAGCACTCTATCTTTATTTTCATGGAAAGTGTTCGTCTGAGCTTCAATTTATGCACCCCGTCCTTGGCAAACTTTCATAAAAATACTCGCCTAGCTACAACCACTATCAACAATTTACCCTACTCTCTATCTGTGCTTAAACCTAAACATAGCTTCTTTCCTAGAACTGCCTAAACAAAGCTTCTTTCCTAGAACTGCTCGATTGTGGAACTATGTTCTGCTGGCCTGCTTTCCAGCTGACTACAATATGGTCGTCTTCAAGTCCAATGTAAACAAGTTCTTGCTGAGCCGTTCCCTTAAATAATCAAATTATCCTAAATTTTCACTAATGACGATTACTACAGTGTTATCCCGATGAGTACTGTACACCCATTAACTCTTATCCTCGAGTGGCCTTTGGGTCTTAATAAGTTGTGACTCTCTCGCAAAAAAAAAAGTCAAATTTAACAGAATTGAGATAAAATATTATACAAAAATATTTAAATTGTATATACCTTCATGTGCGAGTACATTGCGATGCCAAGCCAATTTAAAATCATGTATTCAGTAATGCTGGTGCAGCTGAAAGAAAGGTTAAAAGAAATAATCATTTTTATTCAAACAGAAATTGGGTACACAGAATCCTGAAGGAACACGTCAATTATGCTTTCCATATTTCTTAGTCTACTCTAAGCATCATATGTAGTGTATGACACAAAGAAATGTAATTGAGAGATGTTAGAGGCTCTAATTGGTTGAGCCTTGTCACGTGTTAGAGAGAAGAAAGATTAAATCAGTGTCAGGCAAAAGTGATGTACTGGTGACCATCTTGCGGAAGCTTACGGACTTCATGATCTGCATTCACTGTGGTTGAGTGCCGACATAAACCAAGAAGACAATTCACTCTTCTTCACCTTATGTAAAATTGAACTCAGATTCAATAACTTTTCATAGCCTAGAAATTTATATTTCCTTTTGTCTGTCTGTTTGTCTGTATGACCATTCTACTCTTTTGTCGGAAACTATCGGTCCGATCTGGCTGAAATTCTGTATAAACCTTTGTCATGATAACATGCAGCGAACTAAGTATTATGGTATCCGTTTGATGCGCAGTCATGGATTAATAGAGATTAAAATAGGGATTAGTATTTGTGTTCAACTTTTTTTGGAAACTACTTAGCCGATCTGGCTGAAAATTTGTATGGACCTTTGTCATAATAAGGTGCAGCGAACTAAGTGTTATGGTATCTGTTCGATGCACAGATAGGGATTAATGAGGATTAGTATTTAATGTAAAAATGAGCACAAATTTAATCATATTCACCCATCAATTTGGCATATAAAGCACTCATTCTAAGTCAACGGGCTATAACTTTTGTCCGTTTTTAACAGATGAAAATGTCTAGTCATTACTATTACCGACACAAATTATTTTAAACTAGCAGTTCAGTCCAGCTTTGCTCGGGCCCTATGTACTATTCATAACTTTATGTGCATATATATATATATATATATATATATTAAAAAGTTTGACTCATGTCCAGGTAACCTACATCTAAAATTTCAAGTGCTTAGACCAAAAATTGGTAGAGGAGTTTGATAGAGTCTGCAAAGGTCAACTCTTACAACTTTCATCTATTGGCAGCCAAATTTTCAACCAAAAACTGATTAAAAAAGCTTGCTGCATGTCTGAATACCCTTTATGTACCAAAATTTGCTGAATAGTTTGCTAGACACCAAAGGTTAAATCTTTTATACTTTGACCCCTTGGTAGCCAAATTTTCGGCCAAAAACCGATTAAAAAGATTGCCCTTTATCTGATTACACTTTATGTAAAATTTCAAATGTTTAGACCAAAAATTGGTTGAGAGGTTAAATTTTTTTTAATTTTGATCCTTTGAATATTTATTGTTTTGAGTTCAAATCGTTAAAAAGTTTGATCCATGTCCAAGTAACCTACATCTAAAATTTGAAGTGTTTAGACCCAAAATTGGCGGAGGAGTTTTGTAGAGTTTTCAAAGGTCAAATCGTTGAACTTTGACTCCTTGACAACCAAATTTCTGTCCGAAAACCGATTAAAAAGATTTTCCCAAATCTCAATACCCCTTATATCAAATCTTGAATCTGTAGACTGAAAATTAACAGAGTAATTTGGTAGGGAAATGTAGACACACAGACAATTTCACTTTTATAGATATATTAGCAGTTCAGACCGGCTTTGCTCGGGCCTATGTACTGTTCGTAACTTGATATTGAATTATCTTATTCTGAATTTGTGGCCGTGGGCAGCCATCAGTGAATCAACGTTTTAAATGTTATTAAGTTTCAAACCAATGAAAATGATTCCACGCTAAAAATAATTTTTTAAACGATTTTTGATTCAAATTATTTGATGGCTTTCAGTAATCAAGTAAAAATGACATTTTTATTTGATATTTGATTTTCATTTAAAAAATTATTCCAATAAATTTTAATGATAAAATTTTCCCTGAAAATGATTTTATGCAACATATTTTTTCTAAAATTATGACCGTTTGATGTAGGAGAAACAGTCTTTTAATGGTGGCATGTATGACCTGATGATCACATTTGTGGTCATGCTATGATAAAAGAACACAAGACCAGTTATTATTAGAACTCAGTTGAGCTCTGGATGTGTCTGTGTGTTGTGTGTGTCCGTGTGTGTGTGTGGCCGTGTTTGTGGATCTATGTGTGTGTCTGTGTGAGTGTCTATGGGTGTTGTGTGTATCTGCTTGTCTGTGTGTGTGTGTGTGTGTGTGTGTGTGTGTGTGTGTGTGTGTGTGTGTGTGTGTGTGTGTGTGTATGGTACAGTCAGGTAGCGTAGAAATAGGAACCTCAAACGTTGTCCATTGCTAGCTGTCTGTTCACGTCCCAGTGATTATATTTTCAGCCTGATCTATTCACACTCGACTTTGGCTTCAAGTTTTCCAAGCTCTGAGTTGCAAAACTATGATCCATTGACCTAATATTAAACTGTCGCCAACTGTTATCAACAACTGCTGTCAATAAAACTCACCCCTAAAAATGCCCATAAACAAAATCTAAATCTCTATGTACAGTGATTAACAATCCTATTTCGAATCACTTTTGTGTGCCTTGGTGAACCACCTCCCCCACTGCTTTTCAATTAACCTCACTTCCTATACTTTTGTTTTGCTAATCACCTATTTCCTCTTTGTATGATAATTTTTCCTCTTTTTTTTAATCACTTCCTAACACTTTGGGGTGAGGACATCCTCATTAGTATTATATGCTATGTTGGGAATTCGAAATAGCAGTATCTAGGTAAGATATTTCAATATCGTCAAAATGTCCTCACTATTTTTTGTTATTAGATCTCCTCCAAGATTCCTATACCCTACATTTTTATCCATGGAATCCTAGATTAGTTTATCTCAGGAGGACACCATGACTGTCCAATCCCATTGATAATCTCTTTTTAACCGATTTTATTATGCACTATTTTACTTAGAGATCAATCTGCTTGTTTTCTGTTATACTGCAGGTGCTTTTCCTCCTTATAAAATATTAGGAAGGTATAAATAATTTGCCTTCGAGAGATTTTAGCCCATTCCATATCACCACAGTTGTACACAAAAAAACATTTATAATTGTTGATAGTTTTACCATAGAATGAATGTGGTGTTTACTTTTATTTAATTCAATTTATTTGGCAAAAAATAAAGACATCCTGCTTCAAATACCATTTAGGGTAATGATAGTAGAAACTTGCACAGAAAAAGGATACCATGCTCTATTGAAGAGTAGGCTGGTTAAAAGTGCTCACCCAATGCAAATGCACGCCTCTGTCCTTTTTTCCTCTCTGCCTTAATGACCTGTTCACCTCCTTTTATGTCCTACTTCAAAATAAAACTGTCTTTCCCATAATGCATTGCCTTTCTCATCATGCACTCCAAGTGCATAAATGAGTTGGGCATTTTGTCTTTCTTCTTTCACATGGAGAAACACAGGTAAGCCCTTCATTTTGTTTGCAGATACACCACAGATACAGTAGCCCAACACCTGTCCAAGTTCACCTTGAATTTTTTGCATTGATGGTGCCAATTCCAAGATCAAGAATCTTGATTGAGAAAGCAGACCTTTTTTTGGCTCAATCAAAATTGCTGGTGAAATAGTTTCTTGTAGTGTCTGCATAGATCTCTTTCTGATGCAGTAATGAATAAATCTCAAAGTATATCATAATGCCCATTAAGGAAATTGTAGACCAAAATAAACTTACAATGTGACTCGGTCAACTTGTATGTAAAAAGTTGTCGTTTTTAAAGGAAGAACTGGACATACGATTCGGTTGTGTTGTATAAAGAAGGAGTCATTACTTTTTAGTGAGGGCTAGCTGTATGCTTAGCCGTTTAGTGAGGGCTAGCTGCGTGCTTAGCCATTTAGTGAAGACAAGCTCTATTTAGCCGTGTAGTGAAGACTGTGTTTAGCCGTTTAGTGAGGGCTAGCTGTGTACTTAGCCATTTAGTTAAGACTAGCTGTGTTTAGCCGTTTAGTGAATAGCTGAGTGTGTAGCCATTTAGTGAATAGCTGTGTGTGTAGCGATTTAGTGAGGGCTAGCTGTGTTTAGTCATTTAGTGAGGGCTAGCTGTGTTTAGTCGTTTAGTGAGGGCTAGCTGTGTTTAGTCGTTTAGTGAGGGCTAGCTGTGTGCTTAGCCTAGTGAGGGCTAGCTGTGAGTTTAGCCGTTAAGTGAGGGCTAGCTTAGCTTAGTGAGGGCTAGCTGTGCTTAATTTAGTGAGGGCTAGCTGTGTGTTTAGCCGTTTAGTGAATAGTTGTGTTTAGCTGTTTAGTGAATAGTTGTGTTTAGCCATTTAGTGACGGCTAGATGTGTGTTTAACCATTTAGTGAGGGCTAGCTGTGTGTAGCCATTTAGTGACGGCTAGCTGTGTGCTTAACAGTTTAGTGACGGCTAGCTGTGCTTAGCCGTTTACTGACGGCTAGTTGTGTGCTAGCTCTGTGCTTAGCCGTTTTGTGAGGGCTAGCTGTGTGCTTAGCCATTTAGTGATGGCTGGCTGTATGCTTAGCGGTTTAGTGAGGGCTAGCTGTGTGTTTAGCCGTTTAGTGAAGACTAGCTGTGTGCTTAGCCGTTTAGTGAAGACTAGCTGTGTGCTTAGCCGTTTAGTGAAGACTAGCTGTGTGCTTAGCCGTTTAGTGAGGGATAGCTGTGTGCTTAGCCGTTTAGTGAGGGATAGCTGTGTGCTTAGCCGTTTAGTGAGGGATAGCTGTGTACTTAGCCGTTTAGTGAGGGATAGCTGTGTGCTTAGCCGTTTAGTGAGGGATAGCTGAGCAGTTTAGTGAGGGCTAGCTGTGTGCTTAGCAGTTTAGTGAGGGCCAGCTGTGTGTGTAGCCGTTTAGTGAAGACTAGCTGTGTGTGTAGCCGTTTAGTGAGGGCGAGCTGTGTGCTTAGTCGTTTAGTGAAAGTTAGCTGTGTGCTTAGCCATTTAGTGACAGCTAGCTGTGTTGAGTCATGTAGTATGGGCTAGCTGTGTCTAACCATGTATTGTGGACTAGCTGTGTCTAGCCGAGCATTGGGGGTTAGTTGTGTCTAGCCAAGTAGAGAGACTAGCAAGGATATCTGAGTGGGCTAGGTAGAGAGACTAGCAGGATTTTAAGTTTATGAGGTGATCTTTAAGGATCGGGGGGGGGGGGTAGTTTGATGTAATGTGCATATCAATGAGGTTACACATTGGAATGAGGTAATATAAGTCAAGTAGTTAAGATCGCAGGAATTGAGTTCTGGAGAATCGGACTGAACACGTCGGAATTGAGAATGTTCGAATGTTGACAAGAATCCATTTTTTTTTTTTAAATCAAAGGACATCGTATGAGAAAGAAAATACTCCTACTTTGTTAGCAGAATGAATTTTTAGATGGTTTGAAGGATGAGTCAATCAAAAGGTCAAGATCTTTTGTCTCGTTCAGCTCCTTGAGTAAAGTGTTTTGATAATTTAATGAACGCGATGGACTAATGAAAAGTACTAATAAGTGGATTAATGAATGTGTCTAGTAAAGACTAGGATGGACAGTGAATGACTGATCAACCCACTTCCCTCAAACACTTAATGTTTCTATTTACATGCCTCCCCACGAGGGCAGAGTTAAAGACAGGGTCGATTGTTTAAATCTAGTTCACCTAATAGAGGCAATCTGAATTGGAACAACAGTAAAAAAAAGAAAAAATCTAGAAGAATTTCTCCTTCTATAACTGAAGGTGAGAACAGGTGCAGAAGTAGTGTCAGAAGAGATACTACACTTTGATCCTAGCGAAAATCCATTTCTCTCAAACCATGGATGGGACAGAATTGTACATTCTGAAACTCTGATATTATTTGCTATGTCACTTCCTCCAATCCAAAAGGCCAGATGTTAACCTCGTTTGATTGGGTGGTAAAAATGTAAACATTTAAAATCAGAAAACATTTAGAGACATTCGTATTATTTGGATTCTTCGGACTACTGTTCTCATCTTGAGTGTAATTTTCACAGCGTTTCGATGGCATAGTGGATAAAGTACTTGGTAAAATTCAGCTGTAAATTACTTTGTTCTGGAGATTGAAGGTTCAATTTTCAGTGTGTGCAACACTCAAAATACAAATACAAATTATTTAGGACTTCTACTCAGTCATGACTGACGGAACAAGAGCATGCTCCCCTCAGGTATTGAATAAAGGGTTCTGTTCGAAATTCTGTGCATATTTCTGAGTACAAACAAAAAGATTTCCAGAGTTTGAAAGGATACACCTGAAGATGGTCGGGGTTACATTGACCGAAACGTTGTAAAAATAAAACTCAAAATGAGAACAGCAAACCAAAGAATCCAAATATTGCAAGTAATCAATCCTTGTCTCTAAAATTCAGAAACATAATATTTAGAGACACATGTAACAGATAAAATTCTCTTGTTTTATTTTAAAAGTTGGACATACATGACATCCAAAACTTTGATTCTTTTTTTTTTTTTTTTTTTTTGCTATTGTTATGCCATGTTATTGGCGCTATAATGCCATACTTTGCTATAGTTTATTTTTTCATATTATTTAGTTCTGCTTAGAGAACTGGTAATATGGAGACATTTTTCAACCTTTAGAAAACTGTAGCTTAGGACTGACTGTTACTCAATGCCTTTATCTGTTGAAACACAAACTCTTGTGAACAATTCTTGTGTGAAATTTTGGAAATTTTAAATCTCATCTTGTTTTACATTTTACTCCAGTTAGTTTGAAGAGATTGAGGAGCTTCCCCCTGGTGCTAAAACGTTTTTTATTTCTTTTAGTGTTATTATTATCATCATTATTATTATCATCATTATTATTATCATGATCATTATTATTTTTATCATTATTATCATTATTATTATTATCATTATTATCATCATTATTATCATCATTATTATTATCATTATTATTATCATTATTATTATCATTATTATCATTATTATTATCATCATTATTATCATCATTATCATTATTATCATTATCATTATCATTATTATTATCATCATTATTATTATCATTGTCATTATCATTATCATTATTATTATCATTATTATTATTATCATTATTATTATTATTTTATTATTATTAGCCTGGGTGTCCGTCATTGCTCGTGTGTTTGGAGGTGTGTGTTGATCAAAGACAAAAAAGAAAAAATGGTGGTAGTAGGCAGCCAGGCTCAAACCCATGAATGTGTTAAAAAAAAATGTAGTAGCGTGAGGAGGGAATCAAAACAACAGTAGGCAGCCAGGGTGGAGAGAGGTGTTAAAAAAAGTGGTTGTAGGCAGGCAGGCTCGAACCCATTACACAAAAGCAGAAAAGACAGTGAAAGAAAATCTGATGTTCTAGCCAATGTCTCCATGACACGACCGGAAGTAAAAAGCGTTGAAATTAACTGAAGTCACTTCAACAGTGACGATGACTTGCTAAAATATTGGCAAAAAAAATCGACCCCTCCTTATACAAAATGCTCAAGTTTAGGGTGAAGGAATTAATGTTTTTGGCCCATTTTTCGATATTTGTCATTTGAGACGTTGAGCTTCAATCTTGTCAGGATCTGTCACCTCTGTCGAAAGTTTTTGCAAGACATACAAACATACACACATTTAAACAGATAGGTGAGATTTATATTATAGATTATTTTTTTTTTTTATTAATTCTAAACTAATGCTTGAATTAAAGTTGGATACATATCTGACGAAGGAAATTTTCCTGAAATATTTTACAGCATGGAAATTCCATCTGACCATGCTAACATAAATAACAACACAATTCAAGTATAAAATATAACAGAAAAAATACATATATATTGTATTGATAACGGTGAATCCACCGTTATATATTTTAATTTGCTTCAGTTTATGTTTATCCATTACAACTCTGCATTGTATTGCCTTCTATAAATTTCCTTTTTATACACACTAGACAATGCTTCAAGCAAACTATATTCACCTCTTACTTGTTTAATTATATATTTAAATGGTGTTCTAATTTACTATTTATGATTACCGGTTTCCATATTGTACTTAATTCTAACTAGAAATATTTAGGAGACCATTGTTATCCAACGTATAAACTGTTCCTTTAAGATATCTTCCTATGTGCTGTTCCTCTTCCTCTATAATGTTTACTTCATTTCACAAAAATAAGATGATTTTCCTTCGATATGTGGTCAGCCATGTTCGACTTTTGAATATCTCCATGTATTATGACTTTTCACTGTTCTATTAGCCTTATTGTTAATGGCCCGCATGTCTTCACGTTTGTATACGTTCTCACACTTACATGGAATCACATATGTATCGTTCTTTGTCATGATGGAGGTTTCACTTCGAGATGTTTTTGGAAAGTTGAGTCCTTCCTGAATACTGTCGTACTAGAAGTATCCACATGTACCTGTAACGCTATGGATAAGACCTAAATTTCAAAATGACAGTCTTCTGGGGGTTAAAAGTTTACTTCTCACTACATGCGATACTAACTCAAAATAAAAATTACTTAATAATTCTACTTCTATGACTGACAGAGCGAGAACAATCTACTTTGAATGGATTAAATGATGGTAGGAGTAGTATATATTACCTAATTCAACATGACAATTTCCAAGTTCAAAAAGATGCAACTGAAAAAGACCAGATATTATATCGGCCGAAAAATTATGAAAGTGTCACTCAACATGAGAACAGCAGTCTGGATAATGCAAATTATTAATTCTCGTCTGAAAAATTCCTAAAGATATTTTTTCAATTATGACTGAAAAATCAAAATCAACTTACATTTTTAATTGAAGATTAAGAGTTGTCTCCCTTAAAACTAAAATGGTATTTCTTTTTTGTAATTTTTCAATAATGACGAAAAAGCCACAACCAACAAAGGGGGATAACTTGTATTTTTTATTGAAGAATATAAAAAAAAACAGTTGTCTCCCTTTCAAGTAAAATGGTATAGCTTTTATTTTAGGAAATTTTTAATAATTACTATCGAAAAATCACAATCAGTAAAGGAATAATTCATATTTTTAATAGAAGGATACAAAAAGAGTTGTTTCTCTAAACTACTAAACTAAAATAGTATTTCTTTTTTGTACGATTTTTTTTAATGTACAAAACAAAAACTAAAAATAACTTCAATGTATCTCGTGCAATGCTTGATAGTTACAGTTAATGAGACATATAAAAAAAACAAGATGTATATGTGGGGGTCGCCTGGCCTTTTTTGGGGGAACTGACTTCCTCCACAAATAATAAAAATGAAAATAAGAAATCTTATGTGCAACACAAACGGAGGTTTATTTCCGGAATAGAAATAACAAACAATAACAAGCAAAACATAGTTCTCAATATTTCAGAGTTCTTTTCTTTTTTTTTTTTTTTTTTTTGAGTTCATATGAAAGATGGAGAGTCTCTTTTTTTGTGTTCTTTGAATGTTCAAATATGTAACAGAGACAATATTAATGTTCGTCTGTTAAAAGAAAGTATTAATGCGCGGAGCAGTGGAAATGAAATAATTGATGTTTGCACGCGTGGCAAGTCCTAATGAGAAAGGCTAAGAGACTAAAGAGATAGATTTTGTGTTTGTGCATGTTTATATATGATTTGATCGGCTCCAAACGAGCTCTAGAAAATCAGTTTTAAAATATGTCCTAGGAGGAATTCCATTGGACGGAAGACATCACATGGGGTGCTTTCAACTAGGTCCGCACCTTTGGTATATAAAGGTCACGCCGGAATTTGCGTGGGTGCCATTTTTCATTTTTTTAACGCGCCGAAACAATTAATTGCACTGCGCGCCTAAATTGTATTTAACGATTTTAAATTTGAATATTAAACTGTGTCAATTGGCACATATATATTACCTTAAAAACAGTTTTTTGCTTTTTGCCCCTTTATTCTGAGATACTAAACTGACGAAGAGTTCTTCACACAATCTGAAATTAAAAAGAAAATAGAGAAAAAAGTGTCAACATGTAATTTCCTAAATAAATAACACTTGTGGTTTAAATATTTATGTACGACTATGACAAATTAAGGCACGACAAGTTTACGACAGAGCATGGCAATTACTATATATATATGTCTAAAGAAGCTTTGAATTTAAAAAATAGAAATGAAGTATGCAGTTTAAATTCCCGGAGTAAAAAAAAAAAAAAGAAACTATCGCAGACTTAAAAAGAAAAAGAAACTATCATAGACTTAGCACCTATATAATCCGACTTTTAAAAAGTTTATAATTACAAAAGAGAATTCATTTATATAAAGAGAGGAGAAAATAAAAAGCCTTAACTAAAATTGTTAAATAGAAAAAGACTTAGCACTTGTATAAGACGATTTCTCAAAATTTTTAAATCATAAAAGAGAATGTAACTATATAAGGATGAAAAGAGAAACCCTTAACTAAAATTTAGTAAATAGAAAACGGGGATCCTCAGCTGCTTACCATGTAGCTGTTTTGGAGATTTAAAATTAGGACAGCTGTTAACTACATGGATCTCCAGTGGATAATACCACTTCCCCAATAACATAATGTACAATAATATCGGTTACTTTTTATACTAATATATATAAAAATAAATAAATAAATAAGATAAACTGTTACTAAGTACGTTTAAGATCCATTCTGCGATATGTTAAGTAGCATATAAATGCTATGTGAATAAAAATGCATAAAAGTTTAAGTACCTCATATATATATATATATATATATATATATATATATATATATATATATACTAGCAAAAGTACCCGTCGTTGACTGGGTTCAAAAACAGCCTACAGAAAATGGACTCTGATTTATGAAAGTATGATAGGTTATGAAAAGGAAGGGTTGTAAAGAGATAGCTTCGAATTTGGGGGTATCAAAACCAAAGCAAAATATGATGAAAGTAAAAATAAAATAGATAAACCCCATAATTTATTATACCATACCTGTTCACACTGAAACACTTATCACAATATTCTGTAGATCTATATTAAAAAACCTTGTTAAACTTTGTGACATATTTCCATTCTATGGAGGTCAGGTGCGAACGAACACCCCATAATTTTATTATACCATATTTCTTCAAACTGAAACATAATTATCAAAGTATACTCACACAGATAGATATGAAAAGTCTTTAAAGTTTGTGCCTATTTCCATTCTATGGAGGCCAGGTGCGAACGCAGACCCCACAATTTTATTATACCATCCCTATTTAAGTTAAAACATACTTATCAAAGTATTATGTACATCTATATCAAAAACACTTGTAAACGTTTTATTTTAATTTTTAATTTTTTATTTCCATACTTTGTGGACCATGCGCGAACACAACCCCCACAATTTTAATGAAACACCGTTCTTCCAGATCAAACATCCCATTCCTGTGTCTCGATACATCTTCTATCATTATATGTAATCAGTTTTCTATAATAGTCAACCATATAGGAGCCTATTCGTGACCAGACACACACACAAACATTCAGCTTTATATAATATAAGATATATATATATATATATATATATATATATATATATATATACAGGGTGTCCCAATAAAATGTATACACTCTTTAAATTATCTCAACTTGCCACATGAATATGCTATGCCATATTCCCAAAAGATGTTTAGGAATAAAAATGGCACTTCTAGCAGAATGGAGCACTTCTCCACTATCATCAGGACGTAGGAGCATATCTTGATAGTCACCTGCAAAACAGATAGTTAGGATTAAGAGGAAGTATTAACCCCCCCGCCATGGATTTTCTCTTTTTATGGAGGAGCGGGCATGTTAAACTCGGAGTTCACACTACAAAGCGAGCTACAATGAATGAGTTGAAAGCAACTATTGAAAGAAGATTTGTCAACATACCAATTGAACTGATTAGGAACGTTTTCGAGACAATCAGTGAGCGTTGTCAGCTGTTCATGGACCACAATGGCTAATAATTTGAACACTTTCGATAATTAGCTGGTTTCTATATTTGTTCACAGTATTTTGATATATGAAACTTTTCTTTCTTATAATAAATGTTGGTTTTATGGTCATTTAAAGAGTGTATACATTTTATTGGGCCATCTTGTATGTATGTATGTATATATATATATATATATATATATAGGAAGCAAAGTGTAGAATGTCTTGACATCTCTATGATCATAGGCAGTCTGTATCTCCCTGGAGGTTAGACCACCATTTGTTTTTTATTTGGCACACACAACACTGAACCTCACTCCGAACAGAAGAAAAGTGGGCAGCGAGCGCTGACTCATTCAGAGGTGAAGAGTTGAGAAGTTTCAAATAAGCTTTACGCTTTCTATCAATTTGCTTCATCAGGCTTATGGTCCGAAATCCTCTTCAACTACACCACTCCTGGCGAAGGACGGGAAAACCTTGCTGAAAACCTCAGATGAAATTAAGCATCGATGGCATGAACACTTTCATGATCTTTTTCATAACCCATCCAATGTTGATGTTGCTGCAATAGAAAGTATCCCTCAATGTTCCTTTTGTCCGGAACTTGATGTTGGACCGACTCTTGTGGAAACAGTTGAAAACAGATAAACTCGAACAAAGCCCCTGGGCTGGATGGCATCCCTGTTGAGCTGCTGATACATGGTGGTGTCAATGTACATTGTGTGGTCCACTCTTTGATACTGTCAGTATGGCAGGGTGACCCAGTTGCCCAAGATTGGGTAGATGCCATCTTGGTTATGTTGTACAAAGGAAAGGGTACAAGATCTAATTGTGGAAATTATCGAGGTATCTCGCTGCTGAGTGCGGTTGGAAAGGTATTTGCACGGCTCTTGCTAAACCGATTGGAAAAGTATGTATGTCCTAATATCCTTCTGGAATCCCAGTCTGGTTTTAGAGGTGGGCGAGGAACTGTGGATATGGTGTTTTCTGCTAGACAGCTCTTGGAAAAATGTATTGAACAGCGTATGCCTCTTTGCCAGGTGTTTGTGGACTTAACCAAGGCGTTTGACACAGTCAACTGTAAGGCTCTCTGGAAAGTGCTGGAAAAATTTGGCTGTACACCTGCTTTTACAGACAAGTTCAAGCAACTTAATCATAGTATGAAAGGTCGGGTCAACTTCAATGGTCAGCTTTCGGAAGAATTCCCCATCGATAATGGTGTGAAGCAGGGAGATATAGCTGCAGCAACATTGTTTTCGCTCTATTTGACTGCTGTGCTCTGGTATGGTTTACACGATTGTAATATGGGGGTTTATATTAGATTCCGAACGACTGGAAAGGTGTTCAACCTCAGCAGATTCCAAGTCAAAACACTTGTTAGTGATGGACTTGTTAGGGAACTGTTGTATGCTGATGATGCTGACTTGGTAACACACTCCCCAGTAGGTATGCAACTAGTGATGGATCTCTTTACAAATACTTGTACCTGCTTCGGACTGAAAACTAAAGTCATGTACACTCCCGCTCCCAATGATCTGTATGTGGAATCTGATATCTTCGTCTGTGGAAAGCGCCTTGAAGTCGTAAAAAATTTTGTCTACCTTGGGAGTGCCTTATCAAATGATGGCACTCTTAATGCGGAAATAAGACAGAGAATCAGCAAGGCATCTAATGCTTTTGGAAGGTTGCAAGATAGAGTCTGGTCTGACGGTGATCTGACCCTGACAACTAAAATAGTATATCAAGCATGTGTAGTACCATCCCTACTCTACGCATCTGAAACTTGGACCTTGTACCGGTCACATATAGAATTGAGAGGTTCCATCAGCACTGCCTTAGACACATTCTTGGTTTAAAGTGGTATAGCTTTGTCCCTGATACATATGTCTTAAAAAAGGCCAAAACAACCAGTATTGCTACCATTGTTATTAAGAACCAGTTGCGTTGGGCGGGTCATCTCATCCGGTTTGAAGACTATTGTCTCCCAAAACAATTGTTCTATGGTAAGCTCTTTCTTGAAAAAAGACCCCAGCACAAGCCCAAAAAACGTTTTCGTGATAGCATCAAGGAGTCTGGTGAGCTTTCATATTCCTGTTGACAGTTGGGAGTCCCTAGCGTATGATCGCAAGCAGTGAAGGACACTGATATACAGGGGTGCAGAACATTATGAAGCAGCCAAAACAGACCGAGCGAAGCTTAAGAGAGCATGTAGGAAATGCTAAACCTTGCCGCCCAACCATGGAGATCTCTGGATCTGTAAGGTGCGTGATCGGGCTCTGTTGTCTAAGGCAGGTTTTGTTAATCGCAGGAAAGCCCAGGATAATACAGGTTCCGCTGCTGTTAGTCTCATACGAATCAGTGAGCGTTTTCAGTGTCATGTCTGCTTGAGGGTGTGCAAGTCGCTGGCAGGGCTAAAAAGTCATATTCGGGCATATGAACTTTTAGTGACTGAGGGAGTGGCTCTCGTCTGACAAGACGTTGCAATCATCATATATATATATATATATATATATATATATATATATATATATATAGTCTTGGAAGTTTTTAACCTTTAAAACTATACAAAAAATTTTTTTTTTTTTTTTTATCATTCGTTAGAAAACTATTTAGTCAGTAAGTCATTCAATCACCAGCAATCACTGCATCAATTTGCTCTCTTGAATTCACTATAGTACCTGTAATAACTTATTTTTAAGAGATCATCAGTTGATTAGCATGAAACACTGTTTCGGGAATTATATATATATATATATATATATATATAATCACACTACCAGAAGCGCCCGATCTTGCTCGGTCATACAATACGCTTAAATATAATATTTTAAATTATGCAGATTTCATATATATTATTATAGTGCCAATTCTCTATCGATTATTATATATTATATTGTTATCCAGTATATAATAGTGATTTCAAAAACAAGGCCGTCTGGATGGTCTACAGTGTTTTATAATTATTAAGACAAGATTCAAGCAAGCAAGGAAGCCTGGACGATCTAGAGAGTTTAAAAAAAAAATATATATATATATATATATTAACGGCAATTAAGCTATACTCCAAAGTTGAAGGATTTTTTATTTATTTTATCAATTGTTTTTTCCAAAATAACAAATTTCGGTAAATTCAAAGATCTGTTTCGTTGTTTCGTTCTTGAAGCATTATTATTCTTGATATTTATCAATGACTTCCCTGATTCAGTCGGTCCTGGATATGACCTAAAACTATATCCGATGGTGAGGCTCCAGCTTGCAGGCTTTTGGGAGTGTGGAACCACCCTTTAATTGCCATTGCTCCCAGGTCCATTCTGACCCGGAGTGGTAGTACCTGTTAGGGTCCCAACTATGGGTTAAATAGAAACCGACTTGAAATAAAATATATATATATATATATATATTCTATTAAAAAATTTTGTCAAAATAACTGGATTCGGCATTAAATAACCTGAAAAGGGTTGATATGGCGTAGAACAAACAATTAATCAATTAATTGGGGGTTAAAACTAAGAAGAGCATTTTCAAGGTATACAAGTATGAGTATTACACTAATTTTCTATTATATAAATGAGACCTGTGTGTGTGTGTGTGTTTGTATGTACTTCAAAAACTTTCATCAGCCGCATCGGACCGGAATAATATGTGAGAATTAGAAAAAGAGATTAATTCTGAGGTGGTTAACTGGACCATTTTTTGAAAGGGGGGGGTAAGTTTTGCGTTAGGTTTTTTGCAAGTCACGCACACGTATTAAACTGAAACTGTTTAAAAATGTTATTTTGCAGCGTCATGACATCATAAGCAGCCGTGGCTGTAACAGCAAGCTCGTTAGCCAGTAACTTTTTTCCCTTCTTTAACTCTTTTGCGTTTCAAGTTTGAACCCAGCTGCCACGGCTCAATTTTTTTTTTTTCGGTTGCACGGGCACTCGCTGCTATTTTGATTGAAAGAAAAGTTGTTTTGATTCATTTATTTATTGGTTTGGGGTGAGGGTCCAGTGCACAGGCAACAAAAAGTGCTTTTCTTCGTAGCCTTTCTGCCGAAATATCTGGGGAGGGGGGGGTCTTCTTTTTTGGGCGACTCTGTTCTTTTATTTTTGAAATAGTGGAGGTATCGATGAAAGTGCTTAATATCCTTAGTATACCAGCTTACTTCATGTCACTCTGGGTAATGTCGGGTATCCATGCTAGTATTATATAAAAGGTATGCTTTCTGCAGGCAGCCATTTTGTGTTTTGGGAAAAAGTTGTTTGATCTGCTAAAGATATATATATATATATATATTAAAAGGGAGTCACTACTTATCAAAGCCTGAAGGCCACTCGAGGATAAGGGTTAATAAATGTAAGGTGGTAGCAATCGTTAATGGTGTAAGATGGGTACCATTTGATTATTTAAAGTAGACAGTTCAACAAGAACTTGTTTATATTAAACTTAAAGGCTACCATACTGTAATCGACCGGGAAGCAGGTCACTTGGACAGTCTTCCACAGGCGGGCCGTTTTAGGAAAGAAGCTTTATTCGTGGAATCTGCATTTAGATTTAGGTACAGATAGAGTGTGGGAAAATGTTGATAATTGTTGCAGCTAGTCGAATGTTTTTTTGTGAAAATTTGGCTAAATACAATGACTCCACAACTCAATCTTCACTCTTCAATCCTGCAGTCCAATGCACTTCTGACAGCAATTGCTTCTGCCAAACAAAAAAGACACCCTCTCTCCCAAATACAGGCTTTTTATAGGACAAAACCGTCCAAAGTTATTTGCATACTCTTCCCATGATCTCTAGTCTATAAATAGACGCAGTGGCCATTCTCTTCTTCTTCTTTCACTCTCTGAAGCGGGCGTTGCCAGTGGTAAAAGGTTTGCACGATTTTTTTTTTTTTTTACTACACGCCCCCATGATCATTAAAGATCATTCACATCTCATAATCCCGTGTCCAGATCGGCGCATTGCGTTCTCTTTGCGGTCTCTGCATCGGCACCGGTTCATCTTCATCACTCCCTGGCTCAGTACCACCATCCTCATCACCTAAATGGACCACACGCCTTAAATCTAAAACATGTCGTGGCATTCCATTGACACTTAAGTTGTTTGGAGATTGCACTCCTGTTATCACTCCTCTTCCCCACTGCGTTGTGCATCGGGCATTAGGCGGTTTTACCCAAACTTCTTCTCCTATTTGGATTCTGGCTGGTCTTTGATCATTAATTTCCGGTGACATGTCTCTAGGATGTCTCCATTCGTAATTAAAGATTGCTCTATGTGGCACTGTGTCATCTCTTTGCCCGACCTTAGGGGACATGTTGTACCAAAATGTGGCCTCTTCAGGCGATATTCTTCCTCTCTCAGCTATTGCTTTCACGGTCCGATGATGTCGCTCCACAATGCCATTTCCTCCAGGTCTGTAGGCTGCCCTGTAATAACTTTTAATCTTCCATTTTTTTAGCATCGTCTGAAAGATTTCTGAGCGAAAAACAGTGCCGTTGTCCATTATCACCTCCCTTACTAGACCTCGTTCAAGCATCACCTTTTCTAATTCAGTTGCAACTGCAGATGCGGCTTCCACTCGCAGTTCCTTCCATATCGCCAGTCTACTTGGCCCACAATCAATTATTGATAAGTACGCTCCCCCTCGGTAGTGTGCTATGTCAATAGCTAGTCTCGTCCAGTTCGTTAAACGGATTATGTATATTTGGGGCAGGATCGATCGATTGACACCAAACACAGTTCTTTACTATCATCTGAATTTCTTCCCGTTTTACATTCGGATCCACTTGCCTCACCAAATATAATGTTCTCTCCACTCCCATGTGATGCATGTCATGCAACTCTTTAATTTCTCCAATTCCAAGACAGCATATCGGCGCCTCCTCTTTCTCAATTAACCACTGTTTTTTTATCCGTGTTAGCGCATCTGCCTTGTTTCTTTCAGAAGGCACAAACACTGCTTTTATCTGCAGTTTCAATTCAGACATCAACTCTCTAAGCATCCCTAATCTCCGCTTTATTATCACTTCTCCAGTGCCCTTTGTTCGTATTCTGCCACTCTCCTCCACAGTAGAGTTCAACCAACTGAGTACAGTGGCTGAATCAGTTCTTATTTCAATATTTGTCAGTCTCCATTTGATAGCCAAATTGACACCCTTTAGAACAGCATCTAATTCAGCTATGTTAATGTGATTAAAGTCATCACTTTTCCTCAGCCAAGTTGCATCTTCCGCCACCACACCGCCAATCTCGACAACCACGCCAGTTGCAACATTGCTTGCATCACACCACACGACTCCTGTGCTCACTTCAGGTATGTGCCAAGCGCCATTAACAGGGTCTTCTTTTTTCACCTCAGCTAGAACCTCCTGCATCACTTTCATGGTTCTGCAATCAACTTTTTCTTCCCAATCCACTCCATTTGCTCTTCTTTTCACATAACTGCATGCTAATCGCAGCCATCCAGCAATTGGATAGTGCCCCAATAATTTACCACAGATCGAAAATAGCTCCCGCCTACTAATTTCTCCTCCCATCTCTGGGATCTCGTTGCCTCTCCTGAACATTAGTGCACCCATCTTATTTTTCATAAGCTTAAGGCCCAGTGCCGCTCCTCCATCCAGGGATTCCGGAGAATTTGCTGCTAACCCAAACCCCTTCAAATGTTCCACAACTTCCTGTGTCGATATTTTCGTTACGTCTACCATTATATCATCAATGTATGAATCAGTGGCCTCTTTCGTCCTACTTCCTTTCTTTAATACTGTTTTTAAAATGGCTGCCATAATCTTTGGTGCGACATTAAGTCCGAATCCTAATCGTGTTAGGCAATAGGTTTTTCCTTTATAACAGACCAGCTGGTACTGCCATAGTTCCTTTGCCACATGTAGTTGCAGGTAGGCAGACTTAAGGTCCACTATTGCGGTCCCTCCTACCAACTGTCTCCACTTTCTTATCTGTTCATCACATACATCTATTATGTCGCTCCCTGTATGACACGCCACAAAACGGTTCAACTCACGAAAGTCGAACACTGGCCTAACTTTCCCTTTTGTGGCCTGAAATACTGCCATCAATGGCAACACTCCTTTTCTTTCTCCTTTCCATGGTAACAGAATACCATCCGATATCCATCTTTCCACCTCTTTCTCGAATTCTAATTTCTTATCGCCTTCCAGAGAGTTTTTATAATATTGGACTTTGTTCTGCAATACTGGAGGCTCTCCCTTCCATGTCCATCTTACTGTCCATTTATCTCCATCGAAGTTTGCTTCAAAGTCTTTATCCTCAATTTTGCAAACATTCAGCTGATGGGCAGCCACGGCACATTGTATATCTCCAAACTTCACTTTGGCTTTCTTTATAGTTACACCTCCCAGCTCATTAATCACGTCCATTCCAATTATGACGTCGATCCTATCAACGATGTGATTCATCAAGATTGCCCTCACCTTTACGTGCATTCCACAGACTTTTATCTCCACTTGTCTGGCTCCTTTACATTCTATATTCCTCCCATCAACTGCTTTCACTGTACCGCTCCTTCCATATCCCTTCAAAAGTTTGGAATTGATTAAAGTAGTGGTGCACCCAGTATCGACAAGTGCAGTCATTACAGAATCATTCACCTCTACTTCTATTATAGGAAGAGGCCAGTATCGCGCCTTCATTTCATTGCTAGGGTAGCTTGCGGCGCAGAAGCTCCCCCTTGCCCGTTTCCCTGAATCTGAGGACAATATCTCGCAATGTGGCCAAATTTTCCACAATTGTAGCATGTTGCCCTGGCCCTAGGGATCTCTGTGCAATCTTTTTTTAGGTGCGGTCCTTGACATCTAAAGCACTGAAGGCTTGATTCTTTCTTTCCCTTATTAGTCTCATTAGTTTGCGCACTTGCGGCCAATGTCCGAGTTTCTACGACTCTTCTGCTGACTAAAAGCCGTGCAGTCGGTATCAGTTTGCTGACATCCATTCTCTCTATGTTCGGTAGCTGCTGTAATGCCACAGATACATCGTCTGGGAATCCAGTTATGAATGCCAGTTTGGCTGTATGTTCCAGCCCTCTTCCCAGATATCCCGCCAGTCCAGCCAATCTTTTGATTTTATTAGCATAAACATCCACCGATTCTCCTGTCCACTTGAATCGTTGCAGTTTTTCGTATGCCTCAAAAGGCTCCTCAGTGAAGGCGGTCACGAGTCTCATCTCTATCAGTTCTGCATCTTCTTGTTCTGCATTATTCATCTCAAGATAGAGAGCGAGTGCATCTCCCTGCAAAAAAAGTGGAATAAAACTGGCAAGGTCTGGCACATGTTGAAGCTTAGCCACCAGTTTTACTTTCTTTATCCATCCGACTACATCACCTTCTCCACTAAAAGGTGGTATCACATCTTTTCCCAATCTCAACATCCCAGATTCCATGATCTGTTCTTGGCCGGAATAGCTTGTGGTTAAATACAATGACTCCACAACTCAATCTTCACTCTTCAATCCTGCAGTCCAATGCACTTCTGACAGCAATTGCTTCTGCCAAACAAAAAAGACACCCTCTCTCCCAAATACAGGCTTTTTATAGGACAAAACCGTCCAAAGTTATTTGCATACTCTTCCCATGATCTCTAGTCTATAAATAGACGCAGTGGCCATTCTCTTCTTCTTCTTTCACTCTCTGAAGCGGGCGTTGCCAGTGGTAAAAGGTTTGCACGATTTTTTTTTTTTTTTTTTTTTTTTTTTACTACAGATACAAAGAGAGAAGCTTGGTTTTAGATACATTAAAATTAACCAGCTACTTTTTCCCCCATTGCACCACGTTCTTGAGATCAGAAGAGAGAGAATCACAAAGATCTTGGTCATTGTTGGACTTTGAAGTGTTACCATGGATTGTGGTGTTGTTGGCATAAATGTCTACGAATGATCTAAGAATGTGATTTGGGAGTTCATTAATGAAGACCAGAAAGAAATAGGGCCCAGGGTGGAAACCTAAGAGACATCAGTATTGATACTTTCAGCTTCTGATTTCTGCTTCTCAAAGACTACACTTATAAGCCTCGCCAAGAGAAAATATTTAATAAATTGAAAAGAATTATCAATTAATCCAATACCTGGCAATCTTGTAAAGAATACCTTTATGCAATACCTTAAACAAGCAAAGATAACCGCACTTGACGCAAGATTTTAAAGTAAGTGTGTAAGAAGACTTAACTGTTATCTTAAGGTATTTTTAAGTGATTCCACTTCATTTAAACATCAAATCTGCAGAAAGTTTGTACACTAAAAAATTCGAAAATTTTCAAGTACGTGGACCTGCCAGATTTTAGGGTTTTTGGTTGATATTTTTATCTACCATTTTAATACAAGGACTTTAATGTTATTTTTGACTGATTTTCTTTGATTTAAACATAAAAACTTCATAAAAACTTGAGAAAATTCATACTTTGAAAAATTCAACAATTTTCATGCATATGGACCTGTAAGAATTTGAGGGGGTTTTGTTAACATTTCATCTGCAATTTACAATATTTTCTTTAGAAAACAAGGACTTTAATGTAATTTTTAGTTATTTTAGCTGATTTTCTTTGATTTAAACATAAACTCTGGATAAAATTCATACTTTGAAAAATTCGAAACTTTTCATGTACGCAGACCTGCAACACTTTGAGGGTGTTTTCTTGACTTTACATCTGCCAATTTCAATGTTTCCTTAAGAATAATAGGACTTTAATGTTATTTTTTGGTATTTTTGGCTGATTTTCTTTGATTTAAACATAAAATCTAGAGAAAATTCATTTGTTAAAAAATTCGATTATTTTCATGTACGCGGACCTGTCAGATTTTAGGGTTTTTGTTGACTTTTCATCTAACCATTTAAATCTCTCCTTAAGAATACTAGGACTTTAATGCTATGTTTAGGTATTTTTGGCTGATTTTCTTTGATTTAAACATAAAATCTTGAGAAAATTGATACTTGAAAAATTAAAAAATTTCATGTACGCGGACCTGTCAGATTTGAGGCTTTTTGTTCACTTTTCATCGGACACTTTCAATCTTTCCTTCACAATACTAGGACTTTCATGTAATTTTTAAGTATTTTTGGCTGATTTCCTTTGAGTACAATCTAAAATCTTGAGAAAATAATTTCTTTGAAAAATTCGACAATTTTCATTTTATTGTCAGATTTTAAGGGTTTTTGTTCACTTTTCATCTGACAATTAAAACTCTTTCCATAAGAATACTAGGACTTTAATGTTATTTTTAGGTATTTTTGGCTGATTTTCTTTGATTTAAACATAAAATCTTGAGAAAATTCATACTTTGGAAAATTTCACTAGATTTTATGCTTAAATCAAAGAATATTAGCCAAAAATACCTAAAACTAACATTAAAGTCTTGGTATTTTAAAGGAAACATTCAATATTGGAAATTAAAAGACTTACCAACAACCCTAACATCAAGCATGTCCGCGTACATGACAATTTTCGAATTTTGCAATGTATGAATATTGTCTATATTTTATGCTTAAGTCAAAGAAACTTAGCCAAAAATAGCTAAAACTAGCACTAAAAGCTTTGTATTTTGAATGCAATTTTGAAAATAGGAAATGAAACGATTAACAGAAAACCCTAAAGTCTGGTAGGTCAACGTACATGAAAATTTTCGAATTTTGCAATGTATGAATTTTCTCTAGATTTTATGCTCAAATCAAAGAAAATAAGCCAAAAATACCTAAAAGTAACATTAAAGCCTTTGTATTTTAAAGGAAACATTGAAAATAGGAGATGAAAAGAGTAACCGAAAACCGATAAAATCTGTAAGGTCCGCGTACATGAAAATTTTCAAATTTTGCAATGTATGAATTTTCTCTAGATTTTATGCTCAAATCAAAGAAAATCAGCCAAAAAGACCTAAAAGTAACATTAAAGCCTTTGTATTTTAAAGGAAACATTGAAAATACGAGATGAAAAGAGTAACCGAAAACCTAAAAATCTGTAAGGTCCGCGTACATGAAAATTTTCGAATTTTGCAATGTATGAATTTTCTCTAGATTTTATGCTCCAATCAAAGAAAATCAGCCAAAAAGACCTAAAAGCACCATTAAAGCCTGTGTATTTTAAAAGAAACATTGAAAATACGATATGAAAAGAGTCACAGAAAACTGCAAAATCTGTAAGGTCCGCGTACATGAAAATTTTCGAATTTGGCAATGTATGAATTTTCTCTAGATTTTATGCTACAATCAAAGACAATCAGCCAAAAATACCTCAAAGAACCATTAAAGCCTTTGTATTTTTAAGGAAACATTGAAAATACAAGATGAAAAGAGTAACCTAAAACTGCAAAATCTGTAAGGTCCGCGTACATGAAAATTTTCGAATTTTGCAATGTATGAATTTTCTCTAGATTTTATGCTCAAATCAAAGAAAATCAGCCAAAAAGACCTAAAAGTAACATTAAAGCCTTTGTATTTTAAAGGAAACATTGAAAATACGAGATGAAAAGAGTAACCGAAAACTGCAAAATCTGTAAGGTCCGCGTACATGAAAATTTTCGAATTTTGCAATGTATGAATTTTCTCTAGATTTTATGCTCAAATCAAAGAAAATCAGCCAAAAAGACCTAAAAGTAACATTAAAGCGTTTGTATTTTAAAGGAAACATTGAACATAGGAGTTGAAAAGAGTAACCGAAAACCTAAAAATCTGTAAGGTCCGCGAACATGAAAATTTTCGAATTTTGCAATGTATGAATTTTCCCTAGATTTTATGCTCAAATCAAAGAAAATCAGCCAAAAAGACCTAAAAGTAACATTAAAGCCTTTGTATTTTTAAGGAAACATTGAAAATACAAGATGAAAAGAGTAACCGAAAACCAAAAAAATCTGTAAGGTCCGCGTACATGAAAATTTTCGAATTTTGCAATGTATGAATTTTGTCTTGATTTTATGCTCAAATCAAAGAAAATCAGCCAAAAAGACCTACAAGTAACATTAAAGCCTTTGTATTTTACAGGAAACATTGAAAATACGAGATGAAAAGAGTAACCGAAAACCGATAAAATCTGTAAGGTGCGCGTACGTGAAAATTTTCGAATTTTGCAATGTATGAATTTTCTCTAGATTTTATGCTCCAATCAAAAAAAATAAGCAAAAAATACCTAAAAGAACCATTAAAGCCTTTGTATTTTTAAGGAAACATTGAAAATAGGAGATGAAAAGAGTAACCGAAAACCTAAAAATCTGTAAGGTCCGCGTACATGAAAATTTTCGAATTTTGCAATGTATGAATTTTCTCTAGATTTTATGCTCCAATCAAAGAAAATCAGCCAAAAAGACCTAAAAGTAACATTAAAGCCTTTGTATTTTAAAGGAAACATTGAAAATACGAGATGAAAAGAGTAACCGAAAACCTAAAAATCTGTAAGGTCCGCGTACATGAAAATTTTCGAATTTTGCAATGTATGAATTTTCTCTAGATTTTATGCTCCAATCAAAGAAAATCAGCCAAAAAGACCTAAAAGCACCATTAAAGCCTGTGTATTTTAAAAGAAACATTGAAAATACGATATGAAAAGAGTCACAGAAAACTGCAAAATCTGTAAGGTCCGCGTACATGAAAATTTTCGAATTTGGCAATGTATGAATTTTCTCTAGATTTTATGCTCAAATCAAAGAAAATCAGCCAAAAAGACCTAAAAGTAACATTAAAGCGTTTGTATTTTAAAGGAAACATTGAAAATACGAGATGAAAAGAGTAACCGAAAACTGCAAAATCTGTAAGGTCCGCGTACATGAAAATTTTCGAATTTTGCAATGTATGAATTTTCTCTAGATTTTATGCTCAAATCAAAGAAAATCAGCCAAAAAGACCTAAAAGTAACATTAAAGCCTGTGTATTTTAAAAGAAACATTGAAAATACGATATGAAAAGAGTCACAGAAAACTGCAAAATCTGTAAGGTCCGCGTACATGAAAATTTTCGAATTTGGCAATGTATGAATTTTCTCTAGATTTTATGCTACAATCAAAGACAATCAGCCAAAAATACCTCAAAGAACCATTAAAGCCTTTGTATTTTTAAGGAAACATTGAAAATACAAGATGAAAAGAGTAACCTAAAACTGCAAAATCTGTAAGGTCCGCGTACATGAAAATTTTCGAATTTTGCAATGTATGAATTTTCTCTAGATTTTATGCTCAAATCAAAGAAAATCAGCCAAAAAGACCTAAAAGTAACATTAAAGCCTTTGTATTTTAAAGGAAACATTGAAAATACGAGATGAAAAGAGTAACCGAAAACTGCAAAATCTGTAAGGTCCGCGTACATGAAAATTTTCGAATTTTGCAATGTATGAATTTTCTCTAGATTTTATGCTCAAATCAAAGAAAATCAGCCAAAAAGACCTAAAAGTAACATTAAAGCGTTTGTATTTTAAAGGAAACATTGAACATAGGAGTTGAAAAGAGTAACCGAAAACCTAAAAATCTGTAAGGTCCGCGTACATGAAAATTTTCGAATTTTGCAATGTATGAATTTTCTCTAGATTTTATGCTCCAATCAAAGAAAATCAGCCAAAAAGACCTAAAAGCACCATTAAAGCCTGTGTATTTTAAAAGAAACATTGAAAATACGATATGAAAAGAGTCACAGAAAACTGCAAAATCTGTAAGGTCCGCGTACATGAAAATTTTCGAATTTGGCAATGTATGAATTTTCTCTAGATTTTATGCTCAAATCAAAGAAAATCAGCCAAAAAGACCTAAAAGTAACATTAAAGCGTTTGTATTTTAAAGGAAACATTGAAAATACGAGATGAAAAGAGTAACCGAAAACTGCAAAATCTGTAAGGTCCGCGTACATGAAAATTTTCGAATTTTGCAATGTATGAATTTTCTCTAGATTTTATGCTCAAATCAAAGAAAATCAGCCAAAAAGACCTAAAAGTAACATTAAAGCCTGTGTATTTTAAAAGAAACATTGAAAATACGATATGAAAAGAGTCACAGAAAACTGCAAAATCTGTAAGGTCCGCGTACATGAAAATTTTCGAATTTGGCAATGTATGAATTTTCTCTAGATTTTATGCTACAATCAAAGACAATCAGCCAAAAATACCTCAAAGAACCATTAAAGCCTTTGTATTTTTAAGGAAACATTGAAAATACAAGATGAAAAGAGTAACCTAAAACTGCAAAATCTGTAAGGTCCGCGTACATGAAAATTTTCGAATTTTGCAATGTATGAATTTTCTCTAGATTTTATGCTCAAATCAAAGAAAATCAGCCAAAAAGACCTAAAAGTAACATTAAAGCCTTTGTATTTTAAAGGAAACATTGAAAATACGAGATGAAAAGAGTAACCGAAAACTGCAAAATCTGTAAGGTCCGCGTACATGAAAATTTTCGAATTTTGCAATGTATGAATTTTCTCTAGATTTTATGCTCAAATCAAAGAAAATCAGCCAAAAAGACCTAAAAGTAACATTAAAGCGTTTGTATTTTAAAGGAAACATTGAACATAGGAGTTGAAAAGAGTAACCGAAAACCTAAAAATCTGTAAGGTCCGCGAACATGAAAATTTTCGAATTTTGCAATGTATGAATTTTCCCTAGATTTTATGCTCAAATCAAAGAAAATCAGCCAAAAAGACCTAAAAGTAACATTAAAGCCTTTGTATTTTTAAGGAAACATTGAAAATACAAGATGAAAAGAGTAACCGAAAACCAAAAAAATCTGTAAGGTCCGCGTACATGAAAATTTTCGAATTTTGCAATGTATGAATTTTGTCTTGATTTTATGCTCAAGTCAAAGAAAATCAGCCAAAAAGACCTAAAAGTAACATTAAAGCCTTTGTATTTTAAAGGAAACATTGAAATACGAGATGAAAAGAGTAACCGAAAACCTAAACATCTGTAAGGTCCGCGTACATGAAAATTTTCGAATTTGGCAATGTATGAATTTTGTCTAGATTTTATGCTCAAATCAAAGAAAATCAGCCAAAAAGACCTAAAAGTAACATTAAAGCCTTTGTATTTTACAGGAAACATTGAAAATACGAGATGAAAAGAGTAACCGAAAACCGATAAAATCTGTAAGGTGCGCGTACGTGAAAATTTTCGAATTTTGCAATGTATGAATTTTCTCTAGATTTTATGCTCCAATCAAAAAAAATAAGCAAAAAATACCTAAAAGAACCATTAAAGCCTTTGTATTTTTAAGGAAACATTGAAAATATGAGATGAAAAGAGTAACCGAAAACCTAAAAATCTGTAAGGTCCGCGTACATGAAAATTTTCGAATTTTGCAATGTATGAATTTTCTCTAGATTTTATGCTCCAATCAAAGAAAATCAGCCAAAAAGACCTAAAAGTAACATTAAAGCCTTTGTATTTTAAAGGAAACATTGAAAATACGAGATGAAAAGAGTAACCGAAAACCGCAAAATCTGTAAGGTCCGCGTACATGAAAATTTTCGAATTTGGCAATGTATGAATTTTCTCTAGATTTTATGCTCCAATCAAAGAAAATCAGCCAAAAAGACCTAAAAGTAACATTAAAGCCTTTGTATTTTAAAGGAAACATTGAAAATACGAGATGAAAAGAGTAACCGAAAACCTAAAAATCTGTAAGGTCCGCGTACATGAAAATTTTCGAATTTTGCAATGTATGAATTTTCTCTAGATTTTATGCTCCAATCAAAGAAAATCAGCCAAAAAGACCTAAAAGCACCATTAAAGCCTGTGTATTTTAAAAGAAACATTGAAAATACGATATGAAAAGAGTCACAGAAAACTGCAAAATCTGTAAGGTCCGCGTACATGAAAATTTTCGAATTTGGCAATGTATGAATTTTCTCTAGATTTTATGCTCAAATCAAAGAAAATCAGCCAAAAAGACCTAAAAGTAACATTAAAGCGTTTGTATTTTAAAGGAAACATTGAAAATACGAGATGAAAAGAGTAACCGAAAACTGCAAAATCTGTAAGGTCCGCGTACATGAAAATTTTCGAATTTTGCAATGTATGAATTTTCTCTAGATTTTATGCTCAAATCAAAGAAAATCAGCCAAAAAGACCTAAAAGTAACATTAAAGCCTGTGTATTTTAAAAGAAACATTGAAAATACGATATGAAAAGAGTCACAGAAAACTGCAAAATCTGTAAGGTCCGCGTACATGAAAATTTTCGAATTTGGCAATGTATGAATTTTCTCTAGATTTTATGCTACAATCAAAGACAATCAGCCAAAAATACCTCAAAGAACCATTAAAGCCTTTGTATTTTTAAGGAAACATTGAAAATACAAGATGAAAAGAGTAACCTAAAACTGCAAAATCTGTAAGGTCCGCGTACATGAAAATTTTCGAATTTTGCAATGTATGAATTTTCTCTAGATTTTATGCTCAAATCAAAGAAAATCAGCCAAAAAGACCTAAAAGTAACATTAAAGCCTTTGTATTTTAAAGGAAACATTGAAAATACGAGATGAAAAGAGTAACCGAAAACTGCAAAATCTGTAAGGTCCGCGTACATGAAAATTTTCGAATTTTGCAATGTATGAATTTTCTCTAGATTTTATGCTCAAATCAAAGAAAATCAGCCAAAAAGACCTAAAAGTAACATTAAAGCGTTTGTATTTTAAAGGAAACATTGAACATAGGAGTTGAAAAGAGTAACCGAAAACCTAAAAATCTGTAAGGTCCGCGTACATGAAAATTTTCGAATTTTGCAATGTATGAATTTTCTCTAGATTTTATGCTCCAATCAAAGAAAATCAGCCAAAAAGACCTAAAAGCACCATTAAAGCCTGTGTATTTTAAAAGAAACATTGAAAATACGATATGAAAAGAGTCACAGAAAACTGCAAAATCTGTAAGGTCCGCGTACATGAAAATTTTCGAATTTTGCAATGTATGAATTTTCTCTAGATTTTATGCTCAAATCAAAGAAAATCAGCCAAAAAGACCTAAAAGTAACATTAAAGCGTTTGTATTTTAAAGGAAACATTGAACATAGGAGTTGAAAAGAGTAACCGAAAACCTAAAAATCTGTAAGGTCCGCGTACATGAAAATTTTCGAATTTTGCAATGTATGAATTTTCTCTAGATTTTATGCTCCAATCAAAGAAAATCAGCCAAAAAGACCTAAAAGCACCATTAAAGCCTGTGTATTTTAAAAGAAACATTGAAAATACGATATGAAAAGAGTCACAGAAAACTGCAAAATCTGTAAGGTCCGCGTACATGAAAATTTTCGAATTTGGCAATGTATGAATTTTCTCTAGATTTTATGCTCAAATCAAAGAAAATCAGCCAAAAAGACCTAAAAGTAACATTAAAGCGTTTGTATTTTAAAGGAAACATTGAAAATACGAGATGAAAAGAGTAACCGAAAACTGCAAAATCTGTAAGGTCCGCGTACATGAAAATTTTCGAATTTTGCAATGTATGAATTTTCTCTAGATTTTATGCTCAAATCAAAGAAAATCAGCCAAAAAGACCTAAAAGTAACATTAAAGCCTGTGTATTTTAAAAGAAACATTGAAAATACGATATGAAAAGAGTCACAGAAAACTGCAAAATCTGTAAGGTCCGCGTACATGAAAATTTTCGAATTTTGCAATGTATGAATTTTCTCTAGATTTTATGCTCAAATCAAAGAAAATCAGCCAAAAAGACCTAAAAGTAACATTAAAGCCTTTGTATTTTAAAGGAAACATTGAAAATACGAGATGAAAAGAGTAACCGAAAACTGCAAAATCTGTAAGGTCCGCGTACATGAAAATTTTCGAATTTGGCAATGTATGAATTTTCTCTAGATTTTATGCTCAAATCAAAGAAAATCAGCCAAAAAGACCTAAAAGTAACATTAAAGCGTTTGTATTTTAAAGGAAACATTGAACATAGGAGTTGAAAAGAGTAACCGAAAACCTAAAAATCTGTAAGGTCCGCGAACATGAAAATTTTCGAATTTTGCAATGTATGAATTTTCCCTAGATTTTATGCTCAAATCAAAGAAAATCAGCCAAAAAGACCTAAAAGTAACATTAAAGCCTTTGTATTTTTAAGGAAACATTGAAAATACAAGATGAAAAGAGTAACCGAAAACCAAAAAAATCTGTAAGGTCCGCGTACATGAAAATTTTCGAATTTTGCAATGTATGAATTTTGTCTTGATTTTATGCTCAAGTCAAAGAAAATCAGCCAAAAAGACCTAAAAGTAACATTAAAGCCTTTGTATTTTAAAGGAAACATTGAAATACGAGATGAAAAGAGTAACCGAAAACCTAAACATCTGTAAGGTCCGCGTACATGAAAATTTTCGAATTTGGCAATGTATGAATTTTGTCTAGATTTTATGCTCAAATCAAAGAAAATCAGCCAAAAAGACCTAAAAGTAACATTAAAGCCTTTGTATTTTACAGGAAACATTGAAAATACGAGATGAAAAGAGTAACCGAAAACCGATAAAATCTGTAAGGTGCGCGTACGTGAAAATTTTCGAATTTTGCAATGTATGAATTTTCTCTAGATTTTATGCTCCAATCAAAAAAAATAAGCAAAAAATACCTAAAAGAACCATTAAAGCCTTTGTATTTTTAAGGAAACATTGAAAATAGGAGATGAAAAGAGTAACCGAAAACCTAAAAATCTGTAAGGTCCGCGTACATGAAAATTTTCGAATTTTGCAATGTATGAATTTTCTCTAGATTTTATGCTCCAATCAAAGAAAATCAGCCAAAAAGACCTAAAAGTAACATTAAAGCCTTAGGAAAGACCTAAAGGAAACATTGAAAATACGAGATGAAAAGAGTAACCGAAAACCGCAAAATCTGTAAGGTCCGCGTACATGAAAATTTTCGAATTTGGCAATGTATGAATTTTCTCTAGATTTTA
Source organism: Euprymna scolopes (assembly GCF_053919585.1). Taxonomy (NCBI): domain Eukaryota; kingdom Metazoa; phylum Mollusca; class Cephalopoda; order Sepiida; family Sepiolidae; genus Euprymna; species Euprymna scolopes. The sequence continues at coordinate 40,379,208 of NC_136486.1, read as the reverse complement.
TGCTCCAATCAAAGAAAATCAGCCAAAAAGACCTAAAAGCACCATTAAAGCCTGTGTATTTTAAAAGAAACATTGAAAATACGATATGAAAAGAGTCACAGAAAACTGCAAAATCTGTAAGGTCCGCGTACATGAAAATTTTCGAATTTGGCAATGTATGAATTTTCTCTAGATTTTATGCTCAAATCAAAGAAAATCAGCCAAAAAGACCTAAAAGTAACATTAAAGCGTTTGTATTTTAAAGGAAACATTGAAAATACGAGATGAAAAGAGTAACCGAAAACTGCAAAATCTGTAAGGTCCGCGTACATGAAAATTTTCGAATTTTGCAATGTATGAATTTTCTCTAGATTTTATGCTCAAATCAAAGAAAATCAGCCAAAAAGACCTAAAAGCACCATTAAAGCCTGTGTATTTTAAAAGAAACATTGAAAATACGATATGAAAAGAGTCACAGAAAACTGCAAAATCTGTAAGGTCCGCGTACATGAAAATTTTCGAATTTGGCAATGTATGAATTTTCTCTAGATTTTATGCTACAATCAAAGACAATCAGCCAAAAATACCTCAAAGAACCATTAAAGCCTTTGTATTTTTAAGGAAACATTGAAAATACAAGATGAAAAGAGTAACCTAAAACTGCAAAATCTGTAAGGTCCGCGTACATGAAAATTTTCGAATTTTGCAATGTATGAATTTTCTCTAGATTTTATGCTCAAATCAAAGAAAATCAGCCAAAAAGACCTAAAAGTAACATTAAAGCCTTTGTATTTTAAAGGAAACATTGAAAATACGAGATGAAAAGAGTAACCGAAAACTGCAAAATCTGTAAGGTCCGCGTACATGAAAATTTTCGAATTTTGCAATGTATGAATTTTCTCTAGATTTTATGCTCCAATCAAAGAAAATCAGCCAAAAAGACCTAAAAGTAACATTAAAGCCTTTGTATTTTAAAGGAAACATTGAAAATACGAGATGAAAAGAGTAACCGAAAACTGCAAAATCTGTAAGGTCCGCGTACATGAAAATTTTCGAATTTTGCAATGTATGAATTTTCTCTAGATTTTATGCTCCAATCAAAGAAAATCAGCCAAAAAGACCTAAAAGTGACATTAAAGCCTGTGTATTTTAAAAGAAACATTGAAAATACGATATGAAAAGAGTCACAGAAAACTGCAAAATCTGTAAGGTCCGCGTACATGAAAATTTTCGAATTTGGCAATGTATGAATTTTCTCTAGATTTTATGCTCAAATCAAAGAAAATCAGCCAAAAAGACCTAAAAGTAACATTAAAGCCTTTGTATTTTAAAGGAAACATTGAAAATACGAGATGAAAAGAGTAACCGAAAACCTAAAAATCTGTAAGGTCCGCGTACATGAAAATTTTCGAATTTTGCAATGTATGAATTTTCTCTAGATTTTATGCTCCAATCAAAGAAAATCAGCCAAAAAGACCTAAAAGTGACATTAAAGCCTGTGTATTTTAAAAGAAACATTGAAAATACGATATGAAAAGAGTCACAGAAAACTGCAAAATCTGTAAGGTCCGCGTACATGAAAATTTTCGAATTTGGCAATGTATGAATTTTCTCTAGATTTTATGCTCAAATCAAAGAAAATCAGCCAAAAAGACCTAAAAGCACCATTAAAGCCTGTGTATTTTAAAAGAAACATTGAAAATACGATATGAAAAGAGTCACAGAAAACTGCAAAATCTGTAAGGTCCGCGTACATGAAAATTTTCGAATTTGGCAATGTATGAATTTTCTCTAGATTTTATGCTACAATCAAAGACAATCAGCCAAAAATACCTCAAAGAACCATTAAAGCCTTTGTATTTTTAAGGAAACATTGAAAATACAAGATGAAAAGAGTAACCGAAAACTGCAAAATCTGTAAGGTCCGCGTACATGAAAATTTTCGAATTTTGCAATGTATGAATTTTCTCTAGATTTTATGCTCAAATCAAAGAAAATCAGCCAAAAAGACCTAAAAGTAACATTAAAGCCTTTGTATTTTAAAGGAAACATTGAAAATACGAGATGAAAAGAGTAACCGAAAACTGCAAAATCTGTAAGGTCCGCGTACATGAAAATTTTCGAATTTTGCAATGTATGAATTTTCTCTAGATTTTATGCTCCAATCAAAGAAAATCAGCCAAAAAGACCTAAAAGTAACATTAAAGCCTTTGTATTTTAAAGGAAACATTGAAAATACGAGATGAAAAGAGTAACCGAAAACCTAAAAATCTGTAAGGTCCGCGTACATGAAAATTTTCGAATTTTGCAATGTATGAATTTTCTCTAGATTTTATGCTCCAATCAAAGAAAATCAGCCAAAAAGACCTAAAAGTGACATTAAAGCCTGTGTATTTTAAAAGAAACATTGAAAATACGATATGAAAAGAGTCACAGAAAACTGCAAAATCTGTAAGGTCCGCGTACATGAAAATTTTCGAATTTGGCAATGTATGAATTTTCTCTAGATTTTATGCTCAAATCAAAGAAAATCAGCCAAAAAGACCTAAAAGTAACATTAAAGCCTTTGTATTTTAAAGGAAACATTGAAAATACGAGATGAAAAGAGTAACCGAAAACCTAAAAATCTGTAAGGTCCGCGTACATGAAAATTTTCGAATTTTGCAATGTATGAATTTTCTCTAGATTTTATGCTCCAATCAAAGAAAATCAGCCAAAAAGACCTAAAAGTGACATTAAAGCCTGTGTATTTTAAAAGAAACATTGAAAATACGATATGAAAAGAGTCACAGAAAACTGCAAAATCTGTAAGGTCCGCGTACATGAAAATTTTCGAATTTGGCAATGTATGAGTTTTCTCTAGATTTTATGCTCAAATCAAAGAAAATCAGCCAAAAAGACCTAAAAGTAACATTAAAGCGTTTGTATTTTAAAGGAAACATTGAAAATACGAGATGAAAAGAGTAACCGAAAACTGCAAAATCTGTAAGGTCCGCGTACATGAAAATTTTCGAATTTTGCAATGTATGAATTTTCTCTAGATTTTATGCTCAAATCAAAGAAAATCAGCCAAAAAGACCTAAAAGCACCATTAAAGCCTGTGTATTTTAAAAGAAACATTGAAAATACGATATGAAAAGAGTCACAGAAAACTGCAAAATCTGTAAGGTCCGCGTACATGAAAATTTTCGAATTTGGCAATGTATGAATTTTCTCTAGATTTTATGCTACAATCAAAGACAATCAGCCAAAAATACCTCAAAGAACCATTAAAGCCTTTGTATTTTTAAGGAAACATTGAAAATACAAGATGAAAAGAGTAACCTAAAACTGCAAAATCTGTAAGGTCCGCGTACATGAAAATTTTCGAATTTTGCAATGTATGAATTTTCTCTAGATTTTATGCTCAAATCAAAGAAAATCAGCCAAAAAGACCTAAAAGTAACATTAAAGCCTTTGTATTTTAAAGGAAACATTGAAAATACGAGATGAAAAGAGTAACCGAAAACTGCAAAATCTGTAAGGTCCGCGTACATGAAAATTTTCGAATTTTGCAATGTATGAATTTTGTCTTGATTTTATGCTCAAGTCAAAGAAAATCAGCCAAAAAGACCTAAAAGTAACATTAAAGCCTTTGTATTTTAAAGGAAACATTGAAATACGAGATGAAAAGAGTAACCGAAAACCTAAACATCTGTAAGGTCCGCGTACATGAAAATTTTCGAATTTGGCAATGTATGAATTTTGTCTAGATTTTATGCTCAAATCAAAGAAAATCAGCCAAAAAGACCTAAAAGTAACATTAAAGCCTTTGTATTTTACAGGAAACATTGAAAATACGAGATGAAAAGAGTAACCGAAAACCGATAAAATCTGTAAGGTGCGCGTACGTGAAAATTTTCGAATTTTGCAATGTATGAATTTTCTCTAGATTTTATGCTCCAATCAAAAAAAATAAGCAAAAAATACCTAAAAGAACCATTAAAGCCTTTGTATTTTTAAGGAAACATTGAAAATAGGAGATGAAAAGAGTAACCGAAAACCTAAAAATCTGTAAGGTCCGCGTACATGAAAATTTTCGAATTTTGCAATGTATGAATTTTCTCTAGATTTTATGCTCCAATCAAAGAAAATCAGCCAAAAAGACCTAAAAGTAACATTAAAGCCTTTGTATTTTAAAGGAAACATTGAAAATACGAGATGAAAAGAGTAACCGAAAACCGCAAAATCTGTAAGGTCCGATTACATGAAAATTTTCGAATTTTGCAATGTATGAATTTTCTCTAGATTTTATGCTCCAATCAAAGAAAATCAGCCAAAAAGACCTAAAAGTTACATTAAAGCCTTTGTATTTTAAAGGAAACATTGAAAATATGAGATGAAAAGAGTAACCAGAAAACCTAAAAATCTGTAAGGTCCGCGTACATGAAAATTTTCGAATTTTGCAATGTATGAATTTTCTCTAGATTTTATGCTACAATCAAAGACAATCAGCCAAAAATACCTCAAAGAACCATTAAAGCCTTTGTATTTTTAAGGAAACATTGAAAATACGAGATGAAAAGAGTAACCGAAAACTGCAAAATCTGTAAGGTCCGCGTACATGAAAATTTTCGAATTTTGCAATGTATGAATTTTGTCTTGATTTTATGCTCAAGTCAAAGAAAATCAGCCAAAAAGACCTAAAAGTAACATTAAAGCCTTTGTATTTTAAAGGAAACATTGAAATACGAGATGAAAAGAATAACCGAAAACCTAAACATCTGTAAGGTCCGCGTACATGAAAATTTTCGAATTTGGCAATGTATGAATTTTGTCTAGATTTTATGCTCAAATCAAAGAAAATCAGCCAAAAAGACCTAAAAGTAACATTAAAGCCTTTGTATTTTACAGGAAACATTGAAAATACGAGATGAAAAGAGTAACCGAAAACCGATAAAATCTGTAAGGTGCGCGTACGTGAAAATTTTCGAATTTTGCAATGTATGAATTTTCTCTAGATTTTATGCTCCAATCAAAAAAAATAAGCAAAAAATACCTAAAAGAACCATTAAAGCCTTTGTATTTTTAAGGAAACATTGAAAATAGGAGATGAAAAGAGTAACCGAAAACCTAAAAATCTGTAAGGTCCGCGTACATGAAAATTTTCGAATTTTGCAATGTATGAATTTTCTCTAGATTTTATGCTCCAATCAAAGAAAATCAGCCAAAAAGACCTAAAAGTAACATTAAAGCCTTTGTATTTTAAAGGAAACATTGAAAATACGAAATGAAAAGAGTAACCGAAAACCGCAAAATCTGTAAGGTCCGCGTACATGAAAATTTTCGAATTTTGCAATGTATGAATTTTCTCTAGATTTTATGCTCCAATCAAAGAAAATCAGCCAAAAAGACCTAAAAGTAACATTAAAGCCTTTGTATTTTAAAGGAAACATTGAAAATACGAGATGAAAAGAGTAACCGAAAACCTAAAAATCTGTAAGGTCCGCGTACATGAAAATTTTCGAATTTTGCAATGTATGAATTTTGTCTAGATTTTATGCTCCAATCAAAGAAAATCAGCCAAAAAGACCTAAAAGCACCATTAAAGCCTGTGTATTTTAAAAGAAACATTGAAAATACGATATGAAAAGAGTCACAGAAAACTGCTAAATCTGTAAGGTCCGCGTACATGAAAATTTTCGAATTTGGCAATGTATGAATTTTCTCTAGATTTTATGCTACAATCAAAGCCAAAAATACCTCAAAGAACCATTAAAGCCTTTGTATTTTTAAGGAAACATTGAAAATACAAGATGAAAAGAGTAACCTAAAACTGCAAAATCTGTAAGGTCCGCGTACATGAAAATTTTCGAATTTTGCAATGTATGAATTTTCTCTAGATTTTATGCTACAATCAAAGACAATCAGCCAAAAATACCTCAAAGAACCATTAAAGCCTGTGTATTTTTAAGGAAACATTGAAAATACAAGATGAAAAGAGTAACCTAAAACTGCAAAATCTGTAATGTCCGCGTACATGAAAATTTTCGAATTTTGCAATGTATGAATTTTCTCTAGATTTTATGCTACAATCAAAGACAATCAGCCAAAAATACCTCAAAGAACCATTAAAGCCTTTGTATTTTTAAGGAAACATTGAAAATACAAGATGAAAAGAGTAACCTAAAACTGCAAAATCTGTAATGTCCGCGTACATGAAAATTTTCGAATTTGGCAATGTATGAATTTTCTCTAGATTTTATGCTACAATCAAAGACAATCAGCCAAAAATACCTCAAAGAACCATTAAAGCCTTTGTATTTTTAAGGAAACATTGAAAATACAAGATGAAAAGAGTAACCTAAAACTGCAAAATCTGTAATGTCCGCGTACATGAAAATTTTCGAATTTTGCAATGTATGAATTTTCTCTAGATTTTATGCTCAAATCAAAGAAAATCAGCCAAAAAGACCTAAAAGTAACATTAAAGCGTTTGTATTTTAAAGGAAACATTGAAAATACGAGATGAAAAGAGTAACCGAAAACTGCAAAATCTGTAAGGTCCGCGTACATGAAAATTTTCGAATTTTGCAATGTATGAATTTTCTCTAGATTTTATGCTCCAATCAAAGAAAATCAGCCAAAAAGACCTAAAAGTAACATTAAAGCCTTTGTATTTTAAAGGAAACATTGAAAATACGAGATGAAAAGAGTAACCGAAAACCGCAAAATCTGTAAGGTCCGCGTACATGAAAATTTTCGAATTTTGCAATGTATGAATTTTCTCTAGATTTTATGCTCCAATCAAAGAAAATCAGCCAAAAAGACCTAAAAGTAACATTAAAGCCTTTGTATTTTAAAGGAAACATTGAAAATACGAGATGAAAAGAGTAACCAGAAAACCTAAAAATCTGTAAGGTCCGCGTACATGAAAATTTTCGAATTTTGCAATGTATGAATTTTCTCTAGATTTTATGCTACAATCAAAGACAATCAGCCAAAAATACCTCAAAGAACCATTAAAGCCTTTGTATTTTAAAGGAAACATTGAAAATACGAGATGAAAAGAGTAACCGAAAACTGCAAAATCTGTAAGGTCCGCGTACATGAAAATTTTCGAATTTTGCAATGTATGAATTTTGTCTTGATTTTATGCTCAAGTCAAAGAAAATCAGCCAAAAAGACCTAAAAGTAACATTAAAGCCTTTGTATTTTAAAGGAAACATTGAAATACGAGATGAAAAGAGTAACCGAAAACCTAAACATCTGTAAGGTCCGCGTACATGAAAATTTTCGAATTTGGCAATGTATGAATTTTGTCTAGATTTTATGCTCAAATCAAAGAAAATCAGCCAAAAAGACCTAAAAGTAACATTAAAGCCTTTGTATTTTACAGGAAACATTGAAAATACGAGATGAAAAGAGTAACCGAAAACCGATAAAATCTGTAAGGTGCGCGTACGTGAAAATTTTACATTTTTCAATGTATGAATTTTCTCTAGATTTTATGCTCCAATCAAAAAAAATAAGCAAAAAATACCTAAAAGAACCATTAAAGCCTTTGTATTTTTAAGGAAACATTGAAAATAGGAGATGAAAAGAGTAACCGAAAACCTAAAAATCTGTAAGGTCCGCGTACATGAAAATTTTCGAATTTTGCAATGTATGAATTTTCTCTAGATTTTATGCTCCAATCAAAGAAAATCAGCCAAAAAGACCTAAAAGTAACATTAAAGCCTTTGTATTTTAAAGGAAACAGTGAAAATACGAGATGAAAAGAGTAACCGAAAACCGCAAAATCTGTAAGGTCCGCGTACATGAAAATTTTCGAATTTTGCAATGTATGAATTTTCTCTAGATTTTATGCTCCAATCAAAGAAAATCAGCCAAAAAGACCTAAAAGTAACATTAAAGCCTTTGTATTTTAAAGGAAACATTGAAAATACGAGATGAAAAGAGTAACCGAAAACCTAAAAATCTGTAAGGTCCGCGTACATGAAAATTTTCGAATTTTGCAATGTATGAATTTTCTCTAGATTTTATGCTCCAATCAAAGAAAATCAGCCAAAAAGACCTAAAAGCACCATTAAAGCCTGTGTATTTTAAAAGAAACATTGAAAATACGATATGAAAAGAGTCACAGAAAACTGCAAAATCTGTAAGGTCCGCGTACATGAAAATTTTCGAATTTGGCAATGTATGAATTTTCTCTAGATTTTATGCTACAATCAAAGCCAAAAATACCTCAAAGAACCATTAAAGCCTTTGTATTTTTAAGGAAACATTGAAAATACAAGATGAAAAGAGTAACCTAAAACTGCAAAATCTGTAATGTCCGCGTACATGAAAATTTTCGAATTTTGCAATGTATGAATTTTCTCTAGATTTTATGCTACAATCAAAGACAATCAGCCAAAAATACCTAAAAGAACCATTAAAGCCTTTGTATTTTTAAGGAAACATTGAAAATACAAGATGAAAAGAGTAACCTAAAACTGCAAAATCTGTAATGTCCGCGTACATGAAAATTTTCGAATTTGGCAATGTATGAATTTTCTCTAGATTTTATGCTACAATCAAAGACAATCAGCCAAAAATACCTCAAAGAACCATTAAAGCCTTTGTATTTTTAAGGAAACATTGAAAATACAAGATGAAAAGAGTAACCTAAAACTGCAAAATCTGTAATGTCCGCGTACATGAAAATTTTCGAATTTTGCAATGTATGAATTTTCTCTAGATTTTATGCTCAAATCAAAGAAAATCAGCCAAAAAGACCTAAAAGTAACATTAAAGCGTTTGTATTTTAAAGGAAACATTGAAAATACGAGATGAAAAGAGTAACCGAAAACTGCAAAATCTGTAAGGTCCGCGTACATGAAAATTTTCGAATTTTGCAATGTATGAATTTTCTCTAGATTTTATGCTCAAATCAAAGAAAATCAGCCAAAAAGACCTAAAAGCACCATTAAAGCCTGTGTATTTTAAAAGAAACATTGAAAATACGATATGAAAAGAGTCACAGAAAACTGCAAAATCTGTAAGGTCCGCGTACATGAAAATTTTCGAATTTGGCAATGTATGAATTTTCTCTAGATTTTATGCTACAATCAAAGACAATCAGCCAAAAATACCTCAAAGAACCATTAAAGCCTTTGTATTTTTAAGGAAACATTGACAATACAAGATGAAAAGAGTAACCTAAAACTGCAAAATCTGTAAGGTCCGCGTACATGAAAATTTTCGAATTTTGCAATGTATGAATTTTCTCTAGATTTTATGCTCAAATCAAAGAAAATCAGCCAAAAAGACCTAAAAGTAACATTAAAGCCTTTGTATTTTAAAGGAAACATTGAAAATACGAGATGAAAAGAGTAACCGAAAACTGCAAAATCTGTAAGGTCCGCGTACATGAAAAGTTTCGAATTTTGCAATGTATGAATTTTCTCTAGATTTTATGCTCAAATCAAAGAAAATCAGCCAAAAAGACCTAAAAGTAACATTAAAGCGTTTGTATTTTAAAGGAAACATTGAACATAGGAGTTGAAAAGAGTAACCGAAAACCTAAAAATCTGTAAGGTCCGCGAACATGAAAATTTTCGAATTTTGCAATGTATGAATTTTCCCTAGATTTTATGCTCAAATCAAAGAAAATCAGCCAAAAAGACCTAAATGTAACATTAAAGCCTTTGTATTTTTAAGGAAACATTGAAAATACAAGATGAAAAGAGTAACCGAAAACCAAAAAAATCTGTAAGGTCCGCGTACATGAAAATTTTCGAATTTTGCAATGTATGAATTTTGTCTTGATTTTATGCTCAAGTCAAAGAAAATCAGCCAAAAAGACCTAAAAGTAACATTAAAGCCTTTGTATTTTAAAGGAAACATTGAAATACGAGATGAAAAGAGTAACCGAAAACCTAAACATCTGTAAGGTCCGCGTACATGAAAATTTTCGAATTTGGCAATGTATGAATTTTGTCTAGATTTTATGCTCAAATCAAAGAAAATCAGCCAAAAAGACCTAAAAGTAACATTAAAGCCTTTGTATTTTACAGGAAACATTGAAAATACGAGATGAAAAGAGTAACCGAAAACCGATAAAATCTGTAAGGTGCGCGTACGTGAAAATTTTCGAATTTTGCAATGTATGAATTTTCTCTAGATTTTATGCTCCAATCAAAAAAAATAAGCAAAAAATACCTAAAAGAACCATTAAAGCCTTTGTATTTTTAAGGAAACATTGAAAATAGGATATGAAAAGAGTAACCGAAAACCTAAAAATCTGTAAGGTCCGCGTACATGAAAATTTTCGAATTTTGCAATGTATGAATTTTCTCTAGATTTTATGCTCCAATCAAAGAAAATCAGCCAAAAAGACCTAAAAGTAACATTAAAGCCTTTGTATTTTAAAGGAAACATTGAAAATACGAGATGAAAAGAGTAACCGAAAACCGCAAAATCTGTAAGGTCCGCGTACATGAAAATTTTCGAATTTTGCAATGTATGAATTTTCTCTAGATTTTATGCTCCAATCAAAGAAAATCAGCCAAAAAGACCTAAAAGTAACATTAAAGCCTTTGTATTTTAAAGGAAACATTGAAAATACGAGATGAAAAGAGTAACCGAAAACCGCAAAATCTGTAAGGTCCGCGTACATGAAAATTTTCGAATTTTGCAATGTATGAATTTTCTCTAGATTTTATGCTCCAATCAAAGAAAATCAGCCAAAAAGACCTAAAAGCACCATTAAAGCCTGTGTATTTTAAAAGAAACATTGAAAATACGCTATGAAAAGAGTCACAGAAAACTGCAAAATCTGTAAGGTCCGCGTCCATGAAAATTTTCGAATTTGGCAATGTATGAATTTTCTCTAGATTTTATGCTACAATCAAAGACAATCAGCCAAAAATACCTCAAAGAACCATTAAAGCCTTTGTATTTTTAAGGAAACATTGAAAATACAAGATGAAAAGAGTAACCTAAAACTGCAAAATCTGTAATGTCCGCGTACATGAAAATTTTCGAATTTTGCAATGTATGAATTTTTTCTAGATTTTATGCTCAAATCAAAGAAAATCAGCCAAAAAGACCTAAAAGTAACATTAAAGCGTTTGTATTTTAAAGGAAACATTGAAAATACGAGATGAAAAGAGTAACCGAAAACTGCAAAATCTGTAAGGTCCGCGTACATGAAAATTTTCGAATTTTGCAATGTATGAATTTTCTCTAGATTTTATGCTACAATCAAAGAAAATCAGCCAAAAAGACCTAAAAGCACCATTAAAGCCTGTGTATTTTAAAAGAAACATTGAAAATACGATATGAAAAGAGTCACAGAAAACTGCAAAATCTGTAAGGTCCGCGTACATGAAAATTTTCGAATTTGGCAATGTATGAATTTTCTCTAGATTTTATGCTACAATCAAAGATAATCAGCCAAAAATACCTCAAAGAACCATTAAAGCCTTTGTATTTTTAAGGAAACATTGAAAATACAAGATGAAAAGAGTAACCTAAAACTGCAAAATCTGTAAGGTCCGCGTACATGAAAATTTTCGAATTTTGCAATGTATGAATTTTCTCTAGATTTTATGCTCAAATCAAAGAAAATCAGCCAAAAAGACCTAAAAGTAACATTAAAGCCTTTGTATTTTAAAGGAAACATTGAAAATACGAGATGAAAAGAGTAACCGAAAACCGCAAAATCTGTAAGGTCCGCGTACATGAAAATTTTCGAATTTTGCAATGTATGAATTTTCTCTAGATTTTATGCTCCAATCAAAGAAAATCAGCCAAAAAGACCTAAAAGTAACATTAAAGCCTTTGTATTTTAAAGGAAACATTGAAAATACGAGATGAAAAGAGTAACCGAAAACCGCAAAATCTGTAAGGTCCGCGTACATGAAAATTTTCGAATTTTGCAATGTATGAATTTTCTCTATATTTTATGCTCCAATCAAAGAAAATCAGCCAAAAAGACCTAAAAGTAACATTAAAGCGTTTGTATTTTAAAGGAAACATTGAAAATACGAGATGAAAAGAGTAACCGAAAACTGCAAAATCTGTAAGGTCCGCGTACATGAAAATTTTCGAATTTTGCAATGTATGAATTTTCTCTAGATTTTATGCTCAAATCAAAGAAAATCAGCCAAAAAGACCTAAAAGTAACATTAAAGCGTTTGTATTTTAAAGGAAACATTGAAAATACGAGATGAAAAGAGTAACCGAAAACTGCAAAATCTGTAAGGTCCGCGTACATGAAAATTTTCGAATTTTGCAATGTATGAATTTTCTCTAGATTTTATGCTCAAATCAAAGAAAATCAGCCAAAAAGACCTAAAAGCACCATTAAAGCCTGTGTATTTTAAAAGAAACATTGAAAATACGATATGAAAAGAGTCACAGAAAACTGCAAAATCTGTAAGGTCCGCGTCCATGAAAATTTTCGAATTTGGCAATGTATGAATTTTCTCTAGATTTTATGCTCCAATCAAAGAAAATCAGCCAAAAAGACCTAAAAGTAACATTAAAGCCTTTGTATTTTAAAGGAAACATTGAAAATACGAGATGAAAAGAGTAACCGAAAACCGCAAAATCTGTAAGGTCCGCGTACATGAAAATTTTCGAATTTTGCAATGTATGAATTTTCTCTAGATTTTATGCTCCAATCAAAGAAAATCAGCCAAAAAGACCTAAAAGTAACATTAAAGCCTTTGTATTTTAAAGGAAACATTGAAAATACGAGATGAAAAGAGTAACCGAAAACCTAAAAATCTGTAAGGTCCGCGTACATGAAAATTTTCGAATTTTGCAATGTATGAATTTTCTCTAGATTTTATGCTCCAATCAAAGAAAATCAGCCAAAAAGACCTAAAAGCACCATTAAAGCCTGTGTATTTTAAAAGAAACATTGAAAATACGATATGAAAAGAGTCACAGAAAACTGCAAAATCTGTAAGGTCCGCGTACATGAAAATTTTCGAATTTTGCAATGTATGAATTTTCTCTAGATTTTATGCTCCAATCAAAGAAAATCAGCCAAAAAGACCTAAAAGCACCATTAAAGCCTGTGTATTTTAAAAGAAACATTGAAAATACGATATGAAAAGAGTCACAGAAAACTGCAAAATCTGTAAGGTCCGCGTCCATGAAAATTTTCGAATTTGGCAATGTATGAATTTTCTCTAGATTTTATGCTCCAATCAAAGAAAATCAGCCAAAAAGACCTAAAAGTAACATTAAAGCCTTTGTATTTTAAAGGAAACATTGAAAATACGAGATGAAAAGAGTAACCGAAAACCGCAAAATCTGTAAGGTCCGCGTACATGAAAATTTTCGAATTTTGCAATGTATGAATTTTCTCTAGATTTTATGCTCCAATCAAAGAAAATCAGCCAAAAAGACCTAAAAGTAACATTAAAGCCTTTGTATTTTAAAGGAAACATTGAAAATACGAGATGAAAAGAGTAACCGAAAACCTAAAAATCTGTAAGGTCCGCGTACATGAAAATTTTCGAATTTTGCAATGTATGAATTTTCTCTAGATTTTATGCTCCAATCAAAGAAAATCAGCCAAAAAGACCTAAAAGCACCATTAAAGCCTGTGTATTTTAAAAGAAACATTGAAAATACGATATGAAAAGAGTCACAGAAAACTGCAAAATCTGTAAGGTCCGCGTACATGAAAATTTTCGAATTTTGCAATGTATGAATTTTCTCTAGATTTTATGCTCCAATCAGAGAAAATCAGCCAAAAAGACCTAAAAGCACCATTAAAGCCTGTGTATTTTAAAAGAAACATTGAAAATACGATATGAAAAGAGTCACAGAAAACTGCAAAATCTGTAAGGTCCGCGTACATGAAAATTTTCGAATTTGGCAATGTATGAATTTTCTCTAGATTTTATGCTACAATCAAAGACAATCAGCCAAAAATACCTCAAAGAACCATTAAAGCCTTTGTATTTTTAAGGAAACATTGAAAATACAAGATGAAAAGAGTAACCTAAAACTGCAAAATCTGTAATGTCCGCGTACATGAAAATTTTCGAATTTTGCAATGTATGAATTTTCTCTAGATTTTATGCTCAAATCAAAGAAAATCAGCCAAAAAGACCTAAAAGTAACATTAAAGCGTTTGTATTTTAAAGGAAACATTGAAAATACGAGATGAAAAGAGTAACCGAAAACTGCAAAATCTGTAAGGTCCGCGTACATGAAAATTTTCGAATTTTGCAATGTATGAATTTTCTCTAGATTTTATGCTCAAATCAAAGAAAATCAGCCAAAAAGACCTAAAAGTAACATTAAAGCCTTTGTATTTTAAAGGAAACATTGAAAATACGAGATGAAAAGAGTAACCGAAAACCTAAAAATCTGTAAGGTCCGCGTACATGAAAATTTTCGAATTTTGCAATGTATGAATTTTCTCTAGATTTTATGCTCCAATCAAAGAAAATCAGCCAAAAAGACCTAAAAGCACCATTAAAGCCTGTGTATTTTAAAAGAAACATTGAAAATACGATATGAAAAGAGTCACAGAAAACTGCAAAATCTGTAAGGTCCGCGTACATGAAAATTTTCGAATTTGGCAATGTATGAATTTTCTCTAGATTTTATGCTACAATCAAAGACAATCAGCCAAAAAGACCTCAAAGAACCATTAAACCCTTTGTATTTTTAAGGAAACATTGAAAATACAAGATGAAAAGAGTAACCTAAAACTGCAAAATCTGTAATGTCCGCGTACATGAAAATTTTCGAATTTTGCAATGTATGAATTTTCTCTAGATTTTATGCTCAAATCAAAGAAAATCAGCCAAAAAGACCTAAAAGTAACATTAAAGCGTTTGTATTTTAAAGGAAACATTGAAAATACGAGATGAAAAGAGTAACCGAAAACTGCAAAATCTGTAAGGTCCGCGTACATGAAAATTTTCGAATTTTGCAATGTATGAATTTTCTCTAGATTTTATGCTCCAATCAAAGAAAATCAGCCAAAAAGACCTAAAAGCACCATTAAAGCCTGTGTATTTTAAAAGAAACATTGAAAATACGATATGAAAAGAGTCACAGAAAACTGCAAAATCTGTAAGGTCCGCGTACATGAAAATTTTCGAATTTTGCAATGTATGAATTTTCTCTAGATTTTATGCTCCAATCAGAGAAAATCAGCCAAAAAGACCTAAAAGCACCATTAAAGCCTGTGTATTTTAAAAGAAACATTGAAAATACGATATGAAAAGAGTCACAGAAAACTGCAAAATCTGTAAGGTCCGCGTACATGAAAATTTTCGAATTTGGCAATGTATGAATTTTCTCTAGATTTTATGCTACAATCAAAGAAAATCAGCCAAAAATACCTCAAAGAACCATTAAAGCGTTTGTATTTTAAAGGAAACATTGAAAATACGAGATGAAAAGAGTAACCGAAAACTGCAAAATCTGTAAGGTCCGCGTACATGAAAATTTTCGAATTTTGCAATGTATGAATTTTCTCTAGATTTTATGCTCAAATCAAAGAAAATCAGCCAAAAAGACCTAAAAGTAACATTAAAGCCTTTGTATTTTAAAGGAAACATTGAAAATACGAGATGAAAAGAGTAACCGAAAACCTAAAAATCTGTAAGGTCCGCGTACATGAAAATTTTCGAATTTTGCAATGTATGAATTTTCTCTAGATTTTATGCTCAAATCAAAGAAAATCAGCCAAAAAGACCTAAAAGCACCATTAAAGCCTGTGTATTTTAAAAGAAACATTGAAAATACGATATGAAAAGAGTCACAGAAAACTGCCAAATCTGTAAGGTCCGCGTCCATGAAAATTTTCGAATTTGGCAATGTATGAATTTTCTCTAGATTTTATGCTACAATCAAAGACAATCAGCCAAAAATACCTCAAAGAACCATTAAAGCCTTTGTATTTTTAAGGAAACATTGAAAATACAAGATGAAAAGAGTAACCTAAAACTGCAAAATCTGTAATGTCCGCGTACATGAAAATTTTCGAATTTTGCAATGTATGAATTTTCTCTAGATTTTATGCTCAAATCAAAGAAAATCAGCCAAAAAGACCTAAAAGTAACATTAAAGCCTTTGTATTTTAAAGGAAACATTGAAAATACGAGATGAAAAGAGTAACCGAAAACTGCAAAATCTGTAAGGTCCGCGTACATGAAAATTTTCGAATTTTGCAATGTATGAATTTTCTCTAGATTTTATGCTCAAATCAAAGAAAATCAGCCAAAAAGACCTAAAAGCACCATTAAAGCCTGTGTATTTTAAAAGAAACATTGAAAATACGATATGAAAAGAGTCACAGAAAACTGCAAAATCTGTAAGGTCCGCGTACATGAAAATTTTCGAATTTGGCAATGTATGAATTTTCTCTAGATGTTATGCTATAATCAAAGACAATCAGCCAAAAATACCTCAAAGAACCATTAAAGCCTTTGTATTTTTAAGGAAACATTGAAAATACAAGATGAAAAGAGTAACCTAAAACTGCAAAATCTGTAAGGTCCGCGTACATGAAAATTTTCGAATTTTGCAATGTATGAATTTTCTCTAGATTTTATGCTCAAATCAAAGAAAATCAGCCAAAAAGACCTAAAAGTAACATTAAAGCCTTTGTATTTAAAGGAAACATTGAAAATACGAGATGAAAAGAGTAACCGAAAACTGCAAAATCTGTAAGGTCCGCGTACATGAAAATTTTCGAATTTTGCAATGTATGAATTTTCTCTAGATTTTATGCTCAAATCAAAGAAAATCAGCCAAAAAGACCTAAAAGTAACATTAAAGCGCTTGTACTTTAAAGGAAACATTGAACATAGGAGTTGAAAAGAGTAACCGAAAACCTAAAAATCTGTAAGGTCCGCGAACATGAAAATTTTCGAATTTTGCAATGTATGAATTTTCCCTAGATTTTATGCTCAAATCAAAGAAAATCAGCCAAAAAGACCTAAAAGTAACATTAAAGCCTTTGTATTTTTAAGGAAACATTGAAAATACAAGATGAAAAGAGTAACCGAAAACCAAAAAAATCTGTAAGGTCCGCGTACATGAAAATTTTCGAATTTGGCAATGTATGAATTTTGTCTAGATTTTATGCTCAAATCAAAGAAAATCAGCCAAAAAGACCTAAAAGTAACATTAAAGCCTTTGTATTTTACAGGAAACATTGAAAATACGAGATGAAAAGAGTAACCGAAAACCGATAAAATCTGTAAGGTGTGCGTACGTGAAAATTTTCGAATTTTGCAATGTATGAATTTTCTCTAGATTTTATGCTCAAATCAAAGAAAATCAGCCAAAAAGACCTAAAAGTAACATTAAAGCCTTTGTATTTTAAAGGAAACATTGAAAATACGAGATGAAAAGAGTAACCGAAAACTGCAAAATCTGTAAGGTCCGCGTACATGAAAATTTTCGAATTTTGCAATGTATGAATTTTCTCTAGATTTTATGCTCAAATCAAAGAAAATCAGCCAAAAAGACCTAAAAGCACCATTAAAGCCTGTGTATTTTAAAAGAAACATTGAAAATACGATATGAAAAGAGTCACAGAAAACTGCAAAATCTGTAAGGTCCGCGTACATGAAAATTTTCGAATTTGGCAATGTATGAATTTTCTCTAGATGTTATGCTATAATCAAAGACAATCAGCCAAAAATACCTCAAAGAACCATTAAAGCCTTTGTATTTTTAAGGAAACATTGAAAATACAAGATGAAAAGAGTAACCTAAAACTGCAAAATCTGTAAGGTCCGCGTACATGAAAATTTTCGAATTTTGCAATGTATGAATTTTCTCTAGATTTTATGCTCAAATCAAAGAAAATCAGCCAAAAAGACCTAAAAGTAACATTAAAGCCTTTGTATTTAAAGGAAACATTGAAAATACGAGATGAAAAGAGTAACCGAAAACTGCAAAATCTGTAAGGTCCGCGTACATGAAAATTTTCGAATTTTGCAATGTATGAATTTTCTCTAGATTTTATGCTCAAATCAAAGAAAATCAGCCAAAAAGACCTAAAAGTAACATTAAAGCGCTTGTACTTTAAAGGAAACATTGAACATAGGAGTTGAAAAGAGTAACCGAAAACCTAAAAATCTGTAAGGTCCGCGAACATGAAAATTTTCGAATTTTGCAATGTATGAATTTTCCCTAGATTTTATGCTCAAATCAAAGAAAATCAGCCAAAAAGACCTAAAAGTAACATTAAAGCCTTTGTATTTTTAAGGAAACATTGAAAATACAAGATGAAAAGAGTAACCGAAAACCAAAAAAATCTGTAAGGTCCGCGTACATGAAAATTTTCGAATTTGGCAATGTATGAATTTTGTCTAGATTTTATGCTCAAATCAAAGAAAATCAGCCAAAAAGACCTAAAAGTAACATTAAAGCCTTTGTATTTTACAGGAAACATTGAAAATACGAGATGAAAAGAGTAACCGAAAACCGATAAAATCTGTAAGGTGTGCGTACGTGAAAATTTTCGAATTTTGCAATGTATGAATTTTCTCTAGATTTTATGCTCCAATCAAAAAAAATAAGCAAAAAATACCTAAAAGAACCATTAAAGCCTTTGTATTTTTAAGGAAACATTGAAAATAGGAGATGAAAAGAGTAACCGAAAACCTAAAAATCTGTAAGGTCCGCGTACATGAAAATTTTCGAATTTTGCAATGTATGAATTTTCTCTAGATTTTATGCTCCAATCAAAGAAAATCAGCCAAAAAGACCTAAAAGTAACATTAAAGCCTTTGTATTTTAAAGGAAACATTGAAAATACGAGATGAAAAGAGTAACCGAAAACCGCAAAATCTGTAAGGTCCGCGTACATGAAAATTTTCGAATTTTGCAATGTATGAATTTTCTCTAGATTTTATGCTCCAATCAAAGAAAATCAGCCAAAAAGACCTAAAAGCACCATTAAAGCCTGTGTATTTTAAAAGAAACATTGAAAATACGATATGAAAAGAGTCACAGAAAACTGCAAAATCTGTAAGGTCCGCGTCCATGAAAATTTTCGAATTTGGCAATGTATGAATTTTCTCTAGATTTTATGCTACAATCAAAGACAATCAGCCAAAAATACCTCAAAGAACCATTAAAGCCTTTGTATTTTTAAGGAAACATTGAAAATACAAGATGAAAAGAGTAACCTAAAACTGCAAAATCTGTAAGGTCCGCGTACATGAAAATTTTCGAATTTTGCAATGTATGAATTTTCTCTAGATTTTATGCTCAAATCAAAGAAAATCAGCCAAAAAGACCTAAAAGTAACATTAAAGCCTTTGTATTTTAAAGGAAACATTGAAAATACGAGATGAAAAGAGTAACCGAAAACCGCAAAATCTGTAAGGTCCGCGTACATGAAAATTTTCGAATTTTGCAATGTATGAATTTTCTCTAGATTTTATGCTCCAATCAAAGAAAATCAGCCAAAAAGACCTAAAAGTAACATTAAAGCCTTTGTATTTTAAAGGAAACATTGAAAATACGAGATGAAAAGAGTAACCGAAAACCTAAAAATCTGTAAGGTCCGCGTACATGAAAATTTTCGAATTTTGCAATGTATGAATTTTCTCTAGATTTTATGCTCCAATCAAAGAAAATCAGCCAAAAAGACCTAAAAGCACCATTAAAGCCTGTGTATTTTAAAAGAAACATTGAAAATACGATATGAAAAGAGTCACAGAAAACTGCAAAATCTGTAAGGTCCGCGTACATGAAAATTTTCGAATTTGGCAATGTATGAATTTTCTCTAGATTTTATGCTACAATCAAAGACAATCAGCCAAAAATACCTCAAAGAACCATTAAAGCCTTTGTATTTTTAAGGAAACATTGAAAATACAAGATGAAAAGAGTAACCTAAAACTGCAAAATCTGTAATGTCCGCGTACATGAAAATTTTCGAATTTTGCAATGTATGAATTTTCTCTAGATTTTATGCTCAAATCAAAGAAAATCAGCCAAAAAGACCTAAAAGTAACATTAAAGCGTTTGTATTTTAAAGGAAACATTGAAAATACAAGATGAAAAGAGTAACCGAAAACTGCAAAATCTGTAAGGTCCGCGTACATGAAAATTTTCGAATTTTGCAATGTATGAATTTTCTCTAGATTTTATGCTCAAATCAAAGAAAATCAGCCAAAAAGACCTAAAAGTAACATTAAAGCCTTTGTATTTTAAAGGAAACATTGAAAATACGAGATGAAAAGAGTAACCGAAAACCTAAAAATCTGTAAGGTCCGCGTACATGAAAATTTTCGAATTTTGCAATGTATGAATTTTCTCTAGATTTTATGCTCCAATCAAAGAAAATCAGCCAAAAAGACCTAAAAGCACCATTAAAGCCTGTGTATTTTAAAAGAAACATTGAAAATACGATATGAAAAGAGTCACAGAAAACTGCAAAATCTGTAAGGTCCGCGTCCATGAAAATTTTCGAATTTGGCAATGTATGAATTTTCTCTAGATTTTATGCTCCAATCAAAGAAAATCAGCCAAAAAGACCTAAAAGCACCATTAAAGCCTGTGTATTTTAAAAGAAACATTGAAAATACGATATGAAAAGAATCACAGAAAACTGCAAAATCTGTAAGGTCCGCGTCCATGAAAATTTTCGAATTTGGCAATGTATGAATTTTCTCTAGATTTTATGCTCCAATCAAAGAAAATCAGCCAAAAAGACCTAAAAGCACCATTAAAGCCTGTGTATTTTAAAAGAAACATTGAAAATACGATATGAAAAGAGTCACAGAAAACTGCAAAATCTGTAAGGTCCGCGTCCATGAAAATTTTCGAATTTGGCAATGTATGAATTTTCTCTAGATTTTATGCTACAATCAAAGACAATCAGCCAAAAATACCTCAAAGAACCATTAAAGCCTTTGTATTTTTAAGGAAACATTGAAAATACAAGATGAAAAGAGTAACCTAAAACTGCAAAATCTGTAATGTCCGCGTACATGAAAATTTTCGAATTTTGCAATGTATGAATTTTCTCTAGATTTTATGCTCAAATCAAAGAAAATCAGCCAAAAAGACCTAAAAGTAACATTAAAGCGTTTGTATTTTAAAGGAAACATTGAAAATACAAGATGAAAAGAGTAACCGAAAACTGCAAAATCTGTAAGGTCCGCGTACATGAAAATTTTCGAATTTTGCAATGTATGAATTTTCTCTAGATTTTATGCTCAAATCAAAGAAAATCAGCCAAAAAGACCTAAAAGTAACATTAAAGCCTTTGTATTTTAAAGGAAACATTGAAAATACGAGATGAAAAGAGTAACCGAAAACCTAAAAATCTGTAAGGTCCGCGTACATGAAAATTTTCGAATTTTGCAATGTATGAATTTTCTCTAGATTTTATGCTCCAATCAAAGAAAATCAGCCAAAAAGACCTAAAAGCACCATTAAAGCCTGTGTATTTTAAAAGAAACATTGAAAATACGATATGAAAAGAGTCACAGAAAACTGCAAAATCTGTAAGGTCCGCGTCCATGAAAATTTTCGAATTTGGCAATGTATGAATTTTCTCTAGATTTTATGCTCAAATCAAAGAAAATCAGCCAAAAAGACCTAAAAGCACCATTAAAGCCTGTGTATTTTAAAAGAAACATTGAAAATACGATATGAAAAGAGTCACAGAAAACTGCAAAATCTGTAAGGTCCGCGTCCATGAAAATTTTCGAATTTGGCAATGTATGAATTTTCTCTAGATTTTATGCTCCAATCAAAGAAAATCAGCCAAAAAGACCTAAAAGCACCATTAAAGCCTGTGTATTTTAAAAGAAACATTGAAAATACGATATGAAAAGAGTCACAGAAAACTGCAAAATCTGTAAGGTCCGCGTCCATGAAAATTTTCGAATTTGGCAATGTATGAATTTTCTCTAGATTTTATGCTCCAATCAAAGAAAATCAGCCAAAAAGACCTAAAAGCACCATTAAAGCCTGTGTATTTTAAAAGAAACATTGAAAATACGATATGAAAAGAGTCACAGAAAACTGCAAAATCTGTAAGGTCCGCGTCCATGAAAATTTTCGAATTTGGCAATGTATGAATTTTCTCTAGATTTTATGCTACAATCAAAGACAATCAGCCAAAAATACCTCAAAGAACCATTAAAGCCTTTGTATTTTTAAGGAAACATTGAAAATACAAGATGAAAAGAGTAACCTAAAACTGCAAAATCTGTAAGGTCCGCGTACATGAAAATTTTCGAATTTTGCAATGTATGAATTTTCTCTAGATTTTATGCTCAAATCAAAGAAAATCAGCAAAAAGACCTAAAAGTAACATTAAAGCCTTTGTATTTTTAAGGAAACATTGAAAATACAAGATGAAAAGAGTAACCTAAAACTGCAAAATCTGTAATGTCCGCGTACATGAAAATTTTCGAATTTGGCAATGTATGAATTTTCTCTAGATTTTATGCTCCAATCAAAGAAAATCAGCCAAAAAGACCTAAAAGCACCATTAAAGCCTGTGTATTTTAAAAGAAACATTGAAAATACGATATGAAAAGAGTCACAGAAAACTGCAAAATCTGTAAGGTCCGCGTCCATGAAAATTTTCGAATTTGGCAATGTATGAATTTTCTCTAGATTTTATGCTACAATCAAAGACAATCAGCCAAAAATACCTCAAAGAACCATTAAAGCCTTTGTATTTTTAAGGAAACATTGAAAATACAAGATGAAAAGAGTAACCTAAAACTGCAAAATCTGTAAGGTCCGCGTACATGAAAATTTTCGAATTTTGCAATGTATGAATTTTCTCTAGATTTTATGCTCAAATCAAAGAAAATCAGCAAAAAGACCTAAAAGTAACATTAAAGCCTTTGTATTTTTAAGGAAACATTGAAAATACAAGATGAAAAGAGTAACCTAAAACTGCAAAATCTGTAATGTCCGCGTACATGAAAATTTTCGAATTTTGCAATGTATGAATTTTCTCTAGATTTTATGCTCAAATCAAAGAAAATCAGCCAAAAAGACCTAAAAGTAACATTAAAGCGTTTGTATTTTAAAGGAAACATTGAAAATACGAGATGAAAAGAGTAACCGAAAACTGCAAAATCTGTAAGGTCCGCGTACATGAAAATTTTCGAATTTTGCAATGTATGAATTTTCTCTAGATTTTATGCTCAAATCAAAGAAAATCAGCCAAAAAGACCTAAAAGCACCATTAAAGCCTGTGTATTTTAAAAGAAACATTGAAAATACGATATGAAAAGAGTCACAGAAAACTGCAAAATCTGTAAGGTCCGCGTCCATGAAAATTTTCGAATTTGGCAATGTATGAATTTTCTCTAGATTTTATGCTCCAATCAAAGAAAATCAGCCAAAAAGACCTAAAAGCACCATTAAAGCCTGTGTATTTTAAAAGAAACATTGAAAATACGATATGAAAAGAGTCACAGAAAACTGCAAAATCTGTAAGGTCCGCGTCCATGAAAATTTTCGAATTTGGCAATGTATGAATTTTCTCTAGATTTTATGCTACAATCAAAGACAATCAGCCAAAAATACCTCAAAGAACCATTAAAGCCTTTGTATTTTTAAGGAAACATTGAAAATACAAGATGAAAAGAGTAACCTAAAACTGCAAAATCTGTAAGGTCCGCGTACATGAAAATTTTCGAATTTTGCAATGTATGAATTTTCTCTAGATTTTATGCTCAAATCAAAGAAAATCAGCAAAAAGACCTAAAAGTAACATTAAAGCCTTTGTATTTTTAAGGAAACATTGAAAATACAAGATGAAAAGAGTAACCTAAAACTGCAAAATCTGTAATGTCCGCGTACATGAAAATTTTCGAATTTTGCAATGTATGAATTTTCTCTAGATTTTATGCTCAAATCAAAGAAAATCAGCCAAAAAGACCTAAAAGTAACATTAAAGCCTGTGTATTTTAAAGGAAACATTGAAAATACGAGATGAAAAGAGTAACCGAAAACTGCAAAATCTGTAAGGTCCGCGTACATGAAAATTTTCGAATTTTGCAATGTATGAATTTTCTCTAGATTTTATGCTCAAATCAAAGAAAATCAGCCAAAAAGACCTAAAAGCACCATTAAAGCCTGTGTATTTTAAAAGAAACATTGAAAATACGATATGAAAAGAGTCACAGAAAACTGCAAAATCTGTAAGGTCCGCGTCCATGAAAATTTTCGAATTTGGCAATGTATGAATTTTCTCTAGATTTTATGCTACAATCAAAGACAATAAGCCAAAAATACCTCAAAGAACCATTAAAGCCTTTGTATTTTTAAGGAAACATTGAAAATACAAGATGAAAAGAGTAACCTAAAACTGCAAAATCTGTAAGGTCCGCGTACATGAAAATTTTCGAATTTTGCAATGTATGAATTTTCTCTAGATTTTATGCTCAAATCAAAGAAAATCAGCCAAAAAGACCTAAAAGTAACATTAAAGCCTTTGTATTTTAAAGGAAACATTGAAAATACGAGATGAAAAGAGTAACCGAAAACTGCAAAATCTGTAAGGTCCGCGTACATGAAAATTTTCGAATTTTGCAATGTATGAATTTTCTCTAGATTTTATGCTCAAATCAAAGAAAATCAGCCAAAAAGACCTAAAAGTAACATTAAAGCGTTTGTATTTTAAAGGAAACATTGAACATAGGAGTTGAAAAGAGTAACCGAAAACCTAAAAATCTGTAAGGTCCGCGAACATGAAAATTTTCGAATTTTGCAATGTATGAATTTTTCCTAGATTTTATGCTCAAATCAAAGAAAATCAGCCAAAAAGACCTAAAAGTAACATTAAAGCCTTTGTATTTTTAAGGAAACATTGAAAATACAAGATGAAAAGAGTAACCGAAAACCAAAAAAATCTGTAAGGTCCGCGTACATGAAAATTTTCGAATTTTGCAATGTATGAATTTTGTCTTGATTTTATGCTCAAGTCAAAGAAAATCAGCCAAAAAGACCTAAAAGTAACATTAAAGCCTTTGTATTTTAAAGGAAACATTGAAATACGAGATGAAAAGAGTAACCGAAAACCTAAACATCTGTAAGGTCCGCGTACATGAAAATTTTCGAATTTGGCAATGTATGAATTTTGTCTAGATTTTATGCTCAAATCAAAGAAAATCAGCCAAAAAGACCTAAAAGTAACATTAAAGCCTTTGTATTTTACAGGAAACATTGAAAATACGAGATGAAAAGAGTAACCGAAAACCGATAAAATCTGTAAGGTGCGCGTACGTGAAAATTTTCGAATTTTGCAATGTATGAATTTTCTCTAGATTTTATGCTCCAATCAAAAAAAATAAGCAAAAAATACCTAAAAGAACCATTAAAGCCTTTGTATTTTTAAGGAAACATTGAAAATAGGAGATGAAAAGAGTAACCGAAAACCTAAAAATCTGTAAGGTCCGCGTACATGAAAATTTTCGAATTTTGCAATGTATGAATTTTCTCTAGATTTTATGCTCCAATCAAAGAAAATCAGCCAAAAAGACCTAAAAGTAACATTAAAGCCTTTGTATTTTAAAGGAAACATTGAAAATACGAGATGAAAAGAGTAACCGAAAACCGCAAAATCTGTAAGGTCCGCGTACATGAAAATTTTCGAATTTTGCAATGTATGAATTTTCTCTAGATTTTATGCTCCAATCAAAGAAAATCAGCCAAAAAGACCTAAAAGTAACATTAAAGCCTTTGTATTTTAAAGGAAACATACGCGTACATGAAAATTTTCGAATTTTGCAATGTATGAATTTTCTCTAGATTTTATGCTCCAATCAAAGAAAATCAGCCAAAAAGACCTAAAAGCACCATTAAAGCCTGTGTATTTTAAAAGAAACATTGAAAATACGATATGAAAAGAGTCACAGAAAACTGCAAAATCTGTAAGGTCCGCGTCCATGAAAATTTTCGAATTTGGCAATGTATGAATTTTCTCTAGATTTTATGCTACAATCAAAGACAATCAGCCAAAAATACCTCAAAGAACCATTAAAGCCTTTGTATTTTTAAGGAAACATTGAAAATACAAGATGAAAAGAGTAACCTAAAACTGCAAAATCTGTAATGTCCGCGTACATGAAAATTTTCGAATTTTGCAATGTATGAATTTTCTCTAGATTTTATGCTCAAATCAAAGAAAATCAGCCAAAAAGACCTAAAAGTAACATTAAAGCGTTTGTATTTTAAAGGAAACATTGAAAATACGAGATGAAAAGAGTAACCGAAAACTGCAAAATCTGTAAGGTCCGCGTACATGAAAATTTTCGAATTTTGCAATGTATGAATTTTCTCTAGATTTTATGCTCAAATCAAAGAAAATCAGCCAAAAAGACCTAAAAGCACCATTAAAGCCTGTGTATTTTAAAAGAAACATTGAAAATACGATATGAAAAGAGTCACAGAAAACTGCAAAATCTGTAAGGTCCGCGTACATGAAAATTTTCGAATTTTGCAATGTATGAATTTTATCTAGATTTTATGCTCAAATCAAAGAAAATCAGCCAAAAAGACCTAAAAGTAACATTAAAGCCTTTGTATTTTAAAGGAAACATTGAAAATACGAGATGAAAAGAGTAACCGAAAACTGCAAAATCTGTAAGGTCCGCGTACATGAAAATTTTCGAATTTTGCAATGTATGAATTTTCTCTAGATTTTATGCTCAAATCAAAGAAAATCAGCCAAAAAGACCTAAAAGTAACATTAAAGCGTTTGTATTTTAAAGGAAACATTGAACATAGGAGTTGAAAAGAGTAACCGAAAACCTAAAAATCTGTAAGGTCCGCGAACATGAAAATTTTCGAATTTTGCAATGTATGAATTTTCCCTAGATTTTATGCTCAAATCAAAGAAAATCAGCCAAAAAGACCTAAAAGTAACATTAAAGCCTTTGTATTTTTAAGGAAACATTGAAAATACCAGATGAAAAGAGTAACCGAAAACCAAAAAAATCTGTGAGGTCCGCGTACATGAAAATTTTCGAATTTTGCAATGTATGAATTTTGTCTTGATTTTATGCTCAAGTCAAAGAAAATCAGCCAAAAAGACCTAAAAGTAACATTAAAGCCTTTGTATTTTAAAGGAAACATTGAAATACGAGATGAAAAGAGTAACCGAAAACCTAAACATCTGTAAGGTCCGCGTACATGAAAATTTTCGAATTTGGCAATGTATGAATTTTGTCTAGATTTTATGCTCAAATCAAAGAAAATCAGCCAAAAAGACCTAAAAGTAACATTAAAGCCTTTGTATTTTACAAGAAACATTGAAAATACGAGATGAAAAGAGTAACCGAAAACCGATAAAATCTGTAAGGTGCGCGTACGTGAAAATTTTCGAATTTTGCAATGTATGAATTTTCTCTAGATTTTATGCTCCAATCAAAAAAAATAAGCAAAAAATACCTAAAAGAACCATTAAAGCCTTTGTATTTTTAAGGAAACATTGAAAATAGGAGATGAAAAGAGTAACCGAAAACCTAAAAATCTGTAAGGTCCGCGTACATGAAAATTTTCGAATTTTGCAATGTATGAATTTTCTCTAGATTTTATGCTCCAATCAAAGAAAATCAGCCAAAAAGACCTAAAAGTAACATTAAAGCCTTTGTATTTTAAAGGAAACATTGAAAATACGAGATGAAAAGAGTAACCGAAAACCGCAAAATCTGTAAGGTCCGCGTACATGAAAATTTTCGAATTTTGCAATGTATGAATTTTCTCTAGATTTTATGCTCCAATCAAAGAAAATCAGCCAAAAAGACCTAAAAGTAACATTAAAGCCTTTGTATTTTAAAGGAAACATTGAAAATACGAGATGAAAAGAGTAACCGAAAACCTAAAAATCTGTAAGCTCCGCGTACATGAAAATTTTCGAATTTTGCAATGTATGAATTTTCTCTAGATTTTATGCTCCAATCAAAGAAAATCAGCCAAAAAGACCTAAAAGCACCATTAAAGCCTGTGTATTTTAAAAGAAACATTGAAAATACGATATGAAAAGAGTCACAGAAAACTGCAAAATCTGTAAGGTCCGCGTACATGAAAATTTTCGAATTTGGCAATGTATGAATTTTCTCTAGATTTTATGCTACAATCAAAGACAATCAGCTCAAAAATACCTCAAAGAACCATTAAAGCCTTTGTATTTTTAAGGAAACATTGAAAATACAAGATGAAAAGAGTAACCTAAAACTGCAAAATCTGTAATGTCCGCGTACATGAAAATTTTCGAATTTTGCAATGTATGAATTTTCTCTAGATTTTATGCTCAAATCAAAGAAAATCAGCCAAAAAGACCTAAAAGTAACATTAAAGCGTTTGTATTTTAAAGGAAACATTGAAAATACGAGATGAAAAGAGTAACCGAAAACTGCAAAATCTGTAAGGTCCGCGTACATGAAAATTTTCGAATTTTGCAATGTATGAATTTTCTCTAGATTTTATGCTCAAATCAAAGAAAATCAGCCAAAAAGACCTAAAAGTAACATTAAAGCCTTTGTATTTTAAAGGAAACATTGAAAATACGAGATGAAAAGAGTAACCGAAAACCTAAAAATCTGTAAGGTCCGCGTACATGAAAATTTTCGAATTTTGCAATGTATGAATTTTCTCTAGATTTTATGCTCCAATCAAAGAAAATCAGCCAAAAAGACCTAAAAGCACCATTAAAGCCTGTGTATTTTAAAAGAAACATTGAAAATACGATATGAAAAGAGTCACAGAAAACTGCAAAATCTGTCAGGTCCGCGTCCATGAAAATTTTCGAATTTGGCAATGTATGAATTTTCTCTAGATTTTATGCTACAATCAAAGACAATCAGCCAAAAATACCTCAAAGAACCATTAAAGCCTTTGTATTTTTAAGGAAACATTGAAAATACAAGATGAAAAGAGTAACCTAAAACTGCAAAATCTGTAATGTCCGCGTACATGAAAATTTTCGAATTTTGCAATGTATGAATTTTCTCTAGATTTTATGCTCAAATCAAAGAAAATCAGCCAAAAAGACCTAAAAGTAACATTAAAGCGTTTGTATTTTAAAGGAAACATTGAAAATACGAGATGAAAAGAGTAACCGAAAACTGCAAAATCTGTAAGGTCCGCGTACATGAAAATTTTCGAATTTGGCAATGTATGAATTTTCTCTAGATTTCATGCTCAAATCAAAGAAAATCAGCCAAAAAGACCTAAAAGCACCATTAAAGCCTGTGTATTTTAAAAGAAACATTGAAAATACGATATGAAAAGAGTCACAGAAAACTGCAAAATCTGTAAGGTCCGCGTACATGAAAATTTTCGAATTTGGCAATGTATGAATTTTCTCTAGATTTTATGCTACAATCAAAGACAATCAGCCAAAAATACCTCAAAGAACCATTAAAGCCTTTGTATTTTTAAGGAAACATTGAAAATACAAGATGAAAAGAGTAACCTAAAACTGCAAAATCTGTAAGGTCCGCGTACATGAAAATTTTCGAATTTTGCAATGTATGAATTTTCTCTAGATTTTATGCTCAAATCAAAGAAAATCAGCCAAAAAGACCTAAAAGTAACATTAAAGCCTTTGTATTTTAAAGGAAACATTGAAAATACGAGATGAAAAGAGTAACCGAAAACTGCAAAATCTGTAAGGTCCGCGTACATGAAAATTTTCGAATTTTGCAATGTATGAATTTTCTCTAGATTTTATGCTCAAATCAAAGAAAATCAGCCAAAAAGACCTAAAAGTAACATTAAAGCGTTTGTATTTTAAAGGAAACATTGAACATAGGAGTTGAAAAGAGTAACCGAAAACCTAAAAATCTGTAAGGTCCGCGAACATGAAAATTTTCGAATTTTGCAATGTATGAATTTTCCCTAGATTTTATGCTCAAATCAAAGAAAATCAGCCAAAAAGACCTAAAAGTAACATTAAAGCCTTTGTATTTTTAAGGAAACATTGAAAATACCAGATGAAAAGAGTAACCGAAAACCAAAAAAATCTGTAAGGTCCGCGTACATGAAAATTTTCGAATTTTGCAATGTATGAATTTTGTCTTGATTTTATGCTCAAATCAAAGAAAATCAGCCAAAAAGACCTAAAAGTAACATTAAAGCCTTTGTATTTTACAGGAAACATTGAAAATACGAGATGAAAAGAGTAACCGAAAACCGATAAAATCTGTAAGGTGCGCGTACGTGAAAATTTTCGAATTTTGCAATGTATGAATTTTCTCTAGATTTTATGCTCCAATCAAAAAAAATAAGCAAAAAATACCTAAAAGAACCATTAAAGCCTTTGTATTTTTAAGGAAACATTGAAAATAGGAGATGAAAAGAGTAACCGAAAACCTAAAAATCTGTAAGGTCCGCGTACATGAAAATTTTCGAATTTTGCAATGTATGAATTTTCTCTAGATTTTATGCTCCAATCAAAGAAAATCAGCCAAAAAGACCTAAAAGTAACATTAAAGCCTTTGTATTTTAAAGGAAACATTGAAAATACGAGATGAAAAGAGTAACCGAAAACCTAAAAATCTGTAAGGTCCGCGTACATGAAAATTTTCGAATTTTGCAATGTATGAATTTTCTCTAGATTTTATGCTCCAATCAAAGAAAATCAGCCAAAAAGACCTAAAAGTAACATTAAAGCCTTTGTATTTTAAAGGAAACATTGAAAATACGAGATGAAAAGAGTAACCGAAAACCTAAAAATCTGTAAGCTCCGCGTACATGAAAATTTTCGAATTTTGCAATGTATGAATTTTCTCTAGATTTTATGCTCCAATCAAAGAAAATCAGCCAAAAAGACCTAAAAGCACCATTAAAGCCTGTGTATTTTAAAAGAAACATTGAAAATACGATATGAAAAGAGTCACAGAAAACTGCAAAATCTGTAAGGTCCGCGTACATGAAAATTTTCGAATTTGGCAATGTATGAATTTTCTCTAGATTTTATGCTACAATCAAAGACAATCAGCCAAAAATACCTCAAAGAACCATTAAAGCCTTTGTATTTTTAAGGAAACATTGAAAATACAAGATGAAAAGAGTAACCTAAAACTGCAAAATCTGTAATGTCCGCGTACATGAAAATTTTCGAATTTTGCAATGTATGAATTTTCTCTAGATTTTATGCTCAAATCAAAGAAAATCAGCCAAAAAGACCTAAAAGTAACATTAAAGCGTTTGTATTTTAAAGGAAACATTGAAAATACGAGATGAAAAGAGTAACCGAAAACTGCAAAATCTGTAAGGTCCGCGTACATGAAAATTTTCGAATTTTGCAATGTATGAATTTTCTCTAGATTTTATGCTCAAATCAAAGAAAATCAGCCAAAAAGACCTAAAAGTAACATTAAAGCCTTTGTATTTTAAAGGAAACATTGAAAATACGAGATGAAAAGAGTAACCGAAAACCTAAAAATCTGTAAGGTCCGCGTACATGAAAATTTTCGAATTTTGCAATGTATGAATTTTCTCTAGATTTTATGCTCCAATCAAAGAAAATCAGCCAAAAAGACCTAAAAGCACCATTAAAGCCTGTGTATTTTAAAAGAAACATTGAAAATACGATATGAAAAGAGTCACAGAAAACTGCAAAATCTGTCAGGTCCGCGTCCATGAAAATTTTCGAATTTGGCAATGTATGAATTTTCTCTAGATTTTATGCTACAATCAAAGACAATCAGCCAAAAATACCTCAAAGAACCATTAAAGCCTTTGTATTTTTAAGGAAACATTGAAAATACAAGATGAAAAGAGTAACCTAAAACTGCAAAATCTGTAATGTCCGCGTACATGAAAATTTTCGAATTTTGCAATGTATGAATTTTCTCTAGATTTTATGCTCAAATCAAAGAAAATCAGCCAAAAAGACCTAAAAGTAACATTAAAGCGTTTGTATTTTAAAGGAAACATTGAAAATACGAGATGAAAAGAGTAACCGAAAACTGCAAAATCTGTAAGGTCCGCGTACATGAAAATTTTCGAATTTGGCAATGTATGAATTTTCTCTAGATTTCATGCTCAAATCAAAGAAAATCAGCCAAAAAGACCTAAAAGCACCATTAAAGCCTGTGTATTTTAAAAGAAACATTGAAAATACGATATGAAAAGAGTCACAGAAAACTGCAAAATCTGTAAGGTCCGCGTACATGAAAATTTTCGAATTTGGCAATGTATGAATTTTCTCTAGATTTTATGCTACAATCAAAGACAATCAGCCAAAAATACCTCAAAGAACCATTAAAGCCTTTGTATTTTTAAGGAAACATTGAAAATACAAGATGAAAAGAGTAACCTAAAACTGCAAAATCTGTAAGGTCCGCGTACATGAAAATTTTCGAATTTTGCAATGTATGAATTTTCTCTAGATTTTATGCTCAAATCAAAGAAAATCAGCCAAAAAGACCTAAAAGTAACATTAAAGCCTTTGTATTTTAAAGGAAACATTGAAAATACGAGATGAAAAGAGTAACCGAAAACTGCAAAATCTGTAAGGTCCGCGTACATGAAAATTTTCGAATTTTGCAATGTATGAATTTTCTCTAGATTTTATGCTCAAATCAAAGAAAATCAGCCAAAAAGACCTAAAAGTAACATTAAAGCGTTTGTATTTTAAAGGAAACATTGAACATAGGAGTTGAAAAGAGTAACCGAAAACCTAAAAATCTGTAAGGTCCGCGAACATGAAAATTTTCGAATTTTGCAATGTATGAATTTTCCCTAGATTTTATGCTCAAATCAAAGAAAATCAGCCAAAAAGACCTAAAAGTAACATTAAAGCCTTTGTATTTTTAAGGAAACATTGAAAATACCAGATGAAAAGAGTAACCGAAAACCAAAAAAATCTGTAAGGTCCGCGTACATGAAAATTTTCGAATTTTGCAATGTATGAATTTTGTCTTGATTTTATGCTCAAATCAAAGAAAATCAGCCAAAAAGACCTAAAAGTAACATTAAAGCCTTTGTATTTTACAGGAAACATTGAAAATACGAGATGAAAAGAGTAACCGAAAACCGATAAAATCTGTAAGGTGCGCGTAC
This sequence comes from Euprymna scolopes, assembly GCF_053919585.1. NCBI lineage: Eukaryota > Metazoa > Mollusca > Cephalopoda > Sepiida > Sepiolidae > Euprymna > Euprymna scolopes. The sequence goes on along the minus strand of NC_136486.1, from coordinate 40,346,205 downwards.
GTGAAAATTTTCGAATTTTGCAATGTATGAATTTTCTCTAGATTTTATGCTCCAATCAAAAAAAATAAGCAAAAAACACCTAAAAGAACCATTAAAGCCTTTGTATTTTTAAGGAAACATTGAAAATAGGAGATGAAAAGAGTAACCGAAAACCTAAAAATCTGTAAGGTCCGCGTACATGAAAATTTTCGAATTTTGCAATGTATGAATTTTCTCTAGATTTTATGCTCCAATCAAAGAAAATCAGCCAAAAAGACCTAAAAGTAACATTAAAGCCTTTGTATTTTAAAGGAAACATTGAAAATACGAGATGAAAAGAGTAACCGAAAACCTAAAAATCTGTAAGGTCCGCGTACATGAAAATTTTCGAATTTTGCAATGTATGAATCTTCTCTAGATTTTATGCTCCAATCAAAGAAAATCAGCCAAAAAGACCTAAAAGCACCATTAAAGCCTGTGTATTTTAAAAGAAACATTGAAAATACGATATGAAAAGAGTCACAGAAAACTGCAAAATCTGTAAGGTCCGCGTACATGAAAATTTTCGAATTTGGCAATGTATGAATTTTCTCTAGATTTTATGCTACAATCAAAGACAATCAGCCAAAAATACCTCAAAGAACCATTAAAGCCTTTGTATTTTTAAGGAAACATTGAAAATACAAGATGAAAAGAGTAACCTAAAACTGCAAAATCTGTAATGTCCGCGTACATGAAAATTTTCGAATTTTGCAATGTATGAATTTTCTCTAGATTTTATGCTCAAATCAAAGAAAATCAGCCAAAAAGACCTAAAAGTAACATTAAAGCGTTTGTATTTTAAAGGAAACATTGAAAATACGAGATGAAAAGAGTAACCGAAAACTGCAAAATTTGTAAGGTCCGCGTACATGAAAATTTTCGAATTTGGCAATGTATGAATTTTCTCTAGATTTTATGCTACAATCAAAGACAATCAGCCAAAAATACCTCAAAGAACCATTAAAGCCTTTGTATTTTTAAGGAAACATTGAAAATACAAGATGAAAAGAGTAACCTAAAACTGCAAAATCTGTAATGTCCGCGTACATGAAAATTTTCGAATTTTGCAATGTATGAATTTTCTCTAGATTTTATGCTCAAATCAAAGAAAATCAGCCAAAAAGACCTAAAAGTAACATTAAAGCGTTTGTATTTTAAAGGAAACATTGAAAATACGAGATGAAAAGAGTAACCGAAAACTGCAAAATCTGTAAGGTCCGCGTACATGAAAATTTTCGAATTTTGCAATGTATGAATTTTCTCTAGATTTTATGCTCAAATCAAAGAAAATCAGCCAAAAAGACCTAAAAGCACCATTAAAGCCTGTGTATTTTAAAAGAAACATTGAAAATACGATATGAAAAGAGTCACAGAAAACTGCAAAATCTGTAAGGTCCGCGTACATGAAAATTTTCGAATTTGGCAATGTATGAATTTTCTCTAGATTTTATGCTACAATCAAAGACAATCAGCCAAAAATACCTCAAAGAACCATTAAAGCCTTTGTATTTTTAAGGAAACATTGAAAATACAAGATGAAAAGAGTAACCTAAAACTGCAAAATCTGTAAGGTCCGCGTACATGAAAATTTTCGAATTTTGCAATGTATGAATTTTATCTAGATTTTATGCTCAAATCAAAGAAAATCAGCCAAAAAGACCTAAAAGTAACATTAAAGCCTTTGTATTTTAAAGGAAACATTGAAAATACGAGATGAAAAGAGTAACCGAAAACTGCAAAATCTGTAAGGTCCGCGTACATGAAAATTTTCGAATTTTGCAATGTATGAATTTTCTCTAGATTTTATGCTCAAATCAAAGAAAATCAGCCAAAAAGACCTAAAAGTAACATTAAAGCGTTTGTATTTTAAAGGAAACATTGAACATAGGAGTTGAAAAGAGTAACCGAAAACCTAAAAATCTGTAAGGTCCGCGAACATGAAAATTTTCGAATTTTGCAATGTATGAATTTTCCCTAGATTTTATGCTCAAATCAAAGAAAATCAGCCAAAAAGACCTAAAAGTAACATTAAAGCCTTTGTATTTTTAAGGAAACATTGAAAATACCAGATGAAAAGAGTAACCGAAAACCAAAAAAATCTGTAAGGTCCGCGTACATCAAAATTTTCGAATTTTGCAATGTATGAATTTTGTCTTGATTTTATGCTCAAGTCAAAGAAAATCAGCCAAAAAGACCTAAAAGTAACATTAAAGCCTTTGTATTTTAAAGGAAACATTGAAATACGAGATGAAAAGAGTAACCGAAAACCTAAACATCTGTAAGGTCCGCGTACATGAAAATTTTCGAATTTGGCAATGTATGAATTTTGTCTAGATTTTATGCTCAAATCAAAGAAAATCAGCCAAAAAGACCTAAAAGTAACATTAAAGCCTTTGTATTTTACAGGAAACATTGAAAATACGAGATGAAAAGAGTAACCGAAAACCGATAAAATCTGTAAGGTGCGCGTACGTGAAAATTTTCGAATTTTGCAATGTATGAATTTTCTCTAGATTTTATGCTCCAATCAAAAAAAAAAAAAGCAAAAAATACCTAAAAGAACCATTAAAGCCTTTGTATTTTTAAGAAAACATTGAAAATAGGAGATGAAAAGAGTAACCGAAAACCTAAAAATCTGTAAGGTCCGCGTACATGAAAATTTTCGAATTTTGCAATGTATGAATTTTCTCTAGATTTTATGCTCCAATCAAAGAAAATCAGCCGAAAAGACCTAAAAGTAACATTAAAGCCTTTGTATTTTAAAGGAAACATTGAAAATACGAGATGAAAAGAGTAACCGAAAACCGCAAAATCTGTAAGGTCCGCGTACATGAAAATTTTCGAATTTTGCAATGTATGAATTTTCTCTAGATTTTATGCTCCAATCAAAGAAAATCAGCCAAAAACACCTGAAAGTAACATTAAAGCCTTTGTATTTTAAAGGAAACATTGAAAATACGAGATGAAAAGAGTAACCGAAAACCTAAAAATCTGTAAGGTCCGCGTACATGAAAATTTTCGAATTTTGCAATGTATGAATTTTCTCTAGATTTTATGCTCCAATCAAAGAAAATCAGCCAAAAAGACCTAAAAGCACCATTAAAGCCTGTGTATTTTAAAAGAAACATTGAAAATACGATATGAAAAGAGTCACAGAAAACTGCAAAATCTGTAAGGTCCGCGTACATGAAAATTTTCGAATTTGGCAATGTATGAATTTTCTCTAGATTTTATGCTACAATCAAAGACAATCAGCCAAAAATACCTCAAAGAACCATTAAAGCCTTTGTATTTTTAAGGAAACATTGAAAATACAAGATGAAAAGAGTAACCTAAAACTGCAAAATCTGTAAGGTCCGCGTACATGAAAATTTTCGAATTTTGCAATGTATGAATTTTATCTAGATTTTATGCTCAAATCAAAGAAAATCAGCCAAAAAGACCTAAAAGTAACATTAAAGCCTTTGTATTTTAAAGGAAACATTGAAAATACGAGATGAAAAGAGTAACCGAAAACTGCAAAATCTGTAAGGTCCGCGTACATGAAAATTTTCGAATTTTGCAATGTATGAATTTTCTCTAGATTTTATGCTCAAATCAAAGAAAATCAGCCAAAAAGACCTAAAAGTAACATTAAAGCGTTTGTATTTTAAAGGAAACATTGAACATAGGAGTTGAAAAGAGTAACCGAAAACCTAAAAATCTGTAAGGTCCGCGAACATGAAAATTTTCGAATTTTGCAATGTATGAATTTTCCCTAGATTTTATGCTCAAATCAAAGAAAATCAGCCAAAAAGACCTAAAAGTAACATTAAAGCCTTTGTATTTTTAAGGAAACATTGAAAATACCAGATGAAAAGAGTAACCGAAAACCAAAAAAATCTGTAAGGTCCGCGTACATGAAAATTTTCGAATTTTGCAATGTATGAATTTTGTCTTGATTTTATGCTCAAGTCAAAGAAAATCAGCCAAAAAGACCTAAAAGTAACATTAAAGCCTTTGTATTTTAAAGGAAACATTGAAATACGAGATGAAAAGAGTAACCGAAAACCTAAACATCTGTAAGGTCCGCGTACATGAAAATTTTCGAATTTGGCAATGTATGAATTTTGTCTAGATTTTATGCTCAAATCAAAGAAAATCAGCCAAAAAGACCTAAAAGTAACATTAAAGCCTTTGTATTTTACAGGAAACATTGAAAATACGAGATGAAAAGAGTAACCGAAAACCGATAAAATCTGTAAGGTGCGCGTACGTGAAAATTTTCGAATTTTGCAATGTATGAATTTTCTCTAGATTTTATGCTCCAATCAAAAAAAATAAGCAAAAAATACCTAAAAGAACCATTAAAGCCTTTGTATTTTTAAGGAAACATTGAAAATAGGAGATGAAAAGAGTAACCGAAAACCTAAAAATCTGTAAGGTCCGCGTACATGAAAATTTTCGAATTTTGCAATGTATGAATTTTCTCTAGATTTTATGCTCCAATCAAAGAAAATCAGCCAAAAAGACCTAAAAGTAACATTAAAGCCTTTGTATTTTAAAGGAAACATTGAAAATACGAGATGAAAAGAGTAACCGAAAACCGCAAAATCTGTAAGGTCCGCGTACATGAAAATTTTCGAATTTTGCAATGTATGAATTTTCTCTAGATTTTATGCTCCAATCAAAGAAAATCAGCCAAAAAGACCTGAAAGTAACATTAAAGCCTTTGTATTTTAAAGGAAACATTGAAAATACGAGATGAAAAGAGTAACCGAAAACCTAAAAATCTGTAAGGTCCGCGTACATGAAAATTTTCGAATTTTGCAATGTATGAATTTTCTCTAGATTTTATGCTCCAATCAAAGAAAATCAGCCAAAAAGACCTAAAAGCACCATTAAAGCCTGTGTATTTTAAAAGAAACATTGAAAATACGATATGAAAAGAGTCACAGAAAACTGCAAAATCTGTAAGGTCCGCGTACATGAAAATTTTCGAATTTGGCAATGTATGAATTTTCTCTAGATTTTATGCTACAATCAAAGACAATCAGCCAAAAATACCTCAAAGAACCATTAAAGCCTTTGTATTTTTAAGGAAACATTGAAAATACAAGATGAAAAGAGTAACCTAAAACTGCAAAATCTGTAATGTCCGCGTACATGAAAATTTTCGAATTTTGCAATGTATGAATTTTCTCTAGATTTTATGCTCAAATCAAAGAAAATCAGCCAAAAAGACCTAAAAGCACCATTAAAGCCTGTGTATTTTAAAAGAAACATTGAAAATACGATATGAAAAGAGTCACAGAAAACTGCAAAATCTGTAAGGTCCGCGTACATGAAAATTTTCGAATTTGGCAATGTATGAATTTTCTCTAGATTTTATGCTACAATCAAAGACAATCAGCCAAAAATACCTCAAAGAACCATTAAAGCCTTTGTATTTTTAAGGAAACATTGAAAATACAAGATGAAAAGAGTAACCTAAAACTGCAAAATCTGTAAGGTCCGCGTACATGAAAATTTTCGAATTTTGCAATGTATGAATTTTCTCTAGATTTTATGCTCAAATCAAAGAAAATCAGCCAAAAAGACCTAAAAGTAACATTAAAGCCTTTGTATATTAAAGGAAACATTGAACATAGGAGTTGAAAAGAGTAACCGAAAACCTAAAAATCTGTAAGGTCCGCGAACATGAAAATTTTCGAATTTTGCAATGTATGAATTTTCCCTAGATTTTATGCTCAAATCAAAGAAAATCAGCCAAAAAGACCTAAAAGTAACATTAAAGCCTTTGTATTTTTAAGGAAACATTGAAAATACCAGATGAAAAGAGTAACCGAAAACCAAAAAAATCTGTAAGGTCCGCGTACATGAAAATTTTCGAATTTTGCAATGTATGAATTTTGTCTTGATTTTATGCTCAAGTCAAAGAAAATCAGCCAAAAAGACCTAAAAGTAACATTAAAGCCTTTGTATTTTAAAGGAAACATTGAAATACGAGATGAAAAGAGTAACCGAAAACCTAAACATCTGTAAGGTCCGCGTACATGAAAATTTTCGAATTTGGCAATGTATGAATTTTGTCTAGATTTTATGCTCAAATCAAAGAAAATCAGCCAAAAAGACCTAAAAGTAACATTAAAGCCTTTGTATTTTACAGGAAACATTGAAAATACGAGATGAAAAGAGTAACCGAAAACCGATAAAATCTGTAAGGTGCGCGTACGTGAAAACTTTCGAATTTTGCAATGTATGAATTTTCTCTAGATTTTATGCTCCAATCAAAAAAAATAAGCAAAAAATACCTAAAAGAACCATTAAAGCCTTTGTATTTTTAAGGAAACATTGAAAATAGGAGATGAAAAGAGTAACCGAAAACCTAAAAATCTGTAAGGTCCGCGTACATGAAAATTTTCGAATTTTGCAATGTATGAATTTTCTCTAGATTTTATGCTCCAATCAAAGAAAATCAGCCAAAAAGACCTAAAAGCACCATTAAAGCCTGTGTATTTTAAAAGAAACATTGAAAATACGATATGAAAAGAGTCACAGAAAACTGCAAAATCTGTAAGGTCCGCGTACATGAAAATTTTCGAATTTGGCAATGTATGAATTTTCTCTAGATTTTATGCTACAATCAAAGACAATCAGCCAAAAATACCTCAAAGAACCATTAAAGCCTTTGTATTTTTAAGGAAACATTGAAAATACAAGATGAAAAGAGTAACCTAAAACTGCAAAATCTGTAATGTCCGCGTACATGAAAATTTTCGAATTTTGCAATGTATGAATTTTCTCTAGATTTTATGCTCAAATCAAAGAAAATCAGCCAAAAAGACCTAAAAGTAACATTAAAGCGTTTGTATTTTAAAGGAAACATTGAAAATACGAGATGAAAAGAGTAACCGAAAACTGCAAAATCTGTAAGGTCCGCGTACATGAAAATTTTCGAATTTGGCAATGTATGAATTTTCTCTAGATTTTATGCTCAAATCAAAGAAAATCAGCCAAAAAGACCTAAAAGCACCATTAAAGCCTGTGTATTTTAAAAGAAACATTGAAAATACGATATGAAAAGAGTCACAGAAAACTGCAAAATCTGTAAGGTCCGCGTACATGAAAATTTTCGAATTTGGCAATGTATGAATTTTCTCTAGATTTTATGCTACAATCAAAGACAATCAGCCAAAAATACCTCAAAGAACCATTAAAGCCTTTGTATTTTTAAGGAAACATTGAAAATACAAGATGAAAAGAGTAACCGAAAACCAAAAAAATCTGTAAGGTCCGCGTACATGAAAATTTTCGAATTTTGCAATGTAGGAATTTTCTCTAGATTTTATGCTCAAATCAAAGAAAATCAGCCAAAAAGACCTAAAAGTAACATTAAAGCCTTTGTATTTTAAAGGAAACATTGAAAATACGAGGTGAAAAGAGTAACCGAAAACTGCAAAATCTGTAAGGTCCGCGTACATGAAAATTTTCGAATTTTGCAATGTATGAATTTTCTCTAGATTTTATGCTCAAATCAAAGAAAATCAGCCAAAAAGACCTAAAAGTAACATTAAAGCCTTTGTATTTTAAAGGAAACATTGAACATAGGAGTTGAAAAGAGTAACCGAAAACCTAAAAATCTGTAAGGTCCGCGAACATGAAAATTTTCGAATTTTGCAATGTATGAATTTTCCCTAGATTTTATGCTCAAATCAAAGAAAATCAGCCAAAAAGACCTAAAAGTAACATTAAAGCCTTTGTATTTTTAAGGAAACATTGAAAATACAAGATGAAAAGAGTAACCGAAAACCAAAAAAATCTGTAAGGTCCGCGTACATGAAAATTTTCGAATTTTGCAATGTATGAATTGTCTCTAGATTTTATGCTCAAGTCAAAGAAAATCAGCCAAAAAGACCTAAAAGTAACATTAAAGCCTTTGTATTTTAAAGGAAACATTGAAATACGAGATGAAAAGAGTAACCGAAAACCTAAACATCTGTAAGGTCCGCGTACATGAAAATTTTCGAATTTGGCAATGTATGAATTTTGTCTAGATTTTATGCTCAAATCAAAGAAAATCAGCCAAAAAGACCTAAAAGTAACATTAAAGCCTTTGTATTTTACAGGAAACATTGAAAATACGAGATGAAAAGAGTAACCGAAAACCGATAAAATCTGTAAGGTGCGCGTACGTGAAAATTTTCGAATTTTGCAATGTATTAATTTTCTCTAGATTTTATGCTCCAATCAAAAAAAATAAGCAAAAAATACCTAAAAGAACCATTAAAGCCTTTGTATTTTTAAGGAAACATTGAAAATAGGAGATGAAAAGAGTAACCGAAAACCTAAAAATCTGTAAGGTCCGCGTACATGAAAATTTTCGAATTTTGCAATGTATGAATTTTCTCTAGATTTTATGCTCCAATCAAAGAAAATCAGCCAAAAAGACCTAAAAGTAACATTAAAGCCTTTGTATTTTAAAGGAAACATTGAAAATACGAGATGAAAAGAGTAACCGAATACCGCAAAATCTGTTATGTCCGCGTACATGAAAATTTTCGAATTTTGCAATGTATGAATTTTCTCTAGATTTTATGCTCCAATCAAAGAAAATCAGCCAAAAAGACCTAAAAGTAACATTAAAGCCTTTGTATTTTAAAGGAAACATTGAAAATACGAGATGAAAAGAGTAACCAAAAACCTAAAAATCTGTAAGGTCCGCGTACATGAAAATTTTCGAATTTTGCAATGTATGAATTTTCTCTAGATTTTATGCTCCAATCAAAGAAAATCAGCCAAAAAGACCTAAAAGCACCATTAAAGCCTGTGTATTTTAAAAGAAACATTGAAAATACGATATGAAAAGAGTCACAGAAAACTGCAAAATCTGTAAGGTCCGCGTACATGAAAATTTTCGAATTTGGCAATGTATGAATTTTCTCTAGATTTTATGCTACAATCAAAGACAATCAGCCAAAAATACCTCAAAGAACCATTAAAGCCTTTGTATTTTTAAGGAAACATTGAAAATACAAGATGAAAAGAGTAACCTAAAACTGAAAAATCTGTAAGATCCGCGTACATGAAAATTTTCGAATTTTGCAATGTATGAATTTTCTCTAGATTATATGCTCAAATCAAAGAAAATCAGCCAAAAAGACCTAAAAGTAACATTAAAGCCTTTGTATTTTAAAGGAAACAGTTAAAATACGAGATGAAAAGAGTAACCGAAAACCTAAAAATCTGTAAGGTCCGCGTACATGAAAATTTTCGAATTTTGCAATGTATGAATTTTCTCTAGATTTTATGCTCCAATCAAAGAAAATCAGCCAAAAAGACCTAAAAGCACCATTAAAGCCTGTGTATTTTAAAAGAAACATTGAAAATACGATATGAAAAGAGTCACAGAAAACTGCAAAATCTGTAAGGTCCGCGTACATGAAAATTTTCGAATTTGGCAATGTATGAATTTTCTCTAGATTTTATGCTACAATCAAAGACAATCAGCCAAAAATACCTCAAAGAACCATTAAAGCCTTTGTATTTTAAAGGAAACATTGAAAATACAAGATGAAAAGAGTAACCTAAAACTGCAAAATCTGTAAGGTCCGCGTACATGAAAATTTTCGAATTTTGCAATGTATGAATTTTCTCTAGATTTTATGCTCAAATCAAAGAAAATCAGCCAAAAAGACCTAAAAGTAACATTAAAGCCTTTGTATTTTAAAGGAAACAGTGAAAATACGAGATGAAAAGAGTAACCGAAAACCTAAAAATCTGTAAGGTCCGCGTACATGAAAATTTTCGAATTTTGCAATGTATGAATTTTCTCTAGATTTTATGCTCCAATCAAAGAAAATAAGCCAAAAAGACCTAAAAGTAACATTAAAGCCTTTGTATATTAAAGGAAACATTGAAAATACGAGATGAAAAGAGTAACCAAAAACTGCAAAATCTGTAAGGTCCGCGTACATGAAAATTTTCGAATTTTGCAATGTATGAATTTTCTCTAGATTTTATGCTCCAATCAAAGAAAATCAGCCAAAAAGACCTAAAAGCACCATTAAAGCCTGTGTATTTTAAAAGAAACATTGAAAATACGATATGACAAGAGTCACAGAAAACTGCAAAATCTGTAAGGTCCGCGTACATGAAAATTATCGAATTTGGCAATGTATGAATTTTCTCTAGATTTTATGCTACAATCAAAGACAATCAGCCAAAAATACCTCAAAGAACCATTAAAGCCTTTGTATTTTAAAGGAAACATTGAAAATACAAGATGAAAAGAGTAACCTAAAACTGCAAAATCTGTAAGGTCCGCGTACATGAAAATTTTCGAATTTTGCAATGTATGAATTTTCTCTAGATTTTATGCTCCAATCAAAGAAAATCAGCCAAAAAGACCTAAAAGTAACATTAAAGCCTTTGTATTTTAAAGGAAACATTGAAAATACGAGATGAAAAGAGTAACCGAAAACCGCAAAATCTGTAAGGTCCGCGTACATGAAAATTTTCGAATTTTGCAATGTATGAATTTTCTCTAGATTTTATGCTCCAATCAAAGAAAATCAGCCAAAAAGACCTGAAAGTAACATTAAAGCCTTTGTATTTTAAAGGAAACATTGAAAATACGAGATGAAAAGAGTAACCGAAAACCTAAAAATCTGTAAGGTCCGCGTACATGAAAATTTTCGAATTTTGCAATGTATGAATTTTCTCTAGATTTTATGCTCCAATCAAAGAAAATCAGCCAAAAAGACCTAAAAGCACCATTAAAGCCTGTGTATTTTAAAAGAAACATTGAAAATACGATATGAAAAGAGTCACAGAAAACTGCAAAATCTGTAAGGTCCGCGTACATGAAAATTTTCGAATTTGGCAATGTATGAATTTTCTCTAGATTTTATGCTACAATCAAAGACAATCAGCCAAAAATACCTCAAAGAACCATTAAAGCCTTTGTATTTTTAAGGAAACATTGAAAATACAAGATGAAAAGAGTAACCTAAAACTGCAAAATCTGTAATGTCCGCGTACATGAAAATTTTCGAATTTTGCAATGTATGAATTTTCTCTAGATTTTATGCTCAAATCAAAGAAAATCAGCCAAAAAGACCTAAAAGCACCATTAAAGCCTGTGTATTTTAAAAGAAACATTGAAAATACGATATGAAAAGAGTCACAGAAAACTGCAAAATCTGTAAGGTCCGCGTACATGAAAATTTTCGAATTTGGCAATGTATGAATTTTCTCTAGATTTTATGCTACAATCAAAGACAATCAGCCAAAAATACCTCAAAGAACCATTAAAGCCTTTGTATTTTTAAGGAAACATTGAAAATACAAGATGAAAAGAGTAACCTAAAACTGCAAAATCTGTAAGGTCCGCGTACATGAAAATTTTCGAATTTTGCAATGTATGAATTTTCTCTAGATTTTATGCTCAAATCAAAGAAAATCAGCCAAAAAGACCTAAAAGTAACATTAAAGCCTTTGTATATTAAAGGAAACATTGAACATAGGAGTTGAAAAGAGTAACCGAAAACCTAAAAATCTGTAAGGTCCGCGAACATGAAAATTTTCGAATTTTGCAATGTATGAATTTTCCCTAGATTTTATGCTCAAATCAAAGAAAATCAGCCAAAAAGACCTAAAAGTAACATTAAAGCCTTTGTATTTTTAAGGAAACATTGAAAATACCAGATGAAAAGAGTAACCGAAAACCAAAAAAATCTGTAAGGTCCGCGTACATGAAAATTTTCGAATTTTGCAATGTATGAATTTTGTCTTGATTTTATGCTCAAGTCAAAGAAAATCAGCCAAAAAGACCTAAAAGTAACATTAAAGCCTTTGTATTTTAAAGGAAACATTGAAATACGAGATGAAAAGAGTAACCGAAAACCTAAACATCTGTAAGGTCCGCGTACATGAAAATTTTCGAATTTGGCAATGTATGAATTTTGTCTAGATTTTATGCTCAAATCAAAGAAAATCAGCCAAAAAGACCTAAAAGTAACATTAAAGCCTTTGTATTTTACAGGAAACATTGAAAATACGAGATGAAAAGAGTAACCGAAAACCGATAAAATCTGTAAGGTGCGCGTACGTGAAAACTTTCGAATTTTGCAATGTATGAATTTTCTCTAGATTTTATGCTCCAATCAAAAAAAATAAGCAAAAAATACCTTAAAGAACCATTAAAGCCTTTGTATTTTTAAGGAAACATTGAAAATAGGAGATGAAAAGAGTAACCGAAAACCTAAAAATCTGTAAGGTCCGCGTACATGAAAATTTTCGAATTTTGCAATGTATGAATTTTCTCTAGATTTTATGCTCCAATCAAAGAAAATCAGCCAAAAAGACCTAAAAGCACCATTAAAGCCTGTGTATTTTAAAAGAAACATTGAAAATACGATATGAAAAGAGTCACAGAAAACTGCAAAATCTGTAAGGTCCGCGTACATGAAAATTTTCGAATTTGGCAATGTATGAATTTTCTCTAGATTTTATGCTACAATCAAAGACAATCAGCCAAAAATACCTCAAAGAACCATTAAAGCCTTTGTATTTTTAAGGAAACATTGAAAATACAAGATGAAAAGAGTAACCTAAAACTGCAAAATCTGTAATGTCCGCGTACATGAAAATTTTCGAATTTTGCAATGTATGAATTTTCTCTAGATTTTATGCTCAAATCAAAGAAAATCAGCCAAAAAGACCTAAAAGTAACATTAAAGCGTTTGTATTTTAAAGGAAACATTGAAAATACGAGATGAAAAGAGTAACCGAAAACTGCAAAATCTGTAAGGTCCGCGTACATGAAAATTTTCGAATTTGGCAATGTATGAATTTTCTCTAGATTTTATGCTCAAATCAAAGAAAATCAGCCAAAAAGACCTAAAAGCACCATTAAAGCCTGTGTATTTTAAAAGAAACATTGAAAATACGATATGAAAAGAGTCACAGAAAACTGCAAAATCTGTAAGGTCCGCGTACATGAAAATTTTCGAATTTGGCAATGTATGAATTTTCTCTAGATTTTATGCTACAATCAAAGACAATCAGCCAAAAATACCTCAAAGAACCATTAAAGCCTTTGTATTTTTAAGGAAACATTGAAAATACAAGATGAAAAGAGTAACCGAAAACCAAAAAAATCTGTAAGGTCCGCGTACATGAAAATTTTCGAATTTTGCAATGTAGGAATTTTCTCTAGATTTTATGCTCAAATCAAAGAAAATCAGCCAAAAAGACCTAAAAGTAACATTAAAGCCTTTGTATTTTAAAGGAAACATTGAAAATACGAGGTGAAAAGAGTAACCGAAAACTGCAAAATCTGTAAGGTCCGCGTACATGAAAATTTTCGAATTTTGCAATGTATGAATTTTCTCTAGATTTTATGCTCAAATCAAAGAAAATCAGCCAAAAAGACCTAAAAGTAACATTAAAGCCTTTGTATTTTAAAGGAAACATTGAACATAGGAGTTGAAAAGAGTAACCGAAAACCTAAAAATCTGTAAGGTCCGCGAACATGAAAATTTTCGAATTTTGCAATGTATGAATTTTCCCTAGATTTTATGCTCAAATCAAAGAAAATCAGCCAAAAAGACCTAAAAGTAACATTAAAGCCTTTGTATTTTTAAGGAAACATTGAAAATACAAGATGAAAAGAGTAACCGAAAACCAAAAAAATCTGTAAGGTCCGCGTACATGAAAATTTTCGAATTTTGCAATGTATGAATTGTCTCTAGATTTTATGCTCAAGTCAAAGAAAATCAGCCAAAAAGACCTAAAAGTAACATTAAAGCCTTTGTATTTTAAAGGAAACATTGAAATACGAGATGAAAAGAGTAACCGAAAACCTAAACATCTGTAAGGTCCGCGTACATGAAAATTTTCGAATTTGGCAATGTATGAATTTTGTCTAGATTTTATGCTCAAATCAAAGAAAATCAGCCAAAAAGACCTAAAAGTAACATTAAAGCCTTTGTATTTTACAGGAAACATTGAAAATACGAGATGAAAAGAGTAACCGAAAACCGATAAAATCTGTAAGGTGCGCGTACGTGAAAATTTTCGAATTTTGCAATGTATTAATTTTCTCTAGATTTTATGCTCCAATCAAAAAAAATAAGCAAAAAATACCTAAAAGAACCATTAAAGCCTTTGTATTTTTAAGGAAACATTGAAAATAGGAGATGAAAAGAGTAACCGAAAACCTAAAAATCTGTAAGGTCCGCGTACATGAAAATTTTCGAATTTTGCAATGTATGAATTTTCTCTAGATTTTATGCTCCAATCAAAGAAAATCAGCCAAAAAGACCTAAAAGTAACATTAAAGCCTTTGTATTTTAAAGGAAACATTGAAAATACGAGATGAAAAGAGTAACCGAATACCGCAAAATCTGTTATGTCCGCGTACATGAAAATTTTCGAATTTTGCAATGTATGAATTTTCTCTAGATTTTATGCTCCAATCAAAGAAAATCAGCCAAAAAGACCTAAAAGTAACATTAAAGCCTTTGTATTTTAAAGGAAACATTGAAAATACGAGATGAAAAGAGTAACCAAAAACCTAAAAATCTGTAAGGTCCGCGTACATGAAAATTTTCGAATTTTGCAATGTATGAATTTTCTCTAGATTTTATGCTCCAATCAAAGAAAATCAGCCAAAAAGACCTAAAAGCACCATTAAAGCCTGTGTATTTTAAAAGAAACATTGAAAATACGATATGAAAAGAGTCACAGAAAACTGCAAAATCTGTAAGGTCCGCGTACATGAAAATTTTCGAATTTGGCAATGTATGAATTTTCTCTAGATTTTATGCTACAATCAAAGACAATCAGCCAAAAATACCTCAAAGAACCATTAAAGCCTTTGTATTTTTAAGGAAACATTGAAAATACAAGATGAAAAGAGTAACCTAAAACTGAAAAATCTGTAAGATCCGCGTACATGAAAATTTTCGAATTTTGCAATGTATGAATTTTCTCTAGATTATATGCTCAAATCAAAGAAAATCAGCCAAAAAGACCTAAAAGTAACATTAAAGCCTTTGTATTTTAAAGGAAACAGTTAAAATACGAGATGAAAAGAGTAACCGAAAACCTAAAAATCTGTAAGGTCCGCGTACATGAAAATTTTCGAATTTTGCAATGTATGAATTTTCTCTAGATTTTATGCTCCAATCAAAGAAAATCAGCCAAAAAGACCTAAAAGCACCATTAAAGCCTGTGTATTTTAAAAGAAACATTGAAAATACGATATGAAAAGAGTCACAGAAAACTGCAAAATCTGTAAGGTCCGCGTACATGAAAATTTTCGAATTTGGCAATGTATGAATTTTCTCTAGATTTTATGCTACAATCAAAGACAATCAGCCAAAAATACCTCAAAGAACCATTAAAGCCTTTGTATTTTAAAGGAAACATTGAAAATACAAGATGAAAAGAGTAACCTAAAACTGCAAAATCTGTAAGGTCCGCGTACATGAAAATTTTCGAATTTTGCAATGTATGAATTTTCTCTAGATTTTATGCTCAAATCAAAGAAAATCAGCCAAAAAGACCTAAAAGTAACATTAAAGCCTTTGTATTTTAAAGGAAACAGTGAAAATACGAGATGAAAAGAGTAACCGAAAACCTAAAAATCTGTAAGGTCCGCGTACATGAAAATTTTCGAATTTTGCAATGTATGAATTTTCTCTAGATTTTATGCTCCAATCAAAGAAAATAAGCCAAAAAGACCTAAAAGTAACATTAAAGCCTTTGTATATTAAAGGAAACATTGAAAATACGAGATGAAAAGAGTAACCAAAAACTGCAAAATCTGTAAGGTCCGCGTACATGAAAATTTTCGAATTTTGCAATGTATGAATTTTCTCTAGATTTTATGCTCCAATCAAAGAAAATCAGCCAAAAAGACCTAAAAGCACCATTAAAGCCTGTGTATTTTAAAAGAAACATTGAAAATACGATATGACAAGAGTCACAGAAAACTGCAAAATCTGTAAGGTCCGCGTACATGAAAATTATCGAATTTGGCAATGTATGAATTTTCTCTAGATTTTATGCTACAATCAAAGACAATCAGCCAAAAATACCTCAAAGAACCATTAAAGCCTTTGTATTTTAAAGGAAACATTGAAAATACAAGATGAAAAGAGTAACCTAAAACTGCAAAATCTGTAAGGTCCGCGTACATGAAAATTTTCGAATTTTGCAATGTATGAATTTTCTCTAGATTTTATGCTCAAATCAAAGAAAATCAGCCAAAAAGACCTAAAAGTAACATTAAAGCCTTTGTATTTTAAAGGAAACATTGAAAATACGAGATGAAAAGAGTAACCGAAAACTGCAAAATCTGTAAGGTCCGCGTACATGAAAATTTTCGAATTTTGCAATGTATGAATTTTCTCTAGATTTTATGCTCAAATCAAAGAAAATCAGCCAAAAAGACCTAAAAGTAACATTAAAGCCTTTGTATTTTTAAGGAAACATTGAAAATACAAGATGAAAAGAGTAACCGAAAACCAAAAAAATCTGTAAGGTCCGCGTACATGAAAATTTTCGAATTTTGCAATGTATGAATTTTGTCTTGATTTTATGCTCAAGTCAAAGAAAATCAGCCAAAAAGACCTAAAAGTAACATTAAAGCCTTTGTATTTTAAAGGAAACATTGAAATACGAGATGAAAAGAGTAACCGAAAACCTAAACATCTGTAAGGTCCGCGTACATGAAAATTTTCGAATTTGGCAATGTATGAATTTTGTCTAGATTTTATGCTCAAATCAAAGAAAATCAGCCAAAAAGACCTAAAAGTAACATTAAAGCCTTTGTATTTTACAGGAAACATTGAACATACGAGATGAAAAGAGTAACCGAAAACCGATAAAATCTGTAAGGTGCGCGTACGTGAAAATTTTCGAATTTTGCAATGTATGAATTTTCTCTAGATTTTATGCTCCAATCAAAAAAAATAAGCCAAAAATACCTCAAAGAACCATTAAAGCGTTTGTATTTTTAAGGAAACATTGAAAATAGGAGATGAAAAGAGTAACCGAAAACCTAAAAATCTGTAAGGTCCGCGTACATGAAAATTTTCGAATTTTGCAATGTATGAATTTTCTCTAGATTTTATGCTCCAATCAAAGAAAATCAGCCAAAAAGACCTAAAAGTAACATTAAAGCCTTTGTATTTTAAAGGAAACATTGAAAATACGAGATGAAAAGAGTAACCGAAAACCGCAAAATCTGTAAGGTCCGCGTACATGAAAATTTTCGAATTTTGCAATGTATGAATTTTCTCTAGATTTTATGCTCAAATCAAAGAAAATCAGCCAAAAAGACTTTGTATTTTAAAGGAAACATTGAAAATACGAGATGAAAAGAGTAACCGAAAACCTAAAAATCTGTAAGGTCCGCGTACATGAAAATTTTCGAATTTTGCAATGTATGAATTTTCTTTAGATTTTATGCTCCAATCAAAGAAAATCAGCCAAAAAGACCTAAAAGCACCATTAAAGCCTGTGTATTTTAAAAGAAACATTGAAAATACGATATGAAAAGAGTCACAGAAAACTGCAAAATCTGTAAGGTCCGCGTACATGAAAATTTTCGAATTTGGCAATGTATGAATTTTCTCTAGATTTTATGCTACAATCAAAGACAATCAGCCAAAAAGACCTAAAAGCACCATTAAAGCCTGTGTATTTTAAAAGAAACATTGAAAATACGATATGAAAAGAGTCACAGAAAACTGCAAAATCTGTAAGGTCCGCGTACATGAAAATTTTCGAATTTGGCAATGTATGAATTTTCTCTAGATTTTATGCTACAATCAAAGACAATCAGCCAAAAAGACCTAAAAGCACCATTAAAGCCTGTGTATTTTAAAAGAAACATTGAAAATACGATATGAAAAGAGTCACAGAAAACTGCAAAATCTGTAAGGTCCGCGTACATGAAAATTTTCGAATTTGGCAATGTATGAATTTTCTCTAGATTTTATGCTACAATCAAAGACAATCAGCCAAAAAGACCTAAAAGCACCATTAAAGCCTGTGTATTTTAAAAGAAACATTGAAAATACGATATGAAAAGAGTCACAGAAAACTGCAAAATCTGTAAGGTCCGCGTACATGAAAATTTTCGAATTTGGCAATGTATGAATTTTCTCTAGATTTTATGCTACAATCAAAGAAAATCAGCCAAAAAGACCTAAAAGCACCATTAAAGCCTGTGTATTTTAAAAGAAACATTGAAAATACGATATGAAAAGAGTCACAGAAAACTGCAAAATCTGTAAGGTCCGCGTACATGAAAATTTTCGAATTTGGCAATGTATGAATTTTCTCTAGATTTTATGCTACAATCAAAGACAATCAGCCAAAAATACCTAAAAGCACCATTAAAGCCTGTGTATTTTAAAAGAAACATTGAAAATACGATATGAAAAGAGTCACAGAAAACTGCAAAATCTGTAAGGTCCGCGTACATGAAAATTTTCGAATTTGGCAATGTATGAATTTTCTCTAGATTTTATGCTACAATCAAAGACGATCAGCCAAAAAGACCTAAAAGCACCATTAAAGCCTGTGTATTTTAAAAGAAACATTGAAAATACGATATGAAAAGAGTCACAGAAAACTGCAAAATCTGTAAGGTCCGCGTACATGAAAATTTTCGAATTTTGCAATGTATGAATTTTGTCTTGATTTTATGCTCAAGTCAAAGAAAATCAGCCAAAAAGACCTAAAAGTAACATTAAAGCCTTTGTATTTTAAAGGAAACATTGAAATACGAGATGAAAAGAGTAACCGAAAACCTAAACATCTGTAAGGTCCGCGTACATGAAAATTTTCGAATTTGGCAATGTATGAATTTTGTCTAGATTTTATGCTCAAATCAAAGAAAATCAGCCAAAAAGACCTAAAAGTAACATTAAAGCCTTTGTATTTTACAGGAAACATTGAAAATACGAGATGAAAAGAGTAACCGAAAACCGATAAAATCTGTAAGGTGCGCGTACGTGAAAATTTTCGAATTTTGCAATGTATGAATTTTCTCTAGATTTTATGCTCCAATCAAAGAAAATCAGCCAAAAAGACCTAAAAGTAACATTAAAGCCTTTGTATTTTAAAGGAAACATTGAAAATACGAGATGAAAAGAGTAACCGAAAACCGCAAAATCTGTAAGGTCCGCGTACATGAAAATTTTCGAATTTTGCAATGTATGAATTTTCTCTAGATTTTATGCTCAAATCAAAGAAAATCAGCCAAAAAGACTTTGTATTTTAAAGGAAACATTGAAAATACGAGATGAAAAGAGTAACCGAAAACCTAAAAATCTGTAAGGTCCGCGTACATGAAAATTTTCGAATTTTGCAATGTATGAATTTTCTTTAGATTTTATGCTCCAATCAAAGAAAATCAGCCAAAAAGACCTAAAAGCACCATTAAAGCCTGTGTATTTTAAAAGAAACATTGAAAATACGATATGAAAAGAGTCACAGAAAACTGCAAAATCTGTAAGGTCCGCGTACATGAAAATTTTCGAATTTGGCAATGTATGAATTTTCTCTAGATTTTATGCTACAATCAAAGACAATCAGCCAAAAAGACCTAAAAGCACCATTAAAGCCTGTGTATTTTAAAAGAAACATTGAAAATACGATATGAAAAGAGTCACAGAAAACTGCAAAATCTGTAAGGTCCGCGTACATGAAAATTTTCGAATTTGGCAATGTATGAATTTTCTCTAGATTTTATGCTACAATCAAAGACAATCAGCCAAAAAGACCTAAAAGCACCATTAAAGCCTGTGTATTTTAAAAGAAACATTGAAAATACGATATGAAAAGAGTCACAGAAAACTGCAAAATCTGTAAGGTCCGCGTACATGAAAATTTTCGAATTTGGCAATGTATGAATTTTCTCTAGATTTTATGCTACAATCAAAGACAATCAGCCAAAAAGACCTAAAAGCACCATTAAAGCCTGTGTATTTTAAAAGAAACATTGAAAATACGATATGAAAAGAGTCACAGAAAACTGCAAAATCTGTAAGGTCCGCGTACATGAAAATTTTCGAATTTGGCAATGTATGAATTTTCTCTAGATTTTATGCTACAATCAAAGAAAATCAGCCAAAAAGACCTAAAAGCACCATTAAAGCCTGTGTATTTTAAAAGAAACATTGAAAATACGATATGAAAAGAGTCACAGAAAACTGCAAAATCTGTAAGGTCCGCGTACATGAAAATTTTCGAATTTGGCAATGTATGAATTTTCTCTAGATTTTATGCTACAATCAAAGACAATCAGCCAAAAATACCTAAAAGCACCATTAAAGCCTGTGTATTTTAAAAGAAACATTGAAAATACGATATGAAAAGAGTCACAGAAAACTGCAAAATCTGTAAGGTCCGCGTACATGAAAATTTTCGAATTTGGCAATGTATGAATTTTCTCTAGATTTTATGCTACAATCAAAGACGATCAGCCAAAAAGACCTAAAAGCACCATTAAAGCCTGTGTATTTTAAAAGAAACATTGAAAATACGATATGAAAAGAGTCACAGAAAACTGCAAAATCTGTAAGGTCCGCGTACATGAAAATTTTCGAATTTTGCAATGTATGAATTTTGTCTTGATTTTATGCTCAAGTCAAAGAAAATCAGCCAAAAAGACCTAAAAGTAACATTAAAGCCTTTGTATTTTAAAGGAAACATTGAAATACGAGATGAAAAGAGTAACCGAAAACCTAAACATCTGTAAGGTCCGCGTACATGAAAATTTTCGAATTTGGCAATGTATGAATTTTGTCTAGATTTTATGCTCAAATCAAAGAAAATCAGCCAAAAAGACCTAAAAGTAACATTAAAGCCTTTGTATTTTACAGGAAACATTGAAAATACGAGATGAAAAGAGTAACCGAAAACCGATAAAATCTGTAAGGTGCGCGTACGTGAAAATTTTCGAATTTTGCAATGTATGAATTTTCTCTAGATTTTATGCTCCAATCAAAAAAAATAAGCCAAAAATACCTCAAAGAACCATTAAAGCGTTTGTATTTTTAAGGAAACATTGAAAATAGGAGATGAAAAGAGTAACCGAAAACCTAAAAATCTGTAAGGTCCGCGTACATGAAAATTTTCGAATTTTGCAATGTATGAATTTTCTCTAGATTTTATGCTCCAATCAAAGAAAATAAGCCAAAAAGACCTAAAAGTAACATTAAAGCCTTTGTATTTTAAAGGAAACATTGAAAATACGAGATGAAAAGAGTAACCGAAAACCGCAAAATCTGTAAGGTCCGCGTACATGAAAATTTTCGAATTTTGCAATGTATGAATTTTCTCTAGATTTTATGCTCAAATCAAAGAAAATCAGCCAAAAAGACTTTGTATTTTAAAGGAAACATTGAAAATACGAGATGAAAAGAGTAACCGAAAACCTAAAAATCTGTAAGGTCCGCGTACATGAAAATTTTCGAATTTTGCAATGTATGAATTTTCTTTAGATTTTATGCTCCAATCAAAGAAAATCAGCCAAAAAGACCTAAAAGCACCATTAAAGCCTGTGTATTTTAAAAGAAACATTGAAAATACGATATGAAAAGAGTCACAGAAAACTGCAAAATCTGTAAGGTCCGCGTACATGAAAATTTTCGAATTTGGCAATGTATGAATTTTCTCTAGATTTTATGCTACAATCAAAGACAATCAGCCAAAAAGACCTAAAAGCACCATTAAAGCCTGTGTATTTTAAAAGAAACATTGAAAATACGATATGAAAAGAGTCACAGAAAACTGCAAAATCTGTAAGGTCCGCGTACATGAAAATTTTCGAATTTGGCAATGTATGAATTTTCTCTAGATTTTATGCTACAATCAAAGACAATCAGCCAAAAAGACCTAAAAGCACCATTAAAGCCTGTGTATTTTAAAAGAAACATTGAAAATACGATATGAAAAGAGTCACAGAAAACTGCAAAATCTGTAAGGTCCGCGTACATGAAAATTTTCGAATTTGGCAATGTATGAATTTTCTCTAGATTTTATGCTACAATCAAAGACAATCAGCCAAAAATACCTAAAAGCACCATTAAAGCCTGTGTATTTTAAAAGAAACATTGAAAATACGATATGAAAAGAGTCACAGAAAACTGCAAAATCTGTAAGGTCCGCGTACATGAAAATTTTCGAATTTGGCAATGTATGAATTTTCTCTAGATTTTATGCTACAATCAAAGACAATCAGCCAAAAAGACCTAAAAGCACCATTAAAGCCTGTGTATTTTAAAAGAAACATTGAAAATACGATATGAAAAGAGTCACAGAAAACTGCAAAATCTGTAAGGTCCGCGTACATGAAAATTTTCGAATTTGGCAATGTATGAATTTTCTCTAGATTTTATGCTACAATCAAAGACAATCAGCCAAAAAGACCTAAAAGCACCATTAAAGCCTGTGTATTTTAAAAGAAACATTGAAAATACGATATGAAAAGAGTCACAGAAAACTGCAAAATCTGTAAGGTCCGCGTACATGAAAATTTTCGAATTTGGCAATGTATGAATTTTCTCTAGATTTTATGCTACAATCAAAGACAATCAGCCAAAAAGACCTAAAAGCACCATTAAAGCCTGTGTATTTTAAAAGAAACATTGAAAATACGATATGAAAAGAGTCACAGAAAACTGCAAAATCTGTAAGGTCCGCGTACATGAAAACTTTCGAATTTGGCAATGTATGAATTTTCTCTAGATTTTATGCTACAATCAAAGACAATCAGCCAAAAAGACCTAAAAGCACCATTAAAGCCTGTGTATTTTAAAAGAAACATTGAAAATACGATATGAAAAGAGTCACAGAAAACTGCAAAATCTGTAAGGTCCGCGTACATGAAAATTTTCGAATTTGGCAATGTATGAATTTTCTCTAGATTTTATGCTACAATCAAAGACAATCAGCCAAAAATACCTAAAAGCACCATTAAAGCCTGTGTATTTTAAAAGAAACATTGAAAATACGATATGAAAAGAGTCACAGAAAACTGCAAAATCTGTAAGGTCCGCGTACATGAAAATTTTCGAATTTGGCAATGTATGAATTTTCTCTAGATTTTATGCTACAATCAAAGACAATCAGCCAAAAAGACCTAAAAGCACCATTAAAGCCTGTGTTTTTAAAAGAAACATTGAAAATACGATATGAAAAGAGTCACAGAAAACTGCAAAATCTGTAAGGTCCGCGTACATGAAAATTTTCGAATTTGGCAATGTATGAATTTTCTCTAGATTTTATGCTACAATCAAAGACAATCAGCCAAAAATACCTCAAAGAACCATTAAAGCCTTTGTATTTTTAAGGAAACATTGAAAATACGAGATGAAAAGAGTAACCGAAAACTGCAAAATCTGTAAGGTCCGCGTACATGAAAATTTTCGAAATTTGCAATGTATGAATTTTCTCTAGATTTTATGCTCCAATCAAAGAAAATAAGCCAAAAAGACCTAAAAGTAACATTAAAGCTTTTGTATTTTAAAGGAAACATTGAAAATACGAGATGAAAAGAGTAACCGAAAACCTAAAAATCTGTAAGGTCCGCGTACATGAAAATTTTCGAATTTTGCAATGTATGAATTTTCTCTAGATTTTATGCTCCAATCAAAGAAAATCAGCCAAAAAGACCTAAAAGTAACATTAAAGCCTTTGTATTTTAAAGGAAACATTGAAAATACGAGATGAAAAGAGTAACCAAAAACCTAAAAATCTGTAAGGTCCGCGTACATGAAAACTTTCGAATTTGGCAATGTATGAATTTTCTCTAGATTTTATGCTACAATCAAAGACAATCAGCCAAAAAGACCTAAAAGCACCATTAAAGCCTGTGTATTTTAAAAGAAACATTGAAAATACGATATGAAAAGAGTCACAGAAAACTGCAAAATCTGTAAGGTCCGCGTACATGAAAATTTTCGAATTTGGCAATGTATGAATTTTCTCTAGATTTTATGCTACAATCAAAGACAATCAGCCAAAAATACCTAAAAGCACCATTAAAGCCTGTGTATTTTAAAAGAAACATTGAAAATACGATATGAAAAGAGTCACAGAAAACTGCAAAATCTGTAAGGTCCGCGTACATGAAAATTTTCGAATTTGGCAATGTATGAATTTTCTCTAGATTTTATGCTACAATCAAAGACAATCAGCCAAAAAGACCTAAAAGCACCATTAAAGCCTGTGTTTTTAAAAGAAACATTGAAAATACGATATGAAAAGAGTCACAGAAAACTGCAAAATCTGTAAGGTCCGCGTACATGAAAATTTTCGAATTTGGCAATGTATGAATTTTCTCTAGATTTTATGCTACAATCAAAGACAATCAGCCAAAAATACCTCAAAGAACCATTAAAGCCTTTGTATTTTTAAGGAAACATTGAAAATACGAGATGAAAAGAGTAACCGAAAACTGCAAAATCTGTAAGGTCCGCGTACATGAAAATTTTCGAAATTTGCAATGTATGAATTTTCTCTAGATTTTATGCTCCAATCAAAGAAAATAAGCCAAAAAGACCTAAAAGTAACATTAAAGCTTTTGTATTTTAAAGGAAACATTGAAAATACGAGATGAAAAGAGTAACCGAAAACCTAAAAATCTGTAAGGTCCGCGTACATGAAAATTTTCGAATTTTGCAATGTATGAATTTTCTCTAGATTTTATGCTCCAATCAAAGAAAATCAGCCAAAAAGACCTAAAAGTAACATTAAAGCCTTTGTATTTTAAAGGAAACATTGAAAATACGAGATGAAAAGAGTAACCAAAAACCTAAAAATCTGTAAGGTCCGCGTACATGAAAATTTTCGAATTTTGCAATGTATGAATTTTCTCTAGATTTTATGCTCCAATCAAAGAAAATCAGCCAAAAAGACCTAAAAGCACCATTAAAGCCTGTGTATTTTAAAAGAAACATTGAAAATACGATATGAAAAGAGTCACAGAAAACTGCAAAATCTGTAAGGTCCGCGTACATGAAAATTTTCGAATTTGGCAATGTATGAATTTTCTCTAGATTTTATGCTACAATCAAAGACAATCAGCCAAAAATACCTCAAAGAACCATTAAAGCCTTTGTATTTTAAAGGAAACATTGAAAATCCAAGATGAAAAGAGTAACCTAAAACTGCAAAATCTGTAAGGTCCGCGTACATGAAAATTTTCGAATTTTGCAATGTATGAATTTTCTCTAGATTTTATGCTCAAATCAAAGAAAATCAGCCAAAAAGACCTAAAAGTAACATTAAAGCCTTTGTATATTAAAGGAAACATTGAAAATACGAGATGAAAAGAGTAACCGAAAACCGATAAAATCTGTAAGGTCCGCGTACATGAAAATTTTCGAATTTTGCAATGTATGAATTTTCTCTAGATTTTATGCTCCAATCAAAGAAAATCAGCCAAAAAGACCTAAAAGTAACATTAAAGCCTTTGTATTTTAAAGGAAACATTGAAAATACGAGATGAAAAGAGTAACCAAAAACCTAAAAATCTGTAAGGTCCGCGTACATGAAAATTTTCGAATTTTGCAATGTATGAATTTTCTCTAGATTTTATGCTCCAATCAAAGAAAATCAGCCAAAAAGACCTAAAAGCACCATTAAAGCCTGTGTATTTTAAAAGAAACATTGAAAATACGATATGAACAGAGTCACAGAAAACTGCAAAATCTGTAAGGTCCGCGTACATGAAAATTTTCGAATTTGGCAATGTATGAATTTTCTCTAGATTTTCTGCTACAATCAAAGACAATCAGCCAAAAATACCTCAAAGAACCATTAAAGCCTTTATATTTAAAGGAAACATTGAAAATACAAGATGAAAAGAGTAACCTAAAACTGCAAAATCTGTAAGGTCCGCGTACATTAAAATTTTCGAATTTTGCAATGTATGAATTTTCTCTAGATTTTATGCTCAAATCAAAGAAAATCAGCCAAAAAGACCTAAAAGTAACATTAAAGCCTTTGTATATTAAAGGAAACATTGAAAATACGAGATGAAAAGAGTAACCGAAAACTGCAAAATCTGTAAGGTCCGCGTACATGAAAATTTTCGAATTTGGCAATGTATGAATTTTCTCTAGATTTTATGCTACAATCAAAGACAATCAGCTAAAAATACCTCAAAGAACCATTAAAGCCTTTGTATTTTAAAGGAAACATTGAAAATCCAAGATGAAAAGAGTAACCTAAAACTGCAAAATCTGTAAGGTCCGCGTACATGAAAATTTTCGAATTTTGCAATGTATGAATTTTCTCTAGATTTTATGCTCAAATCAAAGAAAATCAGCCAAAAAGACCTAAAAGTAACATTAAAGCCTTTGTATATTAAAGGAAACATTGAAAATACGAGATGAAAAGAGTAACCGAAAACTACCAAATCTGTAAGGTCCGCGTACATGAAAATTTTCGAATTTGGCAATGTATGAATTTTCTCTAGATTTTATGCTACAATCAAAGACAATCAGCCAAAAATACCTCAAAGAACCATTAAAGACTTTATATTTAAAGGAAACATTGAAAATACAAGATGAAAAGAGTAACCTAAAACTGCAAAATCTGTAAGGTACATGAAAATTTTCGAATTTTGCAATGTATGAATTTTCTCTAGATTTTATGCTCAAATCAAAGAAAATCAGCCAAAAAGACCTAAAAGTAACATAAAAGCCTTTGTATATTAAAGGAAACATTGAAAATACGAGATGAAAAGAGTAACCGAAAACTGCCAAATCTGTAAGGTCCGCGTACATGAAAATTTTCGAATTTGGCAATGTATGAATTTTCTCTAGATTTTATGCTACAATCAAAGACAATCAGCCAAAAATACCTCAAAGAACCATTAAAGCCTTTGTATTTTAAAGGAAACATTGAAAATCCAAGATGAAAAGAGTAACCTAAAACTGAAAAATCTGTAAGGTCCGCGTACATGAAAATTTTCGAATTTTGCAATGTATGAATTTTCTCTAGATTTTATGCTCAAATCAAAGAAAATCAGCCAAAAAGACCTAAAAGTAACATTAAAGCCTTTGTATATTAAAGGAAACATTGAAAATACGAGATGAAAAGAGTAACCGAAAACTGCAAAATCTGTAAGGTCCGCGTACATGAAAATTTTCGAATTTTGCAATGTATGAATTTTCTCTAGATTTTATGCTCCAATCAAAGAAAATCAGCCAAAAAGACCTAAAAGTAACATTAAAGCC
Source organism: Euprymna scolopes (assembly GCF_053919585.1). NCBI lineage: Eukaryota > Metazoa > Mollusca > Cephalopoda > Sepiida > Sepiolidae > Euprymna > Euprymna scolopes. The sequence continues at coordinate 40,318,930 of NC_136486.1, read as the reverse complement.
TTTGTATTTTAAAGGAAACATTGAAAATACGAGATGAAAAGAGTAACCAAAAACCTAAAAATCTGTAAGGTCCGCGTACATGAAAATTTTCGAATTTTGCAATGTATGAATTTTCTCTAGATTTTATGCTCCAATCAAAGAAAATCAGCCAAAAAGACCTAAAAGCACCATTAAAGCCTGTGTATTTTAAAAGAAACATTGAAAATACGATATGAACAGAGTCACAGAAAACTGCAAAATCTGTAAGGTCCGCGTACATGAAAATTTTCGAATTTGGCAATGTATGAATTTTCTCTAGATTTTCTGCTACAATCAAAGACAATCAGCCAAAAATACCTCAAAGAACCATTAAAGCCTTTATATTTAAAGGAAACATTGAAAATACAAGATGAAAAGAGTAACCTAAAACTGCAAAATCTGTAAGGTCCGCGTACATGAAAATTTTCGAATTTTGCAATGTATGAATTTTCTCTAGATTTTATGCTCAAATCAAAGAAAATCAGCCAAAAAGACCTAAAAGTAACATTAAAGCCTTTGTATATTAAAGGAAACATTGAAAATACGAGATGAAAAGAGTAACCGAAAACTGCAAAATCTGTAAGGTCCGCGTACATGAAAATTTTCGAATTTTGCAATGTATGAATTTTCTCTAGATTTTATGCTCCAATCAAAGAAAATCAGCCAAAAAGACCTAAAAGTAACATTAAAGCCTTTGTATTTTAAAGGAAACATTGAAAATACGAGATGAAAAGAGTAACAAAAAACCTAAAAATCTGTAAGGTCCGCGTACATGAAAATTTTCGAATTTGGCAATGTATGAATTTTCTCTAAATTTTATGCTCCAATCAAAGAAAATCAGCCAAAAAGACCTAAAAGCACCATTAAAGCCTGTGTATTTTAAAAGAAACATTGAAAATACGATATGAAAAGAGTCACAGAAAACTGCCAAATCTGTAAGGTCCGCGTACATGAAAATTTTCGAATTTTGCAATGTATGAATTTTCTCTAGAATTTCTGCTACAATCAAAGACAATCAGCCAAAAATACCTCAAAGAACCATTAAAGCCTTTGTATTTTAAAGGAAACATTGAAAATAGGAGTTGAAAAGAGTAACCGAAAACCTAAAAATCTGTAAGGTCCGCGAACATGAAAATTTTCGAATTTTGCAATGTATGAATGTTCTCTAGATTTTATGCTCAAATCACAGAAAATCAGCCAAAAATACCTAAAAGTGACATTAAAGCCTTTGTATTTTAAAGGAAACATTGAAAATAGGAGATGAAAAGAGTAACCTAAAACTGCAAAATCTGTAAAGTCCGCGTACATGAAAATTTTCGAATTTTGCAATGTATGAATTTTCTTTTGATTTTATGCTCAAATCAAAGAAAATCAGCAAAAACTACCTAAAAGTGACATTAAAGCCTTTGTATTTTAAAGTAAACATTGAAAATAGGAGATGAAAAGAGTAACAGAAAACTGCAAAATCGGTAAGGTCCGCGTACATGAAAATTTTCGAATTTTGCAATGTATGAATTTTCTCTAGATTTTATGCTCAAATCACAGAAAATCAGCCAAAAATACCTAAAAGTAACATTAAAGCCTTTGTATTTTAAAGGAAACATTGAAAATAGGAGATGAAAAGAGTAAGCCAAAACTGCAAAATCTGTAAGGTCCGCGTACATGAAAATTTTCGAATTTTGCAATGTATGAATTTTCTTTAGATTTTATGCTCAAATCAAAGAAAATCAGCAAAAACTACCTAAAAGTGACATTAAAGCCTTTGTATTTTAAAGTAAACATTGAAAATAGGAGATGAAAAGAGTAACAGAAAACTGCAAAATCGGTAAGGTCCGCGTACATGAAAATTTTCGAATTTTGCAATGTATGAATTTTCTCTAAATTTTATGCTCAAATCACAGAAAATCAGCCAAAAATACCTAAAAGTGACATTAAAGCCTTTGTATTTTAAAGGAAACATTGAAAATAGGAGATGAAAAGAGTAACCTAAAACTGCAAAATCTGTAACGTCCGCGTACATAAAAATTTTCAAATTTTGCAATGTATGAATTTCCTTTAGATTTTATGCTCAAATCAAAGAAAATCAGCAAAAACTACCTAAAAGTGACATTAAAGCCTTTGTATTTTAAAGGAAACATTGAAAATAGGAGATGAAAAGAGTAACAGAAAACTGCAAAATCTGTAAGGTCCGCGTACATGAAAATTTTCGAATTTTGCAATGTATGAATTTTCTCTAGATTTTATGCTCAAATCAAAGAAAATCAGCCAAAAATACCTAAAAGTGACATTAAAGCCTTTGTATTTTAAAGGAAACATTGAAAATAGGAGATGAAAAGAGTAACCTTAAACTGCAAAATCTGTAAGGTCCGCGTACATGAAAATTTTCGAATTTTGCAATGTATGAATTTTCTTTAGATTTTATGCTCAAATCAAAGAAAATCAGCAAAAACTACCTAAAAGTGACATTAAAGCCTTTGTATTTTAAAGTAAACATTGAAAATAGGAGATGAAAAGAGTAACAGAAAACTGCAAAATCTGTAAGGTCCGCGTACATGAAAATTTTCGAATTTTGCAATGTATGAATGTTCTCTAGATTTTATGCTCAAATCACAGAAAATCAGCCAAAAATACCTAAAAGTGACATTAAAGCCTTTGTATTTTAAAGGAAACATTGAAAATAGGAGATGAAAAGAGTAACCTAAAACTGCAAAATCTGTAAGGTCCGCGTACATGAAAATTTTCGAATTTTGCAATGTATGAATTTTCTTTAGATTTTATGCTCAAATCAAAGAAAATCAGCCAAAAATACCTAAAAGTGACATTAAAGCCTTTGTATTTTAAAGGAAACATTGAAAATAGGAGATGAAAAGAGTAACCTACAAAATCTGTAAGGTCCGCGTACATGAAAATTTTCGAATTTTGCAATGTATGAATTTTCTCTAGATTTTATGCTCAAATCACAGAAAATCAGCAAAAAATACCTAAAAGTGACATTAAAGCCTTTGTATTTTAAAGGAAACATTGAAAATAGGAGATGAAAAGAGTAACCTAAAACTGCAAAATCTGTAACGTCCGCGTACATAAAAATTTTCGAATTTTGCAATGTATGAATTTTCTTTAGATTTTATGCTCAAATCAAAGAAAATCAGCAAAAACTACCTAAAAGTGACATTAAAGCCTTTGTATTTTAAAGGAAACATTGAAAATAGGAGATGAAAAGAGTAACCTAAAACTTCAAAATCTGTAAGGTCCGCGTACATGAAAATTTTCGAATTTTGCAATGTATGAATGTTCTCTAGATTTTATGCTCAAATCACAGAAAATCAGCCAAAAATACCTAAAAGTGACATTAAAGCCTTTGTATTTTAAAGGAAACATTGAAAATAGGAGATGAAAAGAGTAAGCCAAAACTGCAAAATCTGTAAGGTCCGCGTACGTCAAATTTTGGAATTTTGCAATGTATGAATTTTCTCTAGATTTTATGCTCAAATCACAGAAAATCAGCCAAAAATACCTAAAAGTGACATTAAAGCCTTTGTATTTTAAAGGAAACATTGAAAATAGGAGATGAAAAGAGTAACCTAAAACTGCAAAATCTGTAAGGTCCGACTACATGAAAATTTTCGAATTTTGCAATGTATGAATTTTCTCTAGATTTTATGCTCAAATCACAGAAAATCAGCCAAAAATACCTAAAAGTGACATTAAAGCCTTTGTATTTTAAAGGAAACATTGAAAATAGGAGATGAAAAGAGTAACCTAAAAAATCTGTAAGGTCCGCGTACATGAAAATTTTCGAATTTTGCAATGTATGAATTTTCTCTAGATTTTATGCTCAAATCACAGAAAATCAGCCAAAAATACCTAAAAGTGACATTAAAGCCTTTGTATTTTAAAGGAAACATTGAAAATAGGAGATGAAAAGAGTAACCTAAAAAATCTGTAAGGTCCGCGTACATGATAATTTTCGAATTTTGCAATGTATGAATTTTCTCTAGATTTTATGCTCAAATCAAAGAAAATCAGCAAAAACTACCTAAAAGTGACATTAAAGCCTTTGTATTTTAAAAGAAACATTGAAAATAGGAGATGAAAAGAGTAACCCAAAACTGCAAAATCTGTAAGGTCCGCATACGTCAAATTTTCGAATTTTGCAATGTATGAATTTTCTCTAGATTTTATGCTCAAATCAAAGAAAATCAGCAAAAACTACCTAAAAGTAACATTAAAGCCTTTGTATTTTAAAGGAAACATTGAAAATAGGAGATGAAAAGAGTAACCTAAAACTGAAAAAACTGTAAGGTCCGCGTACATGAAAATTTTTGAATTTTGCAATGTATGAATTTTCTCTAGATTTTATGCTCAATTCAAAGAAAATCAGCCAAAAATACCTAAAAGTAACATTAAAGCCTTTGTATTTTAAAGGAAACATTGAAAATAGGAGATGAAAAGAGTAACCTACAACTGCAAAATCTGTAAGGTCCGCGTACATGAAAATTTTCGAATTTTGCAATGTATGAATTTTCTCTAGATTTTATGCTCCAATCAACGAAATTCAGCCAAAAAGACCTAACAGTAACATTAAAGCCTTTGTATTTTAAAGGAAACATTGAAAATAGGAGTTGAAAAGAGTAACCGAAAACCTAAAAATCTGTAAGGTCCGCGCACATGAAAATTTTCGAATTTTGCAATGTATGAATGTTCTCTAGATTTTATGCTCAAATCACAGAAAATCAGCCAAAAATACCTAAAAGTGACATTAAAGCCTTTGTATTTTAAAGGAAACATTGAAAATAGGAGATGAAAAGAGTAACCTAAAACTGCAAAATCTGTAAGGTCCGCGTACATGAAAATTTTCGAATTTTGCAATGTATGAATTTTCTTTTGATTTTATGCTCAAATCAAAGAAAATCAGCAAAAACTACCTAAAAGTGACATTAAAGCCTTTGTATTTTAAAGTAAACATTGAAAATAGGAGATGAAAAGAGTAACAGAAAACTGCAAAATCGGTAAGGTCCGCGTACATGAAAATTTTCGAATTTTGCAATGTATGAATTTTCTCTAGATTTTATGCTCAAATCACAGAAAATCAGCCAAAAATACCTAAAAGTGACATTAAAGCCTTTGTATTTTAAAAGAAACATTGAAAATAGGAGATGAAAAGAGTAACCTAAAACTGCAAAATCTGTAAGGTCTGCGTACGTCAAATTTTCGAATTTTGCAATGTATGAATTTTCTCTAGATTTTATGCTCAAATCAAAGAAAATCAGCCAAAAATACCTAAAAATAACATTAAAGCCTTTGTATTTTAAAGTAAACATTGAAAATAGGAGATAAAAAGAGTAATAGAAAAAAGCAAAATCTGTACATGAAAATTTTCGAATTTTGCAATGTATGAATTTTCTCTAGATTTTATGCTCAAATCACAGAAAATCAACCAAAAATACCTAAAAGTGACATTAAAGCCTTTGTATTTTAAAGGAAACATTGAAAATAGGAGATGAAAAGAGTAACCTACAACTGCAAAATCTGTAACGTCCGCGTACATGAAAATTTTCGAATTTTGCAATGTATGAATTTTCTTTAGATTTTATGCTCAAATCAAAGAAAATCAGCAAAAACTACCTAAAAGTGACATTAAAGCCTTTGTATTTTAAAGGAAACATTGAAAATAGGAGATGAAAAGAGTAACCCAAAACTGCAAAATCTGTAAGGTCCGCATACGTCAAATTTTCGAATTTTGCAATGTATGAATTGTCTCTAGATTTTATGCTCAAATCAAAGAAAATCAGCAAAAACTACCTAAAAGTAACATTAAAGCCTTTGTATTTTAAAGTAAACATTGAAAATAGGAGATGAAAATAGTAACCCAAAACTGCAAAATCTGTAAGGTCCGCGTACATCAAAATTTTTGAATTTTGCAATGTATGAATTTTCTCTAGATTTTATGCTCAATTCAAAGAAAATCAGCCAAAAATACCTAAAAGTAACATTAAAGCCTTTGTATTTTAAAGGAAACATTGAAAATACGAGATGAAAAGAGTAACCTACAACTGCAAAATCTGTAAGGTCCGCGTACATGAAAATTTTCGAATTTTGCAATGTATGAATTTTCTCTAGATTTTATGCTCCAATCAACGAAATTCAGCCAAAAAGACCTAACAGTAACATTAAAGCCTTTGTATTTTAAAGGAAACATTGAAAATAGGAGTTGAAAAGAGTAACCGAAAACCTAAAAATCTGTAAGGTCCGCGAACATGAAAATTTTCGAATTTTGCAATGTATGAATGTTCTCTAGATTTTATGCTCAAATCACAGAAAATCAGCCAAAAATACCTAAAAGTGACATTAAAGCCTTTGTATTTTAAAGGAAACATTGAAAATAGGAGATGAAAAGAGTAACCTAAAACTGCAAAATCTGTAAGGTCCGCGTATATGAAAATTTTCGAATTTGGCAATGTATGAATTTTCTTTTGATTTTATGCTCAAATCAAAGAAAATCAGCAAAAACTACCTAAAAGTGACATTAAAGCCTTTGTATTTTAAAGTAAACATTGAAAATAGGAGATGAAAAGAGTAACAGAAAACTGCAAAATCGGTAAGGTCCGCGTACATGAAAATTTTCGAATTTTGCAATGTATGAATTTTCTCTAGATTTTATGCTCAAATCACAGAAAATCAGCCAAAAATACCTAAAAGTGACATTAAAGCCTTTGTATTTTAAAAGAAACATTGAAAATAGGAGATGAAAAGAGTAACCTAAAACTGAAAAATCTGTAAGGTCTGCATACGTCAAATTTTCGAATTTTGCAATGTATGAATTTTCTCTAGATTTTATGCTCAAATCAAAGAAAATCAGCCAAAAATACCTAAAAATAACATTAAAGCCTTTGTATTTTAAAGTAAACATTGAAAATAGGAGATGAAAAGAGTAATAGAAAAAAGCAAAATCTGTAAGGTGCGCGTACATGAAAATTTTCGAATTTTGCAATGTATGAATTTTCTCTAGATTTTATGCTCAAATCACAGAAAATCAACCAAAAATACCTAAAAGTGACATTAAAGCCTTTGTATTTTAAAGGAAACATTGAAAATAGGAGATGAAAAGAGTAACCTACAACTGCAAAATCTGTAACGTCCGCGTACATGAAAATTTTCGAATTTTGCAATGTATGAATTTTCTTTAGATTTTATGCTCAAATCAAAGAAAATCAGCAAAAACTACCTAAAAGTGACATTAAAGCCTTTGTATTTTAAAGGAAACATTGAAAATAGGAGATGAAAAGAGTAACCCAAAACTGCAAAATCTGTAAGGTCCGCATACGTCAAATTTTCGAATTTTGCAATGTATGAATTGTCTCTAGATTTTATGCTCAAATCAAAGAAAATCAGCAAAAACTACCTAAAAGTAACATTAAAGCCTTTGTATTTTAAAGTAAACATTGAAAATAGGAGATGAAAATAGTAACCCAAAACTGCAAAATCTGTAAGGTCCGCGTACATCAAAATTTTTGAATTTTGCAATGTATGAATTTTCTCTAGATTTTATGCTCAATTCAAAGAAAATCAGCCAAAAATACCTAAAAGTAACATTAAAGCCTTTGTATTTTAAAGGAAACATTGAAAATACGAGATGAAAAGAGTAACCTACAACTGCAAAATCTGTAAGGTCCGCGTACATGAAAATTTTCGAATTTTGCAATGTATGAATTTTCTCTAGATTTTATGCTCCAATCAACGAAATTCAGCCAAAAAGACCTAACAGTAACATTAAAGCCTTTGTATTTTAAAGGAAACATTGAAAATAGGAGTTGAAAAGAGTAACCGAAAACCTAAAAATCTGTAAGGTCCGCGAACATGAAAATTTTCGAATTTTGCAATGTATGAATGTTCTCTAGATTTTATGCTCAAATCACAGAAAATCAGCCAAAAATACCTAAAAGTGACATTAAAGCCTTTGTATTTTAAAGGAAACATTGAAAATAGGAGATGAAAAGAGTAACCTAAAACTGCAAAATCTGTAAGGTCCGCGTATATGAAAATTTTCGAATTTGGCAATGTATGAATTTTCTTTTGATTTTATGCTCAAATCAAAGAAAATCAGCAAAAACTACCTAAAAGTGACATTAAAGCCTTTGTATTTTAAAGTAAACATTGAAAATAGGAGATGAAAAGAGTAACAGAAAACTGCAAATTCGGTAAGGTCCGCGTACATGAAAATTTTCGAATTTTGCAATGTATGAATTTTCTCTAGATTTTATGCTCAAATCACAGAAAATCAGCCAAAAATACCTAAAAGTGACATTAAAGCCTTTGTATTTTAAAAGAAACATTGAAAATAGGAGATGAAAAGAGTAACCTAAAACTGAAAAATCTGTAAGGTCTGCATACGTCAAATTTTCGAATTTTGCAATGTATGAATTTTCTCTAGATTTTATGCTCAAATCAAAGAAAATCAGCCAAAAATACCTAAAAATAACATTAAAGCCTTTGTATTTTAAAGTAAACATTGAAAATAGGAGATGAAAAGAGTAATAGAAAAAAGCAAAATCTGTAAGGTCCGCGTACATGAAAATTTTCGAATTTGGCAATGTATGAATTTCCTCTAGATTTTATGCTCAAATCACAGAAAATCAGCCAAAAATACCTAAAAGTAACATTAAAGCCTTTGTATTTTAAAGGAAACATTGAAAATAGGAGATGAAAAGAGTAAGCCAAAACTGCAAAATCTGTAAGGTCCGCGTACGTCAAATTTTGGAATTTTGCAATGTATGAATTTTCTCTAGATTTTATGCTCAAATCACAGAAAATCAGCCAAAAATACCTAAAAGTGACATTAAAGCCTTTGTATTTTAAAGGAAACATTGAAAATAGGAGATGAAAAGAGTAACCTAAAACTGCAAAATCTGTAAGGTCCGACTACATGAAAATTTTCGAATTTTGCAATGTATGAATTTTCTCTAGATTTTATGCTCAAATCACAGAAAATCAGCCAAAAATACCTACAAGTGACATTAAAGCCTTTGTATTTTAAAGGAAACATTGAAAATAGGAGATGAAAAGAGTAACCTACAACTGCAAAATCTGTAACGTCCGCGTACATGAAAATTTTCGAATTTTGCAATGTATGAATTTTCTTTAGATTTTATGCTCAAATCAAAGAAAATCAGCAAAAACTACCTAAAAGTGACATTAAAGCCTTTGTATTTTAAAGGAAAAATTGAAAATAGGAGATGAAAAGAGTAACCCAAAACTGCAAAATCTGTAAGGTCCGCATACGTCAAATTTTCGAATTTTGCAATGTATGAATTGTCTCTAGATTTTATGCTCAAATCAAAGAAAATCAGCAAAAACTACCTAAAAGTAACATTAAAGCCTTTTTATTTTAAAGTAAACATTGAAAATAGGAGATGAAAAGAGTAACAGAAAACTGCAAATTCGGTAAGGTCCGCGTACATGAAAATTTTCGAATTTTGCAATGTATGAATGTTCTCTAGATTTTATGCTCAAATCACAGAAAATCAGCCAAAAATACCTAAAAGTGACATTAAAGCCTTTGTATTTTAAAGGAAACATTGAAAATAGGAGATGAAAAGAGTAACCTAAAACTGCAAAATCTGTAAGGTCCGCGTACATGAAAATTTTCGAATTTTGCAATGTATGAATTTTCTTTAGATTTTATGCTCAAATCAAAGAAAATCAGCAAAAACTACCTAAAAGTGACATTAAAGCCTTTGTATTTTAAAGTAAACATTGAAAATAGGAGATGAAAAGAGTAACAGAAAACTGCAAAATCGGTAAGGTCCGCGTACATGAAAATTTTCGAATTTTGCAATGTATGAATTTTCTCTAGATTTTATGCTCAAATCACAGAAAATCAGCCAAAAATACCTAAAAGTGACATTAAAGCCTTTGTATTTTAAAAGAAACATTGAAAATAGGAGATGAAAAGAGTAACCTAAAACTGAAAAATCTGTAAGGTCTGCGTACGTCAAATTTTCGAATTTTGCAATGTATGAATTTTCTCTAGATTTTATGCTCAAATCAAAGAAAATCAGCCAAAAATACCTAAAAATAACATTAAAGCCTTTGTATTTTAAAGTAAACATTGAAAATAGGAGATGAAAAGAGTAATAGAAAAAAGCAAAATCTGTAAGGTCCGCGTACATGAAAATTTTCGAATTTGGCAATGTATGAATTTCCTCTAGATTTTATGCTCAAATCACAGAAAATCAGCCAAAAATACCTAAAAGTAACATTAAAGCCTTTGTATTTTAAAGGAAACATTGAAAATAGGAGATGAAAAGAGTAAGCCAAAACTGCAAAATCTGTAAGGTCCGCGTACGTCAAATTTTGGAATTTTGCAATGTATGAATTTTCTCTAGATTTTATGCTCAAATCACAGAAAATCAGCCAAAAATACCTAAAAGTGACATTAAAGCCTTTGTATTTTAAAGGAAACATTGAAAATACGAGATGAAAAGAGTAACCTAAAACTGCAAAATCTGTAAGGTCCGACTACATGAAAATTTTCGAATTTTGCAATGTATGAATTTTCTCTAGATTTTATGCTCAAATCACAGAAAATCAGCCAAAAATACCTAAAAGTGACATTAAAGCCTTTGTATTTTAAAGGAAACATTGAAAATAGGAGATGAAAAGAGTAACCTAAAAAATCTGTAAGGTCCGCGTACATGAAAATTTTCGAATTTTGCAATGTATGAATTTTCTCTAGATTTTATGCTCAAATCACAGAAAATCAGCCAAAAATACCTAAAAGTGACATTAAAGCCTTTGTATTTTAAAGGAAACATTGAAAATAGGAGATGAAAAGAGTAACCTACAACTGCAAAATCTGTAACGTCCGCGTACATGAAAATTTTCGAATTTTGCAATGTATGAATTTTCTTTAGATTTTATGCTCAAATCAAAGAAAATCAGCAAAAACTACCTAAAAGTGACATTAAAGCCTTTGTATTTTAAAGGAAACATTGAAAATAGGAGATGAAAAGAGTAACCCAAAACTGCAAAATCTGTAAGGTTAGCATACGTCAAATTTTCGAATTTTGCAATGTATGAATTGTCTCTAGATTTTATGCTCAAATCAAAGAAAATCAGCCAAAAATACCTAAAAATAACATTAAAGTCTTTGTATTTTAAAGTAAACATTGAAAATAGGAGATGAAAAGAGTAATAGAAAAAAGCAAAATCTGTAAGGTCCGCGTACATGAAAATTTTCGAATTTGGCAATGTATGAATTTCCTCTAGATTTTATGCTCAAATCACAGAAAATCAGCCAAAAATACCTAAAAGTGAAATTAAAGCCTTTGTATTTTAAAGGAAACATTGAAAATAGGAGATGAAAAGAGTAAGCCAAAACTGCAAAATCTGTAAGGTCCGCGTACGTCAAATTTTGGAATTTTGCAATGTATGAATTTTCTCTAGATTTTATGCTCAAATCACAGAAAATCAGCCAAAAATACCTAAAAGTGACATTAAAGCCTTTGTATTTTAAAGGAAACATTGAAAATAGGAGATGAAAAGAGTAACCTAAAACTGCAAAATCTGTAAGGTCCGACTACATGAAAATTTTCGAATTTTGCAATGTATGAATTTTCTCTAGATTTTATGCTCAAATCACAGAAAATCAGCCAAAAATACCTAAAAGTGACATTAAAGCCTTTGTATTTTAAAGGAAACATTGAAAATAGGAGATGAAAAGAGTAACCTACAACTGCAAAATCTGTAACGTCCGCGTACATGAAAATTTTCGAATTTTGCAATGTATGAATTTTCTTTAGATTGTATGCTCAAATCAAAGAAAATCAGCAAAAACTACCTAAAAGTGACATTAAAGCCTTTGTATTTTAAAGGAAACATTGAAAATAGGAGATGAAAAGAGTAACCCAAAACTGCAAAATCTGTAAGGTCCGCATACGTCAAATTTTCGAATTTTGCAATGTATGAATTGTCTCTAGATTTTATGCTCAAATCAAAGAAAATCAGCAAAAACTACCTAAAAGTAACATTAAAGCCTTTGTATTTTAAAGGAAACATTGAAAATAGGAGATGAAAAGAGTAACAGAAAACTGCAAAATCGGTAAGGTCCGCGTACATGAAAATTTTCGAATTTTGCAATGTATGAATTTTCTCTAGATTTTATGCTCAAATCACAGAAAATCAGCCAAAAATACCTAAAAGTGACATTAAAGCCTTTGTATTTTAAAAGAAACATTGAAAATAGGAGATGAAAAGAGTAACCTAAAACTGAAAAATCTGTAAGGTCTGCGTACGTCAAATTTTCGAATTTTGCAATGTATGAATTTTCTCTAGATTTTATGCTCAAATCAAAGAAAATCAGCCAAAAATACCTAAAAATAACATTAAAGCCTTTGTATTTTAAAGTAAACATTGAAAATAGGAGATGAAAAGAGTAATAGAAAAAAGCAAAATCTGTAAGGTCCGCGTACATGAAAATTTTCGAATTTGGCAATGTATGAATTTCCTCTAGATTTTATGCTCAAATCACAGAAAATCAGCCAAAAATACCTAAAAGTAACATTAAAGCCTTTGTATTTTAAAGTAAACATTGAAAATAGGAGATGAAAAGAGTAAGCCAAAACTGCAAAATCTGTAAGGTCCGCGTACGTCAAATTTTGGAATTTTGCAATGTATGAATTTTCTCTAGATTTTATGCTCAAATCACAGAAAATCAGCCAAAAATACCTAAAAGTGACATTAAAGCCTTTGTATTTTAAAGGAAACATTGAAAATAGGAGATGAAAAGAGTAACCTAAAACTGCAAAATCTGTAAGGTCCGACTACATGAAAATTTTCGAATTTTGCAATGTATGAATTTTCTCTAGATTTTATGCTCAAATCACAGAAAATCAGCCAAAAATACCTAAAAGTGACATTAAAGCCTTTGTATTTTAAAGGAAACATTGAAAATAGGAGATGAAAAGAGTAACCTAAAAAATCTGTAAGGTCCGCGTACATGAAAATTTTCGAATTTTGCAATGTATGAATTTTCTCTAGATTTTATGCTCAAATCACAGAAAATCAGCCAAAAATACCTAAAAGTGACATTAAAGCCTTTGTATTTTAAAGGAAACATTGAAAATAGGAGATGAAAAGAGTAACCTACAACTGCAAAATCTGTAACGTCCGCGTACATGAAAATTTTCGAATTTTGCAATGTATGAATTTTCTTTAGATTTTATGCTCAAATCAAAGAAAATCAGCAAAAACTACCTAAAAGTGACATTAAAGCCTTTGTATTTTAAAGGAAACATTGAAAATAGGAGATGAAAAGAGTAACCCAAAACTGCAAAATCTGTAAGGTCCGCATACGTCAAATTTTCGAATTTTGCAATGTATGAATTGTCTCTAGATTTTATGCTCAAATCAAAGAAAATCAGCCAAAAATACCTAAAAATAACATTAAAGCCTTTGTATTTTAAAGTAAACATTGAAAATAGGAGATGAAAAGAGTAATAGAAAAAAGCAAAATCTGTAAGGTCCGCGTACATGAAAATTTTCGAATTTGGCAATGTATGAATTTCCTCTAGATTTTATGCTCAAATCACAGAAAATCAGCCAAAAATACCTAAAAGTAACATTAAAGCCTTTGTATTTTAAAGGAAACATTGAAAATAGGAGATGAAAAGAGTAAGCCAAAACTGCAAAATCTGTAAGGTCCGCGTACTTCAAATTTTGGAATTTTGCAATGTATGAATTTTCTCTAGATTTTATGCTCAAATCACAGAAAATCAGCCAAAAATACCTAAAAGTGACATTAAAGCCTTTGTATTTTAAAGGAAACATTGAAAATAGGAGATGAAAAGAGTAACCTAAAACTGCAAAATCTGTAAGGTCCGACTACATGAAAATTTTCGAATTTTGCAATGTATGAATTTTCTCTAGATTTTATGCTCAAATCACAGAAAATCAGCCAAAAATACCTAAAAGTGACATTAAAGCCTTTGTATTTTAAAGGAAACATTGAAAATAGGAGATGAAAAGAGTAACCTACAACTGCAAAATCTGTAACGTCCGCGTACATGAAAATTTTCGAATTTTGCAATGTATGAATTTTCTTTAGATTTTATGCTCAAATCAAAGAAAATCAGCAAAAACTACCTAAAAGTGACATTAAAGCCTTTGTATTTTAAAGGAAACATTGAAAATAGGAGATGAAAAGAGTAACCCAAAACTGCAAAATCTGTAAGGTCCGCATACGTCAAATTTTCGAATTTTGCAATGTATGAATTGTCTCTAGATTTTATGCTCAAATCAAAGAAAATCAGCAAAAACTACCTAAAAGTAACATTAAAGCCTTTGTATTTTAAAGTAAACATTGAAAATAGGAGATGAAAAGAGTAACCTACAACTGCAAAATCGGTAAGGTCCGCGTACATGAAAATTTTCGAATTTTGCAATGTATGAATTTTCTCTAGATTTTATGCTCAAATCACAGAAAATCAGCCAAAAATACCTAAAAGTGACATTAAAGCCTTTGTATTTTAAAAGAAACATTGAAAATAGGAGATGAAAAGAGTAACCTAAAACTGAAAAATCTGTAAGGTCTGCGTACGTCAAATTTTCGAATTTTGCAATGTATGAATTTTCTCTAGATTTTATGCTCAAATCAAAGAAAATCAGCCAAAAATACCTAAAAATAACATTAAAGCCTTTGTATTTTAAAGTAAACATTGAAAATAGGAGATGAAAAGAGTAATAGAAAAAAGCAAAATCTGTAAGGTCCGCGTACATGAAAATTTTCGAATTTGGCAATGTATGAATTTCCTCTAGATTTTATGCTCAAATCACAGAAAATCAGCCAAAAATACCTAAAAGTAACATTAAAGCCTTTGTATTTTAAAGGAAACATTGAAAATAGGAGATGAAAAGAGTAACCTTAAAAATCTGTAAGGTCCGCGTACATGAAAATTTTCGAATTTTGCAATGTATGAATTTTCTCTAGATTTTATGCTCAAATCACAGAAAATCAGCCAAAAATACCTAAAAGTGACATTAAAGCCTTTGTATTTTAAAGGAAACATTGAAAATAGGAGATGAAAAGAGTAACCTACAACTGCAAAATCTGTAACGTCCGCGTACATGAAAATTTTCGAATTTTGCAATGTATGAATTTTCTTTAGATTTTATGCTCAAATCAAAGAAAATCAGCAAAAACTACCTAAAAGTGACATTAAAGCCTTTGTATTTTAAAGGAAACATTGAAAATAGGAGATGAAAAGAGTAACCCAAAACTGCAAAATCTGTAAGGTCCGCATACGTCAAATTTTCGAATTTTGCAATGTATGAATTGTCTCTAGATTTTATGCTCAAATCAAAGAAAATCAGCAAAAACTACCTAAAAGTAACATTAAAGCCTTTGTATTTTAAAGTAAACATTGAAAATAGGAGATGAAAAGAGTAACCTACAACTGCAAAATCGGTAAGGTCCGCGTACATGAAAATTTTCGAATTTTGCAATGTATGAATTTTCTCTAGATTTTATGCTCAAATCACAGAAAATCAGCCAAAAATACCTAAAAGTGACATTAAAGCCTTTGTATTTTAAAAGAAACATTGAAAATAGGAGATGAAAAGAGTAACCTAAAACTGAAAAATCTGTAAGGTCTGCGTACGTCAAATTTTCGAATTTTGCAATGTATGAATTTTCTCTAGATTTTATGCTCAAATCAAAGAAAATCAGCCAAAAATACCTAAAAATAACATTAAAGCCTTTGTATTTTAAAGTAAACATTGAAAATAGGAGATGAAAAGAGTAATAGAAAAAAGCAAAATCTGTAAGGTCCGCGTACATGAAAATTTTCGAATTTGGCAATGTATGAATTTCCTCTAGATTTTATGCTCAAATCACAGAAAATCAGCCAAAAATACCTAAAAGTAACATTAAAGCCTTTGTATTTTAAAGGAAACATTGAAAATAGGAGATGAAAAGAGTAACCTAAAAAATCTGTAAGGTCCGCGTACATGAAAATTTTCGAATTTTGCAATGTATGAATTTTCTCTAGATTTTATGCTCAAATCACAGAAAATCAGCCAAAAATACCTAAAAGTGACATTAAAGCCTTTGTATTTTAAAGGAAACATTGAAAATAGGAGATGAAAAGAGTAACCTACAACTGCAAAATCTGTAACGTCCGCGTACATGAAAATTTTCGAATTTTGCAATGTATGAATTTTCTTTAGATTTTATGCTCAAATCAAAGAAAATCAGCAAAAACTACCTAAAAGTGACATTAAAGCCTTTGTATTTTAAAGTAAACATTGAAAATAGGAGATGAAAAGAGTAACCCAAAACTGCAAAATCTGTAAGGTCCGCATACGTCAAATTTTCGAATTTTGCAATGTATGAATTGTCTCTAGATTTTATGCTCAAATCAAAGAAAATCAGCAAAAACTACCTAAAAGTAACATTAAAGCCTTTGTATTTTAAAGTAAACATTGAAAATAGGAGATGAAAAGAGTAACAGAAAACTGCAAATTCAGTAAGGTCCGCGTACATGAAAATTTTCGAATTTTGCAATGTATGAATTTTCTCTACATTTTATGCTCAAATCACAGAAAATCAGCCAAAAATACCTAAAAGTGAAATTAAAGCCTTTGTATTTTAAAGGAAACATTGAAAATAGGAGATGAAAAGAGTAACCTTAAACTGCAAAATCTGTAAGGTCCGCGTACATGAAAATTTTCGAATTTTGCAATGTATGAATTTTCTTTAGATTTTATGCTCAAATCAAAGAAAATCAGCAAAAACTACCTAAAAGTGACATTAAAGCCTTTGTATTTTAAAGTAAACATTGAAAATAGGAGATGAAAAGAGTAACAGAAAACTGCAAAATCTGTAAGGTCCGCGTACATGAAAATTTTCGAATTTTGCAATGTATGAATGTTCTCTAGATTTTATGCTCAAATCACAGAAAATCAGCCAAAAATACCTAAAAGTGACATTAAAGCCTTTGTATTTTAAAGGAAACATTGAAAATAGGAGATGAAAAGAGTAACCTAAAACTGCAAAATCTGTAAGGTCCGCGTACATGAAAATTTTCGAATTTTGCAATGTATGAATTTTCTTTAGATTTTATGCTCAAATCAAAGAAAATCAGCAAAAACTACCTAACAGTGACATTAAAGCCTTTGTATTTTAAAGTAAACATTGAAAATAGGAGATGAAAAGAGTAACAGAAAACTGCAAAATCGGTAAGGTCCGCGTACATGAAAATTTTCGAATTTTGCAATGTATGAATTTTCTCTAGATTTTATGCTCAAATCACAGAAAATCAGCCAAAAATACCTAAAAGTGACATTAAAGCCTTTGTATTTTAAAAGAAACATTGAAAATAGGAGATGAAAAGAGTAACGTAAAACTGAAAAATCTGTAAGGTCTGCGTACGTCAAATTTTCGAATTTTGCAATGTATGAATTTTCTCTAGATTTTATGCTCAAATCAAAGAAAATCTGCCAAAAATACCTAAAAATAACATTAAAGCCTTTGTATTTTAAAGTAAACATTGAAAATAGGAGATGAAAAGAGTAATAGAAAAAAGCAAAATCTGTAAGGTCCGCGTACATGAAAATTTTCGAATTTGGCAATGTATGAATTTCCTCTAGATTTTATGCTCAAATCACAGAAAATCAGCCAAAAATACCTAAAAGTAACATTAAAGCCTTTGTATTTTAAAGGAAACATTGAAAATAGGAGATGAAAAGAGTAAGCCAAAACTGCAAAATCTGTAAGGTCCGCGTACGTCAAATTTTGGAATTTTGCAATGTATGAATTTTCTCTAGATTTTATGCTCAAATCACAGAAAATCAGCCAAAAATACCTAAAAGTGACATTAAAGCCTTTGTATTTTAAAGGAAACATTGAAAATAGGAGATGAAAAGAGTAACCTAAAACTGCAAAATCTGTAAGGTCCGACTACATGAAAATTGTCGAATTTTGCAATGTATGAATTTTCTCTAGATTTTATGCTCAAATCACAGAAAATCAGCCAAAAATACCTAAAAGTGACATTAAAGCCTTTGTATTTTAAAGGAAACATTGAAAATAGGAGATGAAAAGAGTAACCTAAAAAATCTGTAAGGTCCGCGTACATGAAAATTTTCGAATTTTGCAATGTATGAATTTTCTCTAGATTTTATGCTCAAATCACAGAAAATCAGCCAAAAATACCTAAAAGTGACATTAAAGCCTTTGTATTTTAAAGGAAACATTGAAAATAGGAGATGAAAAGAGTAACCTACAACTGCAAAATCTGTAACGTCCGCGTACATGAAAATTTTCGAATTTTGCAATGTATGAATTTTCTTTAGATTTTATGCTCAAATAAAAGAAAATCAGCAAAAACTACCTAAAAGTGACATTAAAGCCTTTGTATTTTAAAGGAAACATTGAAAATAGGAGATGAAAAGAGTAACCCAAAACTGCAAAATCTGTAAGGTCCGCATACGTCAAATTTTCGAATTTTGCAATGTATGAATTGTCTCTAGATTTTATGCTCAAATCAAAGAAAATCAGCCAAAAATACCTAAAAGTAACATTAAAGCCTTTGTATTTTAAAGGAAACATTGAAAATAGGAGATGAAAAGAGTAACCTACAACTGCAAAATCTGTAAGGTCCGCGTACATGAAAATTTTCGAATTTTGCAATGTATGAATTTTCTCTAGATTTTATGCTCCAATCAACGAAATTCAGCCAAAAAGACCTAACAGTAACATTAAAGCCTTTGTATTTTAAAGGAAACATTGAAAATAGGAGTTGAAAAGAGTAACCGAAAACCTAAAAATCTGTAAGGTCCGCGAACATGAAAATTTTCGAATTTTGCAATGTATGAATGTTCTCTAGATTTTATGCTCAAATCACAGAAAATCAGCCAAAAATACCTAAAAGTGACATTAAAGCCTTTGTATTTTAAAGGAAACATTGAAAATAGGAGATGAAAAGAGTAACCTAAAACTGCAAAATCTGTAAGGTCCGTGTACATGAAAATTTTCGAATTTTGCAATGTATGAATTTTCTCTAGATTTTATGCTCAAATCAAAGAAAATCAGCAAAAACTACCTAAAAGTGACATTAAAGCCTTTGTATTTTAAAGTAAACATTGAAAATAGGAGATGAAAAGAGTAACAGAAAACTGCAAAATCGGTAAGGTCCGCGTACATGAAAATTTTCGAATTTTGCAATGTATGAATTTTCTCTAGATTTTATGCTCAAATCACAGAAAATCAGCCAAAAATACCTATAAGTGACATTAAAGCCTTTGTATTTTAAAGGAAACATTGAAAATAGGAGATGAAAAGAGTAACCCAAAACTGCAAAATCTGTAAGGTCCGCATACGTCAAATTTTCGAATTTTGCAATGTATGAATTGTCTCTAGATTTTATGCTCAAATCAAAGAAAATCAGCAAAAACTACCTAAAAGTAACATTAAAGCCTTTGTATTTTAAAGTAAACATTGAAAATAGGAGATGAAAAGAGTAACCTACAACTGCAAAATCTGTAAGGTCCGCGTACATGAAAATTTTTGAATTTTGCAATGTATGAATTTTCTCTAGATTTTATGCTCAATTCAAAGAAAATCAGCCAAAAATACCTAAAAGTAACATAAACGCCTTTGTATTTTAAAGTAAACATTGAAAATAGGAGATGAAAAGAGTAACCTACAACTGCAAAATCTGTAAGGTTCGCGTACATGAAAAGTTTCGAATTTTGCAATGTATGAATTTTCTCTAGATTTTATGCTCCAATCAACGAAATTCAGCCAAAAAGACCTAACAGTAACATTAAAGCCTTTGTATTTTAAAGGAAACATTGAAAATAGGAGATGAAAAGAGTAACCGAAAACCTAAAAATCTGTAAGGTCCGCGAACATGAAAATTTTCAAATTTTGCAATGTATGAATGTTCTCTAGATTTTATGCTCAAATCAAAGAAAATCAGCAAAAAATACCTAAAAGTGACATTAAAGCCTTTGTATTTTAAAGGAAACATTGAAAATAGGAGATGAAAAGAGTAACCTAAAACTGCAAAATCTGTAAGGTCCGCGTACATGAAAATTTTCGAATTTTGCAATGTATGAATTTTCTTTAGATTTTATTCTCAAATCAAAGAAAATCAGCAAAAACTACCTAAAAGTGACATTAAAGCCTTTGTATTTTAAAGTAAACATTGAAAATAGGAGATGAAAAGAGTAACAGAAAACTGCAAAATCGGTAAGGTCCGCGTACATGAAAATTTTCGAATTTCGCAATGTATGAATTTTCTCTAGATTTTATGCTCAAATCACAGAAAATCAGCCAAAAATACCTAAAAGTGACATTAAAGCCTTTGTATTTTAAAGGAAACATTGAAAATAGGAGATGAAAAGAGTAACCTAAAACTGCAAAATCTGTAAGGTCCGCGTACATGAAAATTTTCGAATTTTGCAATGTATGAATTTTCTTTAGATTTTATGCTCAAATCAAAGAAAATCAGCAAAAACTACCTAAAAGTGACATTAAAGCCTTTGTATTTTAAAGTAAACATTGAAAATAGGAGATGAAAAGAGTAACCTAAAACTGCAAAATCTGTAAGGTCCGCGTACATGAAAATTTTCGAATTTTGCAATGTATGAATGTTCTCTAGATTTTATGCTCAAATCACAGAAAATCAGCCAAAAATACCTAAAAGTGACATTAAAGCCTTTGTATTTTAAAGGAAACATTGAAAATAGGAGATGAAAAGAGTAACCTAAAACTGCAAAATCTGTAAGGTCCGCGTACATGAAAATTTTCGAATTTTGCAATGTATGAATTTTCTTTAGATTTTATGCTCAAATCAAAGAAAATCAGCAAAAACTACCTAAAAGTGACATTAAAGCCTTTGTATTTTAAAGTAAACATTGAAAATAGGAGATGAAAAGAGTAACAGAAAACTGCAAAATCGGTAAGGTCCGCGTACATGAAAATTTTCGAATTTTGCAATGTATGAATTTTCTCTAGATTTTATGCTCAAATCACAGAAAATCAGCCAAAAATACCTAACAGTAACATTAAAGCCTTTGTATTTTAAAAGAAACATTGAAAATAGGAGATGAAAAGAGTAACGTAAAACTGCAAAATCTGTAAGGTCTGCGTACGTCAAATTTTCGAATTTTGCAATGTATGAATTTTCTCTAGATTTTATGCTCAAATCAAAGAAAATCTGCCAAAAATACCTAAAAATAACATTAAAGCCTTTGTATTTTAAAGTAAACATTGAAAATAGGAGATGAAAAGAGTAATAGAAAAAAGCAAAATCTGTAAGGTCCGCGTACATGAAAATTTTCGAATTTGGCAATGTATGAATTTCCTCTAGATTTTATGCTCAAATCACAGAAAATCAGCCAAAAATACCTAAAAGTAACATTAAAGCCTTTGTATTTTAAAGGAAACATTGAAAATAGGAGATGAAAAGAGTAAGCCAAAACTGCAAAATCTGTAAGGTCCGCGTACGTCAAATTTTGGAATTTTGCAATGTATGAATTTTCTCTAGATTTTATGCTCAAATCACAGAAAATCAGCCAAAAATACCTAAAAGTGACATTAAAGCCTTTGTATTTTAAAGGAAACATTGAAAATAGGAGATGAAAAGAGTAACCTAAAACTGCAAAATCTGTAAGGTCCGACTACATGAAAATTTTCGAATTTTGCAATGTATGAATTTTCTCTAGATTTTATGCTCAAATCACAGAAAATCAGCCAAAAATACCTAAAAGTGACATTAAAGCCTTTGTATTTTAAAGGAAACATTGAAAATAGGAGATGAAAAGAGTAACCTAAAAAATCTGTAAGGTCCGCGTACATGAAAATTTTCGAATTTTGCAATGTATGAATTTTCTCTAGATTTTATGCTCAAATCACAGAAAATCAGCCAAAAATACCTAAAAGTGACATTAAAGCCTTTGTATTTTAAAGGAAACATTGAAAATAGGAGATGAAAAGAGTAACCTACAACTGCAAAATCTGTAACGTCCGCGTACATGAAAATTTTCGAATTTTGCAATGTATGAATTTTCTTTAGATTTTATGCTCAAATCAAAGAAAATCAGCAAAAACTACCTAAAAGTGACATTAAAGCCTTTGTATTTTAAAGGAAACATTGAAAATAGGAGATGAAAAGAGTAACCCAAAACTGCAAAATCTGTAAGGTCCGCATACGTCAAATTTTCGAATTTTGCAATGTATGAATTGTCTCTAGATTTTATGCTCAAATCAAAGAAAATCAGCAAAAACTACCTAAAAGTAACATTAAAGCCTTTGTATTTTAAAGTAAACATTGAAAATAGGAGATGAAAAGAGTAACCTAAAACTGCAAAATCTGTAAGGTCCGCGTACATGAAAATTTTTGAATTTTGCAATGTATGAATTTTCTCTAGATTTTATGCTCAATTCAAAGAAAATCAGCCAAAAATACCTAAAAGTAACATTAAAGCCTTTGTATTTTAAAGGAAACATTGAAAATAGGAGATGAAAAGAGTAACCTACAACTGCAAAATCTGTAAGGTCCGCGTACATGAAAATTTTCGAATTTTGCAATGTATGAATTTTCTCTAGATTTTATGCTCCAATCAACGAAATTCAGCCAAAAAGACCTAACAGTAACATTAAAGCCTTTGTATTTTAAAGGAAACATTGAAAATAGGAGTTGAAAAGAGTAACCGAAAACCTAAAAATCTGTAAGGTCCGCGAACATGAAAATTTTCGAATTTTGCAATGTATGAATGTTCTCTAGATTTTATGCTCAAATCACAGAAAATCAGCCAAAAATACCTAAAAGTGACATTAAAGCCTTTGTATTTTAAAGGAAACATTGAAAATAGGAGATGAAAAGAGTAACCTAAAACTGCAAAATCTGTAAGGTCCGTGTACATGAAAATTTTCGAATTTTGCAATGTATGAATTTTCTCTAGATTTTATGCTCAAATCAAAGAAAATCAGCAAAAACTACCTAAAAGTGACATTAAAGCCTTTGTATTTTAAAGTAAACATTGAAAATAGGAGATGAAAAGAGTAACAGAAAACTGCAAAATCGGTAAGGTCCGCGTACATGAAAATTTTCGAATTTTGCAATGTATGAATTTTCTCTAGATTTTATGCTCAAATCACAGAAAATCAGCCAAAAATACCTATAAGTGACATTAAAGCCTTTGTATTTTAAAGGAAACATTGAAAATAGGAGATGAAAAGAGTAACCCAAAACTGCAAAATCTGTAAGGTCCGCATACGTCAAATTTTCGAATTTTGCAATGTATGAATTGTCTCTAGATTTTATGCTCAAATCAAAGAAAATCAGCAAAAACTACCTAAAAGTAACATTAAAGCCTTTGTATTTTAAAGTAAACATTGAAAATAGGAGATGAAAAGAGTAACCTACAACTGCAAAATCTGTAAGGTCCGCGTACATGAAAATTTTTGAATTTTGCAATGTATGAATTTTCTCTAGATTTTATGCTCAATTCAAAGAAAATCAGCCAAAAATACCTAAAAGTAACATAAACGCCTTTGTATTTTAAAGTAAACATTGAAAATAGGAGATGAAAAGAGTAACCTACAACTGCAAAATCTGTAAGGTCCGCGTACATGAAAAGTTTCGAATTTTGCAATGTATGAATTTTCTCTAGATTTTATGCTCCAATCAACGAAATTCAGCCAAAAAGACCTAACAGTAACATTAAAGCCTTTGTATTTTAAAGGAAACATTGAAAATAGGAGTTGAAAAGAGTAACCGAAAACCTAAAAATCTGTAAGGTCCGCGAACATGAAAATTTTCGAATTTTGCAATGTATGAATGTTCTCTAGATTTTATGCTCAAATCACAGAAAATCAGCCAAAAATACCTAAAAGTGACATTAAAGCCTTTGTATTTTAAAGGAAACATTGAAAATAGGAGATGAAAAGAGTAACCTAAAACTGCAAAATCTGTAAGGTCCGCGAACATGAAAATTTTCGAATTTTGCAATGTATGAATTTTCTTTAGATTTTATTCTCAAATCAAAGAAAATCAGCAAAAACTACCTAAAAGTGACATTAAAGCCTTTGTATTTTAAAGTAAACATTGAAAATAGGAGATGAAAAGAGTAACAGAAAACTGCAAAATCGGTAAGGTCCGCGTACATGAAAATTTTCGAATTTCGCAATGTATGAATTTTCTCTAGATTTTATGCTCAAATCACAGAAAATCAGCCAAAAATACCTAAAAGTGACATTAAAGCCTTTGTATTTTAAAGGAAACATTGAAAATAGGAGATGAAAAGAGTAACCTAAAACTGCAAAATCTGTAAGGTCCGCGTACATGAAAATTTTCGAATTTTGCAATGTATGAATTTTCTTTAGATTTTATGCTCAAATCAAAGAAAATCAGCAAAAACTACCTAAAAGTGACATTAAAGCCTTTGTATTTTAAAGTAAACATTGAAAATAGGAGATGAAAAGAGTAACCTAAAACTGCAAAATCTGTAAGGTCCGCGTACATGAAAATTTTCGAATTTTGCAATGTATGAATGTTCTCTAGATTTTATGCTCAAATCACAGAAAATCAGCCAAAAATACCTAAAAGTGACATTAAAGCCTTTGTATTTTAAAGGAAACATTGAAAATAGGAGATGAAAAGAGTAACCTAAAACTGCAAAATCTGTAAGGTCCGCGTACATGAAAATTTTCGAATTTTGCAATGTATGAATTTTCTTTAGATTTTATGCTCAAATCAAAGAAAATCAGCAAAAACTACCTAAAAGTGACATTAAAGCCTTTGTATTTTAAAGTAAACATTGAAAATAGGAGATGAAAAGAGTAACCTAAAACTGCAAAATCGGTAAGGTCCGCGTACATGAAAATTTTCGAATTTTGCAATGTATGAATTTTCTCTAGATTTTATGCTCAAATCACAGAAAATCAGCCAAAAATACCTAACAGTAACATTAAAGCCTTTGTATTTTAAAAGAAACATTGAAAATAGGAGATGAAAAGAGTAACGTAAAACTGCAAAATCTGTAAGGTCTGCGTACGTCAAATTTTCGAATTTTGCAATGTATGAATTTTCTCTAGATTTTATGCTCAAATCAAAGAAAATCAGCCAAAAATACCTAAAAATAACATTAAAGCCTTTGTATTTTAAAGTAAACATTGAAAATAGGAGATGAAAAGAGTAATAGAAAAAAGCAAAATCTGTAAGGTCCGCGTACATGAAAATTTTCGAATTTGGCAATGTATGAATTTCCTCTAGATTTTATGCTCAAATCACAGAAAATCAGCCAAAAATACCTAAAAGTAACATTAAAGCCTTTGTATTTTAAAGGAAACATTGAAAATAGGAGATGAAAAGAGTAATAGAAAAAAGCAAAATCTGTAAGGTCCGCGTACATGAAAATTTTCGAATTTGGCAATGTATGAATTTCCTCTAGATTTTATGCTCAAATCACAGAAAATCAGCCAAAAATACCTAAAAGTGACATTAAAGCCTTTGTATTTTAAAGGAAACATTGAAAATAGGAGATGAAAAGAGTAACCTAAAACTGCAAAATCTGTAAGGTCCGACTACATGAAAATTTTCGAATTTTGCAATGTATGAATTTTCTCTAGATTTTATGCTCAAATCACAGAAAATCAGCCAAAAATACCTAAAAGTGACATTAAAGCCTTTGTATTTTAAAGGAAACATTGAAAATAGGAGATGAAAAGAGTAACCTACAAAATCTGTAAGGTCCGCGTACATGAAAATTTTCGAATTTTTCAATGTATGAATTTTCTCTAGATTTTATGCTCAAATCACAGAAAATCAGCCAAAAATACCTAAAAGTGACATTAAAGCCTTTGTATTTTAAAGGAAACATTGAAAATAGGAGATGAAAAGAGTAACCTAAAACTGCAAAATCTGTAAGGTCCGCGTACATGAAAATTTTCGAATTTTGCAATGTATGAATTTTCTTTAGATTTTATGCTCAAATCAAAGAAAATCAGCAAAAACTACCTAAAAGTGACATTAAAGCCTTTGTATTTTAAAGTAAACGTTGAAAATAGGAGATGAAAAGAGTAACAGAAAACTGCAAAATCGGTAAGGTCCGCGTACATGAAAATTTTCGAATTTTGCAATGTATGAATTTTCTCTAGATTTTATGCTCAAATCACAGAAAATCAGCCAAAAATACCTAACAGTAACATTAAAGCCTTTGTATTTTAAAAGAAACATTGAAAATAGGAGATGAAAAGAGTAACGTAAAACTGCAAAATCTGTAAGGTCTGCGTACGTCAAATTTTCGAATTTTGCAATGTATGAATTTTCTCTAGATTTTATGCTCAAATCAAAGAAAATCAGCCAAAAATACCTAAAAATAACATTAAAGCCTTTGTATTTTAAAGTAAACATTGAAAATAGGAGATGAAAAGAGTAATAGAAAAAAGCAAAATCTGTAAGGTCCGCGTACATGAAAATTTTCGAATTTGGCAATGTATGAATTTCCTCTAGATTTTATGCTCAAATCACAGAAAATCAGCCAAAAATACCTAAAAGTAACATTAAAGCCTTTGTATTTTAAAGGAAACATTGAAAATAGGAGATGAAAAGAGTAATAGAAAAAAGCAAAATCTGTAAGGTCCGCGTACATGAAAATTTTCGAATTTGGCAATGTATGAATTTCCTCTAGATTTTATGCTCAAATCACAGAAAATCAGCCAAAAATACCTAAAAGTGACATTAAAGCCTTTGTATTTTAAAGGAAACATTGAAAATAGGAGATGAAAAGAGTAACCTAAAACTGCAAAATCTGTAAGGTCCGACTACATGAAAATTTTCGAATTTTGCAATGTATGAATTTTCTCTAGATTTTATGCTCAAATCACAGAAAATCAGCCAAAAATACCTAAAAGTGACATTAAAGCCTTTGTATTTTAAAGGAAACATTGAAAATAGGAGATGAAAAGAGTAACCTACAAAATCTGTAAGGTCCGCGTACATGAAAATTTTCGAATTTTGCAATGTATGAATGTTCTCTAGATTTTATGCTCAAATCACAGAAAATCAGCCAAAAATACCTAAAAGTGACATTAAAGCCTTTGTATTTTAAAGGAAACATTGAAAATAGGAGATGAAAAGAGTAACCTAAAAAATCTGTAACGTCCGCGTACATGAAAATTTTCGAATTTGGCAATGTATGAATTTCCTCTAGATTTTATGCTCAAATCACAGAAAATCAGCCAAAAATACCTAAAAGTAACATTAAAGCCTTTGTATTTTAAAGGAAACATTGAAAATAGGAGATGAAAAGAGTAAGCCAAAACTGCAAAATCTGTAAGGTCCGCGTACGTCAAATTTTGGAATTTTGCAATGTATGAATTTTCTCTAGATTTTATGCTCAAATCACAGAAAATCAGCCAAAAATACCTAAAAGTGACATTAAAGCCTTTGTATTTTAAAGGAAACATTGAAAATAGGAGATGAAAAGAGTAACAGAAAACTGCAAAATCGGTAAGGTCCGCGTACATAAAAATTTTCGAATTTTGCAATGTATGAATTTTCTCTAGATTTTATGCTCAAATCACAGAAAATCAGCCAAAAATACCTAAAAGTTACATTAAAGCCTTTGTATTTTAAAGGAAACATTGAAAATAGGAGATGAAAAGAGTAACCTAAAACTGCAAAATCGGTAAGGTCCGCGTACATGAAAATTTTCGAATTTTGCAATGTATGAATTTTCTTTAGATTTTATGCTCAAATCAAAGAAAATCAGCAAAAACTACCTAAAAGTGACATTAAAGCCTTTGTATTTTAAAGGAAACATTGAAAATAGGAGATGAAAAGAGTAACCTAAAACTGCAAAATCGGTAAGGTCCGCGTACATGAAAATTTTCGAATTTTGCAATGTATGAATGTTCTCTAGATTTTATGCTCAAATCACAGAAAATCAGCCAAAAATACCTAAAAGTGACATTAAAGCCTTTGTATTTTAAAGGAAACATTGAAAATAGGAGATGAAAAGAGTAACCTAAAACTGCAAAATCTGTAAGGTCCGCGTACATGAAAATTTTCGAATTTTGCAATGTATGAATTTTCTTTAGATTTTATGCTCAAATCAAAGAAAATCAGCAAAAACTACCTAAAAGTGACATTAAAGCCTTTGTATTTTAAAGTAAACATTGAAAATAGGAGATGAAAAGAGTAACAGAAAACTGCAAAATCGGTAAGGTCCGCGTACATGAAAATTTTCGAATTTTGCAATGTATGAATTTTCTCTAGATTTTATGCTCAAATCACAGAAAATCAGCCAAAAATACCTAAAAGTGACATTAAAGCCTTTGTATTTTAAAGGAAACATTGAAAATAGGAGATGAAAAGAGTAACCTACAAAATCTGTAAGGTCCGCGTACATGAAAATTTTCGAATTTTGCAATGTATGAATTTTCTCTAGATTTTATGCTCAAATCACAGAAAATCAGCCAAAAATACCTAAAAGTGACATTAAAGCCTTTGTATTTTAAAGGAAACATTGAAAATAGGAGATGAAAAGAGTAACCTAAAACTGCAAAATCTGTAAGGTCCGCGTACATGAAAATTTTCGAATTTTGCAATGTATGAATTTTCTTTAGATTTTATGCTCAAATCAAAGAAAATCAGCAAAAACTACCTAAAAGTGACATTAAAGCCTTTGTATTTTAAAGTAAACGTTGAAAATAGGAGATGAAAAGAGTAACAGAAAACTGCAAAATCGGTAAGGTCCGCGTACATGAAAATTTTCGAATTTTGCAATGTATGAATTTTCTCTAGATTTTATGCTCAAATCACAGAAAATCAGCCAAAAATACCTAACAGTAACATTAAAGCCTTTGTATTTTAAAAGAAACATTGAAAATAGGAGATGAAAAGAGTAACGTAAAACTGCAAAATCTGTAAGGTCTGCGTACGTCAAATTTTCGAATTTTGCAATGTATGAATTTTCTCTAGATTTTATGCTCAAATCAAAGAAAATCAGCCAAAAATACCTAAAAATAACATTAAAGCCTTTGTATTTTAAAGTAAACATTGAAAATAGGAGATGAAAAGAGTAATAGAAAAAAGCAAAATCTGTAAGGTCCGCGTACATGAAAATTTTCGAATTTGGCAATGTATGAATTTCCTCTAGATTTTATGCTCAAATCACAGAAAATCAGCCAAAAATACCTAAAAGTAACATTAAAGCCTTTGTATTTTAAAGGAAACATTGAAAATAGGAGATGAAAAGAGTAATAGAAAAAAGCAAAATCTGTAAGGTCCGCGTACATGAAAATTTTCGAATTTGGCAATGTATGAATTTCCTCTAGATTTTATGCTCAAATCACAGAAAATCAGCCAAAAATACCTAAAAGTGACATTAAAGCCTTTGTATTTTAAAGGAAACATTGAAAATAGGAGATGAAAAGAGTAACCTAAAACTGCAAAATCTGTAAGGTCCGACTACATGAAAATTTTCGAATTTTGCAATGTATGAATTTTCTCTAGATTTTATGCTCAAATCACAGAAAATCAGCCAAAAATACCTAAAAGTGACATTAAAGCCTTTGTATTTTAAAGGAAACATTGAAAATAGGAGATGAAAAGAGTAACCTACAAAATCTGTAAGGTCCGCGTACATGAAAATTTTCGAATTTTGCAATGTATGAATTTTCTCTAGATTTTATGCTCAAATCACAGAAAATCAGCCAAAAATACCTAAAAGTGACATTAAAGCCTTTGTATTTTAAAGGAAACATTGAAAATAGGAGATGAAAAGAGTAACCTAAAACTGCAAAATCTGTAACGTCCGCGTACATAAAAATTTTCGAATTTTGCAATGTATGAATTTTCTTTAGATTTTATGCTCAAATCAAAGAAAATCAGCAAAAACTACCTAAAAGTGACATTAAAGCCTTTGTATTTTAAAGGAAACATTGAAAATAGGAGATGAAAAGAGTAACCTAAAACTGCAAAATCTGTAAGGTCCGCGTACATGAAAATTTTCGAATTTTGCAATGTATGAATGTTCTCTAGATTTTATGCTCAAATCACAGAAAATCAGCCAAAAATACCTAAAAGTGACATTAAAGCCTTTGTATTTTAAAGGAAACATTGAAAATAGGAGATGAAAAGAGTAACCTAAAACTGCAAAATCTGTAAGGTCCGCGTACATGAAAATTTTCGAATTTTGCAATGTATGAATTTTCTTTAGATTTTATGCTCAAATCAAAGAAAATCAGCAAAAACTACCTAAAAGTGACATTAAAGCCTTTGTATTTTAAAGGAAACATTGAAAATAGGAGATGAAAAGAGTAACCTTAAACTGCAAAATCGGTAAGGTCCGCGTACATGAAAATTTTCGAATTTTGCAATGTATGAATTTTCTTTAGATTTTATGCTCAAATCAAAGAATATCAGCAAAAACTACCTAAAAGTGACATTAAAGCCTTTGTATTTTAAAGTAAACATTGAAAATAGGAGATGAAAAGAGTAACAGAAAACTGCAAAATCGGTAAGGTCCGCGTACATGAAAATTTTCGAATTTTGCAATGTATGAATTTTCTCTAGATTTTATGCTCAAATCACAGAAAATCAGCCAAAAATACCTAAAAGTGACATTAAAGCCTTTGTATTTTAAAGGAAACATTGAAAATAGGAGATGAAAAGAGTAACCTAAAAAATCTGTAACGTCCGCGTACATGAAAATTTTCGAATTTGGCAATGTATGAATTTCCTCTAGATTTTATGCTCAAATCACAGAAAATCAGCCAAAAATACCTAAAAGTAACATTAAAGCCTTTGTATTTTAAAGGAAACATTGAAAATAGGAGATGAAAAGAGTAAGCCAAAACTGCAAAATCTGTAAGGTCCGCGTACGTCAAATTTTGGAATTTTGCAATGTATGAATTTTCTCTAGATTTTATGCTCAAATCACAGAAAATCAGCCAAAAATACCTAAAAGTGACATTAAAGCCTTTGTATTTTAAAGGAAACATTGAAAATAGGAGATGAAAAGAGTAACAGAAAACTGCAAAATCGGTAAGGTCCGCGTACATAAAAATTTTCGAATTTTGCAATGTATGAATTTTCTCTAGATTTTATGCTCAAATCACAGAAAATCAGCCAAAAATACCTAAAAGTTACATTAAAGCCTTTGTATTTTAAAGGAAACATTGAAAATAGGAGATGAAAAGAGTAACCTAAAACTGCAAAATCGGTAAGGTCCGCGTACATGAAAATTTTCGAATTTTGCAATGTATGAATTTTCTTTAGATTTTATGCTCAAATCAAAGAAAATCAGCAAAAACTACCTAAAAGTGACATTAAAGCCTTTGTATTTTAAAGGAAACATTGAAAATAGGAGATGAAAAGAGTAACCTAAAACTGCAAAATCGGTAAGGTCCGCGTACATGAAAATTTTCGAATTTTGCAATGTATGAATGTTCTCTAGATTTTATGCTCAAATCACAGAAAATCAGCCAAAAATACCTAAAAGTGACATTAAAGCCTTTGTATTTTAAAGGAAACATTGAAAATAGGAGATGAAAAGAGTAACCTAAAACTGCAAAATCTGTAAGGTCCGACTACATGAAAATTTTCGAATTTTGCAATGTATGAATTTTCTCTAGATTTTATGCTCAAATCACAGAAAATCAGCCAAAAATACCTAAAAGTGACATTAAAGCCTTTGTATTTTAAAGGAAACATTGAAAATAGGAGATGAAAAGAGTAACCTACAAAATCTGTAAGGTCCGCGTACATGAAAATTTTCGAATTTTGCAATGTATGAATTTTCTCTAGATTTTATGCTCAAATCACAGAAAATCAGCCAAAAATACCTAAAAGTGACATTAAAGCCTTTGTATTTTAAAGGAAACATTGAAAATAGGAGATGAAAAGAGTAACCTAAAACTGCAAAATCTGTAACGTCCGCGTACATAAAAATTTTCGAATTTTGCAATGTATGAATTTTCTTTAGATTTTATGCTCAAATCAAAGAAAATCAGCAAAAACTACCTAAAAGTGACATTAAAGCCTTTGTATTTTAAAGGAAACATTGAAAATAGGAGATGAAAAGAGTAACCTAAAACTGCAAAATCTGTAAGGTCCGCGTACATGAAAATTTTCGAATTTTGCAATGTATGAATGTTCTCTAGATTTTTTGCTCAAATCACAGAAAATCAGCCAAAAATACCTAAAAGTGACATTAAAGCCTTTGTATTTTAAAGGAAACATTGAAAATAGGAGATGAAACGAGTAACCTAAAACTGCAAAATCTGTAAGGTCCGCGTACATGAAAATTTTCGAATTTTGCAATGTATGAATTTTCTTTAGATTTTATGCTCAAATCAAAGAAAATCAGCAAAAACTACCTAAAAGTGACATTAAAGCCTTTGTATTTTAAAGGAAACATTGAAAATAGGAGATGAAAAGAGTAACCTAAAACTGCAAAATCGGTAAGGTCCGCGTACATGAAAATTTTCGAATTTTGCAATGTATGAATTTTCTTTAGATTTTATGCTCAAATCAAAGAATATCAGCAAAAACTACCTAAAAGTGACATTAAAGCCTTTGTATTTTAAAGTAAACATTGAAAATAGGAGATGAAAAGAGTAACAGAAAACTGCAAAATCGGTAAGGTCCGCGTACATGAAAATTTTCGAATTTTGCAATGTATGAATTTTCTCTAGATTTTATGCTCAAATCACAGAAAATCAGCCAAAAATACCTAAAAGTGACATTAAAGCCTTTGTATTTTAAAGGAAACATTGAAAATAGGAGATGAAAAGAGTAACCTAAAAAATCTGTAACGTCCGCGTACATGAAAATTTTCGAATTTGGCAATGTATGAATTTCCTCTAGATTTTATGCTCAAATCACAGAAAATCAGCCAAAAATACCTAAAAGTAACATTAAAGCCTTTGTATTTTAAAGGAAACATTGAAAATAGGAGATGAAAAGAGTAAGCCAAAACTGCAAAATCTGTAAGGTCCGCGTACGTCAAATTTTGGAATTTTGCAATGTATGAATTTTCTCTAGATTTTATGCTCAAATCACAGAAAATCAGCCAAAAATACCTAAAAGTGACATTAAAGCCTTTGTATTTTAAAGGAAACATTGAAAATAGGAGATGAAAAGAGTAACAGAAAACTGCAAAATCGGTAAGGTCCGCGTACATGAAAATTTTCGAATTTTGCAATGTATGAATTTTCTCTAGATTTTATGCTCAAATCACAGAAAATCAGCCAAAAATACCTAAAAGTTACATTAAAGCCTTTGTATTTTAAAGGAAACATTGAAAATAGGAGATGAAAAGAGTAACCTAAAACTGCAAAATCGGTAAGGTCCGCGTACATGAAAATTTTCGAATTTTGCAATGTATGAATTTTCTTTAGATTTTATGCTCAAATCAAAGAAAATCAGCAAAAACTACCTAAAAGTGACATTAAAGCCTTTGTATTTTAAAGGAAACATTGAAAATAGGAGATGAAAAGAGTAACCTAAAACTGCAAAATCGGTAAGGTCCGCGTACATGAAAATTTTCGAATTTTGCAATGTATGAATGTTCTCTAGATTTTATGCTCAAATCACAGAAAATCAGCCAAAAATACCTAAAAGTGACATTAAAGCCTTTGTATTTTAAAGGAAACATTGAAAATAGGAGATGAAAAGAGTAACCTAAAACTGCAAAATCTGTAAGGTCCGCGTACATGAAAATTTTCGAATTTTGCAATGTATGAATTTTCTTTAGATTTTATGCTCAAATCAAAGAAAATCAGCAAAAACTACCTAAAAGTGACATTAAAGCCTTTGTATTTTAAAGTAAACATTGAAAATAGGAGATGAAAAGAGTAACAGAAAACTGCAAAATCGGTAAGGTCCGCGTACATGAAAATTTTCGAATTTTGCAATGTATGAATTTTCTCTAGATTTTATGCTCAAATCACAGAAAATCAGCCAAAAATACCTAAAAGTGACATTAAAGCCTTTGTATTTTAAAGGAAACATTGAAAATAGGAGATGAAAAGAGTAACCTAAAAAATCTGTAACGTCCGCGTACATGAAAATTTTCGAATTTGGCAATGTATGAATTTCCTCTAGATTTTATGCTCAAATCACAGAAAATCAGCCAAAAATACCTAAAAGTAACATTAAAGCCTTTGTATTTTAAAGGAAACATTGAAAATAGGAGATGAAAAGAGTAAGCCAAAACTGCAAAATCTGTAAGGTCCGCGTACGTCAAATTTTGGAATTTTGCAATGTATGAATTTTCTCTAGATTTTATGCTCAAATCACAGAAAATCAGCCAAAAATACCTAAAAGTGACATTAAAGCCTTTGTATTTTAAAGGAAACATTGAAAATAGGAGATGAAAAGAGTAACAGAAAACTGCAAAATCGGTAAGGTCCGCGTACATAAAAATTTTCGAATTTTGCAATGTATGAATTTTCTCTAGATTTTATGCTCAAATCACAGAAAATCAGCCAAAAATACCTAAAAGTTACATTAAAGCCTTTGTATTTTAAAGGAAACATTGAAAATAGGAGATGAAAAGAGTAACCTAAAACTGCAAAATCTGTAAGGTCCGCGTACGTCAAATTTTGGAATTTTGCAATGTATGAATTTTCTCTAGATTTTATGCTCAAATCACAGAAAATCAGCCAAAAATACCTAAAAGTGACATTAAAGCCTTTGTATTTTAAAGGAAACATTGAAAATAGGAGATGAAAAGAGTAACAGAAAACTGCAAAATCGGTAAGGTCCGCGTACATAAAAATTTTCGAATTTTGCAATGTATGAATTTTCTCTAGATTTTATGCTCAAATCACAGAAAATCAGCCAAAAATACCTAAAAGTTACATTAAAGCCTTTGTATTTTAAAGGAAACATTGAAAATAGGAGATGAAAAGAGTAACCTAAAACTGCAAAATCGGTAAGGTCCGCGTACATGAAAATTTTCGAATTTTGCAATGTATGAATTTTCTTTAGATTTTATGCTCAAATCAAAGAAAATCAGCAAAAACTACCTAAAAGTGACATTAAAGCCTTTGTATTTTAAAGGAAACATTGAAAATAGGAGATGAAAAGAGTAACCTAAAACTGCAAAATCTGTAAGGTCCGCGTACATGAAAATTTTCGAATTTTGCAATGTATGAATTTTCTTTAGATTTTATGCTCAAATCAAAGAAAATCAGCAAAAACTACCTAAAAGTGACATTAAAGCCTTTGTATTTTAAAGTAAACGTTGAAAATAGGAGATGAAAAGAGTAACAGAAAACTGCAAAATCGGTAAGGTCCGCGTACATGAAAATTTTCGAATTTTGCAATGTATGAATTTTCTCTAGATTTTATGCTCAAATCAAAGAAAATCAGCCAAAAATACCTAAAAATAACATTAAAGCCTTTGTATTTTAAAGTAAACATTGAAAATAGGAGATGAAAAGAGTAATAGAAAAAAGCAAAATCTGTAAGGTCCGCGTACATGAAAATTTTCGAATTTGGCAATGTATGAATTTCCTCTAGATTTTATGCTCAAATCACAGAAAATCAGCCAAAAATACCTAAAAGTAACATTAAAGCCTTTGTATTTTAAAGGAAACATTGAAAATAGGAGATGAAAAGAGTAATAGAAAAAAGCAAAATCTGTAAGGTCCGCGTACATGAAAATTTTCGAATTTGGCAATGTATGAATTTCCTCTAGATTTTATGCTCAAATCACAGAAAATCAGCCAAAAATACCTAAAAGTGACATTAAAGCCTTTGTATTTTAAAGGAAACATTGAAAATAGGAGATGAAAAGAGTAACCTAAAAAATCTGTAACGTCCGCGTACATGAAAATTTTCGAATTTGGCAATGTATGAATTTCCTCTAGATTTTATGCTCAAATCACAGAAAATCAGCCAAAAATACCTAAAAGTAACATTAAAGCCTTTGTATTTTAAAGGAAACATTGAAAATAGGAGATGAAAAGAGTAAGCCAAAACTGCAAAATCTGTAAGGTCCGCGTACGTCAAATTTTGGAATTTTGCAATGTATGAATTTTCTCTAGATTTTATGCTCAAATCACAGAAAATCAGCCAAAAATACCTAAAAGTGACATTAAAGCCTTTGTATTTTAAAGGAAACATTGAAAATAGGAGATGAAAAGAGTAACAGAAAACTGCAAAATCGGTAAGGTCCGCGTACATAAAAATTTTCGAATTTTGCAATGTATGAATTTTCTCTAGATTTTATGCTCAAATCACAGAAAATCAGCCAAAAATACCTAAAAGTTACATTAAAGCCTTTGTATTTTAAAGGAAACATTGAAAATAGGAGATGAAAAGAGTAACCTAAAACTGCAAAATCGGTAAGGTCCGCGTACATGAAAATTTTCGAATTTTGCAATGTATGAATTTTCTTTAGATTTTATGCTCAAATCAAAGAAAATCAGCAAAAACTACCTAAAAGTGACATTAAAGCCTTTGTATTTTAAAGGAAACATTGAAAATAGGAGATGAAAAGAGTAACCTAAAACTGCAAAATCTGTAAGGTCCGCGTACATGAAAATTTTCGAATTTTGCAATGTATGAATTTTCTTTAGATTTTATGCTCAAATCAAAGAAAATCAGCAAAAACTACCTAAAAGTGACATTAAAGCCTTTGTATTTTAAAGTAAACGTTGAAAATAGGAGATGAAAAGAGTAACAGAAAACTGCAAAATCGGTAAGGTCCGCGTACATGAAAATTTTCGAATTTTGCAATGTATGAATTTTCTCTAGATTTTATGCTCAAATCACAGAAAATCAGCCAAAAATACCTAACAGTAACATTAAAGCCTTTGTATTTTAAAAGAAACATTGAAAATAGGAGATGAAAAGAGTAACGTAAAACTGCAAAATCTGTAAGGTCTGCGTACGTCAAATTTTCGAATTTTGCAATGTATGAATTTTCTCTAGATTTTATGCTCAAATCAAAGAAAATCAGCCAAAAATACCTAAAAGTGACATTAAAGCCTTTGTATTTTAAAGTAAACATTGAAAATAGGAGATGAAAAGAGTAATAGAAAAAAGCAAAATCTGTAAGGTCCGCGTACATGAAAATTTTCGAATTTGGCAATGTATGAATTTCCTCTAGATTTTATGCTCAAATCACAGAAAATCAGCCAAAAATACCTAAAAGTAACATTAAAGCCTTTGTATTTTAAAGGAAACATTGAAAATAGGAGATGAAAAGAGTAATAGAAAAAAGCAAAATCTGTAAGGTCCGCGTACATGAAAATTTTCGAATTTGGCAATGTATGAATTTCCTCTAGATTTTATGCTCAAATCACAGAAAATCAGCCAAAAATACCTAAAAGTGACATTAAAGCCTTTGTATTTTAAAGGAAACATTGAAAATAGGAGATGAAAAGAGTAACCTAAAACTGCAAAATCTGTAAGGTCCGACTACATGAAAATTTTCGAATTTTGCAATGTATGAATTTTCTCTAGATTTTATGCTCAAATCACAGAAAATCAGCCAAAAATACCTAAAAGTGACATTAAAGCCTTTGTATTTTAAAGGAAACATTGAAAATAGGAGATGAAAAGAGTAACCTACAAAATCTGTAAGGTCCGCGTACATGAAAATTTTCGAATTTTGCAATGTATGAATTTTCTCTAGATTTTATGCTCAAATCACAGAAAATCAGCCAAAAATACCTAAAAGTGACATTAAAGCCTTTGTATTTTAAAGGAAACATTGAAAATAGGAGATGAAAAGAGTAACCTAAAACTGCAAAATCTGTAACGTCCGCGTACATAAAAATTTTTGAATTTTGCAATGTATGAATTTTCTCTAGATTTTATGCTCAAATCAAAGAAAATCAGCAAAAACTACCTAAAAGTGACATTAAAGCCTTTGTATTTTAAAGGAAACATTGAAAATAGGAGATGAAAAGAGTAACCTAAAACTGCAAAATCTGTAAGGTCCGCGTACATGAAAATTTTCGAATTTTGCAATGTATGAATGTTCTCTAGATTTTATGCTCAAATCACAGAAAATCAGCCAAAAATACCTAAAAGTGACATTAAAGCCTTTGTATTTTAAAGGAAACATTGAAAATAGGAGATGAAAAGAGTAACCTAAAACTGCAAAATCTGTAAGGTCCGCGTACATGAAAATTTTCGAATTTTGCAATGTATGAATTTTCTTTAGATTTTATGCTCAAATCAAAGAAAATCAGCAAAAACTACCTAAAAGTGACATTAAAGCCTTTGTATTTTAAAGGAAACATTGAAAATAGGAGATGAAAAGAGTAACCTAAAACTGCAAAATCGGTAAGGTCCGCGTACATGAAAATTTTCGAATTTTGCAATGTATGAATGTTCTCTAGATTTTATGCTCAAATCACAGAAAATCAGCCAAAAATACCTAAAAGTGACATTAAAGCCTTTGTATTTTAAAGGAAACATTGAAAATAGGAGATGAAAAGAGTAACCTAAAACTGCAAAATCTGTAAGGTCCGCGTACATGAAAATTTTCGAATTTTGCAATGTATGAATTTTCTTTAGATTTTATGCTCAAATCAAAGAAAATCAGCAAAAACTACCTAAAAGTGACATTAAAGCCTTTGTATTTTAAAGTAAACATTGAAAATAGGAGATGAAAAGAGTAACAGAAAACTGCAAAATCGGTAAGGTCCGCGTACATGAAAATTTTCGAATTTTGCAATGTATGAATTTTCTCTAGATTTTATGCTCAAATCACAGAAAATCAGCCAAAAATATCTAAAAGTGACATTAAAGCCTTTGTATTTTAAAGGAAACATTGAAAATAGGAGATGAAAAGAGTAACCTAAAAAATCTGTAACGTCCGCGTACATGAAAATTTTCGAATTTGGCAATGTATGAATTTCCTCTAGATTTTATGCTCAAATCACAGAAAATCAGCCAAAAATACCTAAAAGTAACATTAAAGCCTTTGTATTTTAAAGGAAACATTGAAAATAGGAGATGAAAAGAGTAAGCCAAAACTGCAAAATCTGTAAGGTCCGCATACGTCAAATTTTGGAATTTTGCAATGTATGAATTTTCTCTAGATTTTATGCTCAAATCACAGAAAATCAGCCAAAAATACCTAAAAGTGACATTAAAGCCTTTGTATTTTAAAGGAAACATTGAAAATAGGAGATGAAAAGAGTAACAGAAAACTGCAAAATCGGTAAGGTCCGCGTACATAAAAATTTTCGAATTTTGCAATGTATGAATTTTCTCTAGATTTTATGCTCAAATCACAGAAAATCAGCCAAAAATACCTAAAAGTTACATTAAAGCCTTTGTATTTTAAAGGAAACATTGAAAATAGGAGATGAAAAGAGTAACCTAAAACTGCAAAATCGGTAAGGTCCGCGTACATGAAAATTTTCGAATTTTGCAATGTATGAATTTTCTTTAGATTTTATGCTCAAATCAAAGAAAATCAGCAAAAACTACCTAAAAGTGACATTAAAGCCTTTGTATTTTAAAGGAAACATTGAAAATAGGAGATGAAAAGAGTAACCTAAAACTGCAAAATCGGTAAGGTCCGCGTACATGAAAATTTTCGAATTTTGCAATGTATGAATGTTCTCTAGATTTTATGCTCAAATCACAGAAAATCAGCCAAAAATACCTAAAAGTGACATTAAAGCCTTTGTATTTTAAAGGAAACATTGAAAATAGGAGATGAAAAGAGTAACCTAAAACTGCAAAATCTGTAAGGTCCGCGTACATGAAAATTTTCGAATTTTGCAATGTATGAATTTTCTTTAGATTTTATGCTCAAATCAAAGAAAATCAGCAAAAACTACCTAAAAGTGACATTAAAGCCTTTGTATTTTAAAGTAAACATTGAAAATAGGAGATGAAAAGAGTAACAGAAAACTGCAAAATCGGTAAGGTCCGCGTACATGAAAATTTTCGAATTTTGCAATGTATGAATTTTCTCTAGATTTTATGCTCAAATCACAGAAAATCAGCCAAAAATACCTAAAAGTGACATTAAAGCCTTTGTATTTTAAAGGAAACATTGAAAATAGGAGATGAAAAGAGTAACCTAAAAAATCTGTAACGTCCGCGTACATGAAAATTTTCGAATTTGGCAATGTATGAATTTCCTCTAGATTTTATGCTCAAATCACAGAAAATCAGCCAAAAATACCTAAAAGTAACATTAAAGCCTTTGTATTTTAAAGGAAACATTGAAAATAGGAGATGAAAAGAGTAAGCCAAAACTGCAAAATCTGTAAGGTCCGCGTACGTCAAATTTTGGAATTTTGCAATGTATGAATTTTCTCTAGATTTTATGCTCAAATCACAGAAAATCAGCCAAAAATACCTAAAAGTGACATTAAAGCCTTTGTATTTTAAAGGAAACATTGAAAATAGGAGATGAAAAGAGTAACAGAAAACTGCAAAATCGGTAAGGTCCGCGTACATAAAAATTTTCGAATTTTGCAATGTATGAATTTTCTCTAGATTTTATGCTCAAATCACAGAAAATCAGCCAAAAATACCTAAAAGTTACATTAAAGCCTTTGTATTTTAAAGGAAACATTGAAAATAGGAGATGAAAAGAGTAACCTAAAACTGCAAAATCGGTAAGGTCCGCGTACATGAAAATTTTCGAATTTTGCAATGTATGAATTTTCTTTAGATTTTATGCTCAAATCAAAGAAAATCAGCAAAAACTACCTAAAAGTGACATTAAAGCCTTTGTATTTTAAAGGAAACATTGAAAATAGGAGATGAAAAGAATAACCTAAAACTGCAAAATCGGTAAGGTCCGCGTACATGAAAATTTTCGAATTTTGCAATGTATGAATGTTCTCTAGATTTTATGCTCAAATCACAGAAAATCAGCCAAAAATACCTAAAAGTGACATTAAAGCCTTTGTATTTTAAAGGAAACATTGAAAATAGGAGATGAAAAGAGTAACCTAAAACTGCAAAATCTGTAAGGTCCGCGTACATGAAAATTTTCGAATTTTGCAATGTATGAATTTTCTTTAGATTTTATGCTCAAATCAAAGAAAATCAGCAAAAACTACCTAAAAGTGACATTAAAGCCTTTGTATTTTAAAGTAAACATTGAAAATAGGAGATGAAAAGAGTAACAGAAAACTGCAAAATCTGTAAGGTCCGCGTACATGAAAATTTTCGAATTTTGCAATGTATGAATTTTCTCTAGATTTTATGCTCAAATCACAGAAAATCAGCCAAAAATACCTAAAAGTGACATTAAAGCCTTTGTATTTTAAAGTAAACATTGAAAATAGGAGATGAAAAGAGTAACCTAAAAAATCTGTAACGTCCGCGTACATGAAAATTTTCGAATTTGGCAATGTATGAATTTCCTCTAGATTTTATGCTCAAATCACAGAAAATCAGCCAAAAATACCTAAAAGTAACATTAAAGCCTTTGTATTTTAAAGGAAACATTGAAAATAGGAGATGAAAAGAGTAAGCCAAAACTGCAAAATCTGTAAGGTCCGCGTACGTCAAATTTTGGAATTTTGCAATGTATGAATTTTCTCTAGATTTTATGCTCAAATCACAGAAAATCAGCCAAAAATACCTAAAAGTGACATTAAAGCCTTTGTATTTTAAAGGAAACATTGAAAATAGGAGATGAAAAGAGTAACAGAAAACTGCAAAATCGGTAAGGTCCGCGTACATAAAAATTTTCGAATTTTGCAATGTATGAATTTTCTCTAGATTTTATGCTCAAATCACAGAAAATCAGCCAAAAATACCTAAAAGTTACATTAAAGCCTTTGTATTTTAAA
Organism: Euprymna scolopes; assembly: GCF_053919585.1. Classification (NCBI taxonomy): domain Eukaryota; kingdom Metazoa; phylum Mollusca; class Cephalopoda; order Sepiida; family Sepiolidae; genus Euprymna; species Euprymna scolopes. The sequence goes on along the minus strand of NC_136486.1, from coordinate 40,277,103 downwards.
GGAAACATTGAAAATAGGAGATGAAAAGAGTAACCTAAAACTGCAAAATCGGTAAGGTCCGCGTACATGAAAATTTTCGAATTTTGCAATGTATGAATTTTCTTTAGATTTTATGCTCAAATCAAAGAAAATCAGCAAAAACTACCTAAAAGTGACATTAAAGCCTTTGTATTTTAAAGGAAACATTGAAAATAGGAGATGAAAAGAGTAACCTAAAACTGCAAAATCGGTAAGGTCCGCGTACATGAAAATTTTCGAATTTTGCAATGTATGAATGTTCTCTAGATTTTATGCTCAAATCACAGAAAATCAGCCAAAAATACCTAAAAGTGACATTAAAGCCTTTGTATTTTAAAGGAAACATTGAAAATAGGAGATGAAAAGAGTAACCTAAAACTGCAAAATCTGTAAGGTCCGCGTACATGAAAATTTTCGAATTTTGCAATGTATGAATTTTCTTTAGATTTTATGCTCAAATCAAAGAAAATCAGCAAAAACTACCTAAAAGTGACATTAAAGCCTTTGTATTTTAAAGTAAACATTGAAAATAGGAGATGAAAAGAGTAACAGAAAACTGCAAAATCGGTAAGGTCTGCGTACATGAAAATTTTCGAATTTTGCAATGTATGAATTTTCTCTAGATTTTATGCTCAAATCACAGAAAATCAGCCAAAAATACCTAAAAGTGACATTAAAGCCTTTGTATTTTAAAGGAAACATTGAAAATAGGAGATGAAAAGAGTAACCTAAAAAATCTGTAACGTCCGCGTACATGAAAATTTTCGAATTTGGCAATGTATGAATTTCCTCTAGATTTTATGCTCAAATCACAGAAAATCAGCCAAAAATACCTAAAAGTAACATTAAAGCCTTTGTATTTTAAAGGAAACATTGAAAATAGGAGATGAAAAGAGTAAGCCAAAACTGCAAAATCTGTAAGGTCCGCGTACGTCAAATTTTGGAATTTTGCAATGTATGAATTTTCTCTAGATTTTATGCTCAAATCACAGAAAATCAGCCAAAAATACCTAAAAGTGACATTAAAGCCTTTGTATTTTAAAGGAAACATTGAAAATAGGAGATGAAAAGAGTAACAGAAAACTGCAAAATCGGTAAGGTCCGCGTACATAAAAATTTTCGAATTTTGCAATGTATGAATTTTCTCTAGATTTTATGCTCAAATCACAGAAAATCAGCCAAAAATACCTAAAAGTTACATTAAAGCCTTTGTATTTTAAAGGAAACATTGAAAATAGGAGATGAAAAGAGTAACCTAAAACTGCAAAATCGGTAAGGTCCGCGTACATGAAAATTTTCGAATTTTGCAATGTATGAATTTTCTTTAGATTTTATGCTCAAATCAAAGAAAATCAGCAAAAACTACCTAAAAGTGACATTAAAGCCTTTGTATTTTAAAGGAAACATTGAAAATAGGAGATGAAAAGAGTAACCTAAAACTGCAAAATCGGTAAGGTCCGCGTACATGAAAATTTTCGAATTTTGCAATGTATGAATGTTCTCTAGATTTTATGCTCAAATCACAGAAAATCAGCCAAAAATACCTAAAAGTGACATTAAAGCCTTTGTATTTTAAAGGAAACATTGAAAATAGGAGATGAAAAGAGTAACCTAAAACTGCAAAATCTGTAAGGTCCGCGTACATGAAAATTTTCGAATTTTGCAATGTATGAATTTTCTTTAGATTTTATGCTCAAATCAAAGAAAATCAGCAAAAACTACCTAAAAGTGACATTAAAGCCTTTGTATTTTAAAGTAAACATTGAAAATAGGAGATGAAAAGAGTAACAGAAAACTGCAAAATCGGTAAGGTCCGCGTACATGAAAATTTTCGAATTTTGCAATGTATGAATTTTCTCTAGATTTTATGCTCAAATCACAGAAAATCAGCCAAAAATACCTAAAAGTGACATTAAAGCCTTTGTATTTTAAAGGAAACATTGAAAATAGGAGATGAAAAGAGTAACCTAAAAAATCTGTAACGTCCGCGTACATGAAAATTTTCGAATTTGGCAATGTATGAATTTCCTCTAGATTTTATGCTCAAATCACAGAAAATCAGCCAAAAATACCTAAAAGTAACATTAAAGCCTTTGTATTTTAAAGGAAACATTGAAAATAGGAGATGAAAAGAGTAAGCCAAAACTGCAAAATCTGTAAGGTCCGCGTACGTCAAATTTTGGAATTTTGCAATGTATGAATTTTCTCTAGATTTTATGCTCAAATCACAGAAAATCAGCCAAAAATACCTAAAAGTGACATTAAAGCCTTTGTATTTTAAAGGAAACATTGAAAATAGGAGATGAAAAGAGTAACAGAAAACTGCAAAATCGGTAAGGTCCGCGTACATAAAAATTTTCGAATTTTGCAATGTATGAATTTTCTCTAGATTTTATGCTCAAATCACAGAAAATCAGCCAAAAATACCTAAAAGTTACATTAAAGCCTTTGTATTTTAAAGGAAACATTGAAAATAGGAGATGAAAAGAGTAACCTAAAACTGCAAAATCGGTAAGGTCCGCGTACATGAAAATTTTCGAATTTTGCAATGTATGAATTTTCTTTAGATTTTATGCTCAAATCACAGAAAATCAGCCAAAAATACCTAACAGTAACATTAAAGCCTTTGTATTTTAAAAGAAACATTGAAAATAGGAGATGAAAAGAGTAACGTAAAACTGCAAAATCTGTAAGGTCTGCGTACGTCAAATTTTCGAATTTTGCAATGTATGAATTTTCTCTAGATTTTATGCTCAAATCAAAGAAAATCAGCCAAAAATACCTAAAAGTGACATTAAAGCCTTTGTATTTTAAAGTAAACATTGAAAATAGGAGATGAAAAGAGTAATAGAAAAAAGCAAAATCTGTAAGGTCCGCGTACATGAAAATTTTCGAATTTGGCAATGTATGAATTTCCTCTAGATTTTATGCTCAAATCACAGAAAATCAGCCAAAAATACCTAAAAGTAACATTAAAGCCTTTGTATTTTAAAGGAAACATTGAAAATAGGAGATGAAAAGAGTAATAGAAAAAAGCAAAATCTGTAAGGTCCGCGTACATGAAAATTTTCGAATTTGGCAATGTATGAATTTCCTCTAGATTTTATGCTCAAATCACAGAAAATCAGCCAAAAATACCTAAAAGTGACATTAAAGCCTTTGTATTTTAAAGGAAACATTGAAAATAGGAGATGAAAAGAGTAACCTAAAACTGCAAAATCTGTAAGGTCCGACTACATGAAAATTTTCGAATTTTGCAATGTATGAATTTTCTCTAGATTTTATGCTCAAATCACAGAAAATCAGCCAAAAATACCTAAAAGTGACATTAAAGCCTTTGTATTTTAAAGGAAACATTGAAAATAGGAGATGAAAAGAGTAACCTACAAAATCTGTAAGGTCCGCGTACATGAAAATTTTCGAATTTTGCAATGTATGAATTTTCTCTAGATTTTATGCTCAAATCACAGAAAATCAGCCAAAAATACCTAAAAGTGACATTAAAGCCTTTGTATTTTAAAGGAAACATTGAAAATAGGAGATGAAAAGAGTAACCTAAAACTGCAAAATCTGTAACGTCCGCGTACATAAAAATTTTTGAATTTTGCAATGTATGAATTTTCTTTAGATTTTATGCTCAAATCAAAGAAAATCAGCAAAAACTACCTAAAAGTGACATTAAAGCCTTTGTATTTTAAAGGAAACATTGAAAATAGGAGATGAAAAGAGTAACCTAAAACTGCAAAATCTGTAAGGTCCGCGTACATGAAAATTTTCGAATTTTGCAATGTATGAATGTTCTCTAGATTTTATGCTCAAATCACAGAAAATCAGCCAAAAATACCTAAAAGTGACATTAAAGCCTTTGTATTTTAAAGGAAACATTGAAAATAGGAGATGAAAAGAGTAACCTAAAACTGCAAAATCTGTAAGGTCCGCGTACATGAAAATTTTCGAATTTTGCAATGTATGAATTTTCTTTAGATTTTATGCTCAAATCAAAGAAAATCAGCAAAAACTACCTAAAAGTGACATTAAAGCCTTTGTATTTTAAAGGAAACATTGAAAATAGGAGATGAAAAGAGTAACCTAAAACTGCAAAATCGGTAAGGTCCGCGTACATGAAAATTTTCGAATTTTGCAATGTATGAATGTTCTCTAGATTTTATGCTCAAATCACAGAAAATCAGCCAAAAATACCTAAAAGTGACATTAAAGCCTTTGTATTTTAAAGGAAACATTGAAAATAGGAGATGAAAAGAGTAACCTAAAACTGCAAAATCTGTAAGGTCCGCGTACATGAAAATTTTCGAATTTTGCAATGTATGAATTTTCTTTAGATTTTATGCTCAAATCAAAGAAAATCAGCAAAAACTACCTAAAAGTGACATTAAAGCCTTTGTATTTTAAAGTAAACATTGAAAATAGGAGATGAAAAGAGTAACAGAAAACTGCAAAATCGGTAAGGTCCGCGTACATGAAAATTTTCGAATTTTGCAATGTATGAATTTTCTCTAGATTTTATGCTCAAATCACAGAAAATCAGCCAAAAATATCTAAAAGTGACATTAAAGCCTTTGTATTTTAAAGGAAACATTGAAAATAGGAGATGAAAAGAGTAACCTAAAAAATCTGTAACGTCCGCGTACATGAAAATTTTCGAATTTGGCAATGTATGAATTTCCTCTAGATTTTATGCTCAAATCACAGAAAATCAGCCAAAAATACCTAAAAGTAACATTAAAGCCTTTGTATTTTAAAGGAAACATTGAAAATAGGAGATGAAAAGAGTAAGCCAAAACTGCAAAATCTGTAAGGTCCGCATACGTCAAATTTTGGAATTTTGCAATGTATGAATTTTCTCTAGATTTTATGCTCAAATCACAGAAAATCAGCCAAAAATACCTAAAAGTGACATTAAAGCCTTTGTATTTTAAAGGAAACATTGAAAATAGGAGATGAAAAGAGTAACAGAAAACTGCAAAATCGGTAAGGTCCGCGTACATAAAAATTTTCGAATTTTGCAATGTATGAATTTTCTCTAGATTTTATGCTCAAATCACAGAAAATCAGCCAAAAATACCTAAAAGTTACATTAAAGCCTTTGTATTTTAAAGGAAACATTGAAAATAGGAGATGAAAAGAGTAACCTAAAACTGCAAAATCGGTAAGGTCCGCGTACATGAAAATTTTCGAATTTTGCAATGTATGAATTTTCTTTAGATTTTATGCTCAAATCAAAGAAAATCAGCAAAAACTACCTAAAAGTGACATTAAAGCCTTTGTATTTTAAAGGAAACATTGAAAATAGGAGATGAAAAGAGTAACCTAAAACTGCAAAATCGGTAAGGTCCGCGTACATGAAAATTTTCGAATTTTGCAATGTATGAATGTTCTCTAGATTTTATGCTCAAATCACAGAAAATCAGCCAAAAATACCTAAAAGTGACATTAAAGCCTTTGTATTTTAAAGGAAACATTGAAAATAGGAGATGAAAAGAGTAACCTAAAACTGCAAAATCTGTAAGGTCCGCGTACATGAAAATTTTCGAATTTTGCAATGTATGAATTTTCTTTAGATTTTATGCTCAAATCAAAGAAAATCAGCAAAAACTACCTAAAAGTGACATTAAAGCCTTTGTATTTTAAAGTAAACATTGAAAATAGGAGATGAAAAGAGTAACAGAAAACTGCAAAATCGGTAAGGTCCGCGTACATGAAAATTTTCGAATTTTGCAATGTATGAATTTTCTCTAGATTTTATGCTCAAATCACAGAAAATCAGCCAAAAATACCTAAAAGTGACATTAAAGCCTTTGTATTTTAAAGGAAACATTGAAAATAGGAGATGAAAAGAGTAACCTAAAAAATCTGTAACGTCCGCGTACATGAAAATTTTCGAATTTGGCAATGTATGAATTTCCTCTAGATTTTATGCTCAAATCACAGAAAATCAGCCAAAAATACCTAAAAGTAACATTAAAGCCTTTGTATTTTAAAGGAAACATTGAAAATAGGAGATGAAAAGAGTAAGCCAAAACTGCAAAATCTGTAAGGTCCGCGTACGTCAAATTTTGGAATTTTGCAATGTATGAATTTTCTCTAGATTTTATGCTCAAATCACAGAAAATCAGCCAAAAATACCTAAAAGTGACATTAAAGCCTTTGTATTTTAAAGGAAACATTGAAAATAGGAGATGAAAAGAGTAACAGAAAACTGCAAAATCGGTAAGGTCCGCGTACATAAAAATTTTCGAATTTTGCAATGTATGAATTTTCTCTAGATTTTATGCTCAAATCACAGAAAATCAGCCAAAAATACCTAAAAGTTACATTAAAGCCTTTGTATTTTAAAGGAAACATTGAAAATAGGAGATGAAAAGAGTAACCTAAAACTGCAAAATCGGTAAGGTCCGCGTACATGAAAATTTTCGAATTTTGCAATGTATGAATTTTCTTTAGATTTTATGCTCAAATCAAAGAAAATCAGCAAAAACTACCTAAAAGTGACATTAAAGCCTTTGTATTTTAAAGGAAACATTGAAAATAGGAGATGAAAAGAATAACCTAAAACTGCAAAATCGGTAAGGTCCGCGTACATGAAAATTTTCGAATTTTGCAATGTATGAATGTTCTCTAGATTTTATGCTCAAATCACAGAAAATCAGCCAAAAATACCTAAAAGTGACATTAAAGCCTTTGTATTTTAAAGGAAACATTGAAAATAGGAGATGAAAAGAGTAACCTAAAACTGCAAAATCTGTAAGGTCCGCGTACATGAAAATTTTCGAATTTTGCAATGTATGAATTTTCTTTAGATTTTATGCTCAAATCAAAGAAAATCAGCAAAAACTACCTAAAAGTGACATTAAAGCCTTTGTATTTTAAAGTAAACATTGAAAATAGGAGATGAAAAGAGTAACAGAAAACTGCAAAATCTGTAAGGTCCGCGTACATGAAAATTTTCGAATTTTGCAATGTATGAATTTTCTCTAGATTTTATGCTCAAATCACAGAAAATCAGCCAAAAATACCTAAAAGTGACATTAAAGCCTTTGTATTTTAAAGGAAACATTGAAAATAGGAGATGAAAAGAGTAACCTAAAAAATCTGTAACGTCCGCGTACATGAAAATTTTCGAATTTGGCAATGTATGAATTTCCTCTAGATTTTATGCTCAAATCACAGAAAATCAGCCAAAAATACCTAAAAGTAACATTAAAGCCTTTGTATTTTAAAGGAAACATTGAAAATAGGAGATGAAAAGAGTAAGCCAAAACTGCAAAATCTGTAAGGTCCGCGTACGTCAAATTTTGGAATTTTGCAATGTATGAATTTTCTCTAGATTTTATGCTCAAATCACAGAAAATCAGCCAAAAATACCTAAAAGTGACATTAAAGCCTTTGTATTTTAAAGGAAACATTGAAAATAGGAGATGAAAAGAGTAACAGAAAACTGCAAAATCGGTAAGGTCCGCGTACATAAAAATTTTCGAATTTTGCAATGTATGAATTTTCTCTAGATTTTATGCTCAAATCACAGAAAATCAGCCAAAAATACCTAAAAGTTACATTAAAGCCTTTGTATTTTAAAGGAAACATTGAAAATAGGAGATGAAAAGAGTAACCTAAAACTGCAAAATCGGTAAGGTCCGCGTACATGAAAATTTTCGAATTTTGCAATGTATGAATTTTCTTTAGATTTTATGCTCAAATCAAAGAAAATCAGCAAAAACTACCTAAAAGTGACATTAAAGCCTTTGTATTTTAAAGGAAACATTGAAAATAGGAGATGAAAAGAGTAACCTAAAACTGCAAAATCGGTAAGGTCCGCGTACATGAAAATTTTCGAATTTTGCAATGTATGAATGTTCTCTAGATTTTATGCTCAAATCACAGAAAATCAGCCAAAAATACCTAAAAGTGACATTAAAGCCTTTGTATTTTAAAGGAAACATTGAAAATAGGAGATGAAAAGAGTAACCTAAAACTGCAAAATCTGTAAGGTCCGCGTACATGAAAATTTTCGAATTTTGCAATGTATGAATTTTCTTTAGATTTTATGCTCAAATCAAAGAAAATCAGCAAAAACTACCTAAAAGTGACATTAAAGCCTTTGTATTTTAAAGTAAACATTGAAAATAGGAGATGAAAAGAGTAACAGAAAACTGCAAAATCGGTAAGGTCCGCGTACATGAAAATTTTCGAATTTTGCAATGTATGAATTTTCTCTAGATTTTATGCTCAAATCACAGAAAATCAGCCAAAAATACCTAAAAGTGACATTAAAGCCTTTGTATTTTAAAGGAAACATTGAAAATAGGAGATGAAAAGAGTAACCTAAAAAATCTGTAACGTCCGCGTACATGAAAATTTTCGAATTTGGCAATGTATGAATTTCCTCTAGATTTTATGCTCAAATCACAGAAAATCAGCCAAAAATACCTAAAAGTAACATTAAAGCCTTTGTATTTTAAAGGAAACATTGAAAATAGGAGATGAAAAGAGTAAGCCAAAACTGCAAAATCTGTAAGGTCCGCGTACGTCAAATTTTGGAATTTTGCAATGTATGAATTTTCTCTAGATTTTATGCTCAAATCACAGAAAATCAGCCAAAAATACCTAAAAGTGACATTAAAGCCTTTGTATTTTAAAGGAAACATTGAAAATAGGAGATGAAAAGAGTAACAGAAAACTGCAAAATCGGTAAGGTCCGCGTACATAAAAATTTTCGAATTTTGCAATGTATGAATTTTCTCTAGATTTTATGCTCAAATCACAGAAAATCAGCCAAAAATACCTAAAAGTTACATTAAAGCCTTTGTATTTTAAAGGAAACATTGAAAATAGGAGATGAAAAGAGTAACCTAAAACTGCAAAATCGGTAAGGTCCGCGTACATGAAAATTTTCGAATTTTGCAATGTATGAATTTTCTTTAGATTTTAGGCTCAAATCAAAGAAAATCAGCAAAAACTACCTAAAAGTGACATTAAAGCCTTTGTATTTTAAAGGAAACATTGAAAATAGGAGATGAAAAGAGTAACCTAAAACTGCAAAATCGGTAAGGTCCGCGTACATGAAAATTTTCGAATTTTGCAATGTATGAATGTTCTCTAGATTTTATGCTCAAATCACAGAAAATCAGCCAAAAATACCTAAAAGTGACATTAAAGCCTTTGTATTTTAAAGGAAACATTGAAAATAGGAGATGAAAAGAGTAACCTAAAACTGCAAAATCTGTAAGGTCCGCGTACATGAAAATTTTCGAATTTTGCAATGTATGAATTTTCTTTAGATTTTATGCTCAAATCAAAGAAAATCAGCAAAAACTACCTAAAAGTGACATTAAAGCCTTTGTATTTTAAAGTAAACATTGAAAATAGGAGATGAAAAGAGTAACAGAAAACTGCAAAATCGGTAAGGTCCGCGTACATGAAAATTTTCGAATTTTGCAATGTATGAATTTTCTCTAGATTTTATGCTCAAATCACAGAAAATCAGCCAAAAATACCTAAAAGTGACATTAAAGCCTTTGTATTTTAAAGGAAACATTGAAAATAGGAGATGAAAAGAGTAACCTAAAAAATCTGTAACGTCCGCGTACATGAAAATTTTCGAATTTGGCAATGTATGAATTTCCTCTAGATTTTATGCTCAAATCACAGAAAATCAGCCAAAAATACCTAAAAGTAACATTAAAGCCTTTGTATTTTAAAGGAAACATTGAAAATAGGAGATGAAAAGAGTAAGCCAAAACTGCAAAATCTGTAAGGTCCGCGTACGTCAAATTTTGGAATTTTGCAATGTATGAATTTTCTCTAGATTTTATGCTCAAATCACAGAAAATCAGCCAAAAATACCTAAAAGTGACATTAAAGCCTTTGTATTTTAAAGGAAACATTGAAAATAGGAGATGAAAAGAGTAACAGAAAACTGCAAAATCGGTAAGGTCCGCGTACATAAAAATTTTCGAATTTTGCAATGTATGAATTTTCTCTAGATTTTATGCTCAAATCACAGAAAATCAGCCAAAAATACCTAAAAGTTACATTAAAGCCTTTGTATTTTAAAGGAAACATTGAAAATAGGAGATGAAAAGAGTAACCTAAAACTGCAAAATCGGTAAGGTCCGCGTACATGAAAATTTTCGAATTTTGCAATGTATGAATTTTCTTTAGATTTTATGCTCAAATCAAAGAAAATCAGCAAAAACTACCTAAAAGTGACATTAAAGCCTTTGTATTTTAAAGGAAACATTGAAAATAGGAGATGAAAAGAGTAACCTAAAACTGCAAAATCGGTAAGGTCCGCGTACATGAAAATTTTCGAATTTTGCAATGTATGAATGTTCTCTAGATTTTATGCTCAAATCACAGAAAATCAGCCAAAAATACCTAAAAGTGACATTAAAGCCTTTGTATTTTAAAGGAAACATTGAAAATAGGAGATGAAAAGAGTAACCTAAAACTGCAAAATCTGTAAGGTCCGCGTACATGAAAATTTTCGAATTTTGCAATGTATGAATTTTCTTTAGATTTTATGCTCAAATCAAAGAAAATCAGCAAAAACTACCTAAAAGTGACATTAAAGCCTTTGTATTTTAAAGTAAACATTGAAAATAGGAGATGAAAAGAGTAACAGAAAACTGCAAAATCGGTAAGGTCCGCGTACATGAAAATTTTCGAATTTTGCAATGTATGAATTTTCTCTAGATTTTATGCTCAAATCACAGAAAATCAGCCAAAAATACCTAAAAGTGACATTAAAGCCTTTGTATTTTAAAGGAAACATTGAAAATAGGAGATGAAAAGAGTAACCTAAAAAATCTGTAACGTCCGCGTACATGAAAATTTTCGAATTTGGCAATGTATGAATTTCCTCTAGATTTTATGCTCAAATCACAGAAAATCAGCCAAAAATACCTAAAAGTAACATTAAAGCCTTTGTATTTTAAAGGAAACATTGAAAATAGGAGATGAAAAGAGTAAGCCAAAACTGCAAAATCTGTAAGGTCCGCGTACGTCAAATTTTGGAATTTTGCAATGTATGAATTTTCTCTAGATTTTATGCTCAAATCACAGAAAATCAGCCAAAAATACCTAAAAGTGACATTAAAGCCTTTGTATTTTAAAGGAAACATTGAAAATAGGAGATGAAAAGAGTAACAGAAAACTGCAAAATCGGTAAGGTCCGCGTACATGAAAATTTTCGAATTTTGCAATATATGAATTTTCTCTAGATTTTATGCTCAAATCACAGAAAATCAGCCAAAAATACCTAAAAGTGACATTAAAGCCTTTGTATTTTAAAGGAAACATTGAAAATAGGAGATGAAAAGAGTAACCTAAAACTGCAAAATCTGTAACGTCCGCGTACATGAAAATTTTCGAATTTTGCAATGTATGAATTTTCTCTAGATTTTATGCTCAAATCACAGAAAATCAGCCAAAAATACCTAAAAGTGACATTAAAGCCTTTGTATTTTAAAGGAAACATTGAAAATAGGAGATGAAAAGAGTAACCTAAAAAATCTGTAAGGTCCGCGTACATGAAAATTTTCGAATTTTGCAATGTATGAATTTTCTCTAGATTTTATGCTCAAATCACAGAAAATCAGCCAAAAATACCTAAAAGTGACATTAAAGCCTTTGTATTTTAAAGGAAACATTGAAAATAGGAGATGAAAAGAGTAACCTAAAACTGCAAAATCTGTAACGTCCGCGTACATGAAAATTTTCGAATTTTGCAATGTATGAATTTTCTCTAGATTTTATGCTCAAATCACAGAAAATCAGCCAAAAATACCTAAAATTGACATTAAAGCCTTTGTATTTTAAAAGAAACATTGAAAATAGGAGATGAAAAGAGTAACCTAAAACTGCAAAATCTGTAACGTCCGCGTACATAAAAATTTTCGAATTTTGCAATGTATGAATTTTCTCTAGATTTTATGCTCAAATCAAAGAAAATCAGCAAAAAATACCTAAAAGTGACATAAAAGCCTTTGTATTTTAAAGGAAACATTGAAAATAGGAGATGAAAAGAGTAACCTAAAAAATCTGTAAGGTCCGCGTACATGAAAATTTTCGAATTTTGCAATGTATGAATTTTCTCTAGATTTTATGCTCAAATCACAGAAAATCAGCCAAAAATACCTAAAAGTGACATTAAAGCCTTTGTATTTTAAAGGAAACATTGAAAATAGGAGATGAAAAGAGTAACCTAAAACTGCAAAATCTGTAACGTCCGCGTACATGAAAATTTTCGACTTTTGCAATGTATGAATTTTCTCTAGATTTTATGCTCAAATCACAGAAAATCAGCCAAAAATACCTAAAAGTGACATTAAAGCCTTTGTATTTTAAAAGAATCATTGAAAATAGGAGATCAAAAGAGTAACCTAAAACTGCAAAATCTGTAAGGTCCGCGTACATGAAAATTTTCGAATTTTGCAATGTATGAATTTTCTCTAGATTTTATGCTCAAATCACAGAAAATCAGCCAAAAATACCTAAAAGTGACATAAAAGCCTTTGTATTTTAAAGGAAACATTGAAAATAGGAGATGAAAAGAGTAACAGAAAACTGCAAAATCGGTAAGGTCCGCGTACATGAAAATTTTCGACTTTTGCAATGTATGAATTTTCTCTAGATTTTATGCTCAAATCACAGAAAATCAGCCAAAAATACCTAAAAGTGACATTAAAGCCTTTGTATTTTAAAGTAAACATTGAAAATAGGAGATGAAAAGAGTAACAGAAAACTGCAAAATCGGTAAGGTCCGCGTACATGAAAATTTTCGAATTTTGCAATGTATGAATTTTCTTTAGATTTTATGCTCAAATCAAAGAAAATCAGCAAAAACTACCTAAAAGTGACATTAAAGCCTTTGTATTTTAAAGGAAACATTGAAAATAGGAGATGAAAAGAGTAACCCAAAACTGCAAAATCTGTAAGGTCCGCATACGTCAAATTTTCGAATTTTGCAATGTATGAATTGTCTCTAGATTTTATGCTCAAATCAAAGAAAATCAGCAAAAACTACCTAAAAGTAACATTAAAGCCTTTGTATTTTAAAGTAAACATTGAAAATAGGAGATGAAAAGAGTAACCTAAAACTGCAAAATCTGTAAGGTGCGCGTACATGAAAATTTTTGAATTTTGCAATGTATGAATTTTCTCTAGATTTTATGCTCAATTCAAAGAAAATCAGCCAAAAATACCTAAAAGTAACATTAAAGCCTTTGTATTTTAAAGGAAACATTGAAAATAGGAGATGAAAAGAGTAACCTACAACTGCAAAATCTGTAAGGTCCGCGTACATGAAAATTTTCGAATTTTGCAATGTATGAATTTTCTCTAGATTTTATGCTCCAATCAACGAAATTCAGCCAAAAAGACCTAACAGTAACATTAAAGCCTTTGTATTTTAAAGGAAACATTGAAAATAGGAGTTGAAAAGAGTAACCGAAAACCTAAAAATCTGTAAGGTCCGCGAACATGAAAATTTTCGAATTTTGCAATGTATGAATGTTCTCTAGATTTTATGCTCAAATCACAGAAAATCAGCCAAAAATACCTAAAAGTGACATTAAAGCCTTTGTATTTTAAAGGAAACATTGAAAATAGAAGATGAAAAGAGTAACCTAAAACTGCAAAATCTGTAAGGTCCGCGTACATGAAAATTTTCGCATTTTGCAATGTATTAATTTTCTTTAGATTTTATGCTCAAATCAAAGAAAATCAGCAAAAACTACCTAAAAGTGACATTAAAGCCTTTGTATTTTAAAGGAAACATTGAAAATAGGAGATGAAAAGAGTAACCTAAAACTGCAAAATCTGTAAGGTCCGCGTACATGAAAATTTTCGAATTTTGCAATGTATGAATGTTCTCTAGATTTTATGCTCAAATCACAGAAAATCAGCCAAAAATACCTAAAAGTGACATTAAAGCCTTTGTATTTTAAAGTAAACATTGAAAATAGGAGATGAAAAGAGTAACAGAAAACTGCAAAATCGGTAAGGTCCGCGTACATGAAAATTTTCCAATTTTGCAATGTATGAATTTTCTCTAGATTTTATGCTCAAATCACAGAAAATCAGCCAAAAATACCTGAAAGTGACATTAAAGCCTTTGTATTTTAAAGGAAACATTGAAAATAGGAGATGAAAAGAGTAACCTAAAACTGCAAAATCTGTAAGGTCCGCGTACATGAAAATTTTCGAATTTTGCAATGTATGAATGTTCTCTAGATTTTATGCTCAAATCACAGAAAATCAGCCAAAAATACCTAAAAGTGACATTAAAGCCTTTGTATTTTAAAGTAAACATTGAAAATAGGAGATGAAAAGAGTAACAGAAAACTGCAAAATCGGTAAGGTCCGCGTACATGAAAATTTTCGAATTATGCAATGTATGAATTTTCTCTAGATTTTATGCTCAAATCACAGAAAATCAGCCAAAAATACCTAAAAGTGACATTAAAGCCTTTGTATTTTAAAGGAAACATTGAAAATAGGAGATGAAAAGAGTAACCTAAAACTGCAAAATCTGTAACGTCCGCGTACATGAAAATTTTCGAATTTTGCAATGTATGAATTTTCTCTAGATTTTATGCTCAAATCACAGAAAATCAGCCAAAAATACCTAAAAGTGACATTAAAGCCTTTGTATTTTAAAAGAAACATTGAAAATAGGAGATGAAAAGAGTAACCTAAAACTGCAAAATCTGTAAGGTCCGCGTACATGAAAATTTTCGAATTTTGCAATGTCTGAATTTTCTCTAGATTTTATGCTCAAATCACAGAAAATCAGCCAAAAATACCTAAAAGTGACATAAAAGCCTTTGTATTTTAAAGGAAACATTGAAAATAGGAGATGAAAAGAGTAACCTAAAACTGCAAAATCTGTAACGTCCGCGTACATGAAAATTTTCGAATTTTGCAATGTATGAATTTTCTTTAGATTTTATGCTCAAATCAAAGAAAATCAGCAAAAACTACCTAAAAGTGACATTAAAGCCTTTGTATTTTAAAGGAAACATTGAAAATAGGAGATGAAAAGAGTAACCCAAAACTGCAAAATCTGTAAGGTCCGCATACGTCAAATTTTCGAATTTTGCAATGTATGAATTGTCTCTAGATTTTATGCTCAAATCAAAGAAAATCAGCAAAAACTACCTAAAAGTAACATTAAAGCCTTTGTATTTTAAAGTAAACATTGAAAATAGGAGATGAAAAGAGTAACCTAAAACTGCAAAATCTGTAAGGTCCGCGTACATGAAAATTTTTGAATTTTGCAATGTATGAATTTTCTCTAGATTTTATGCTCAATTCAAAGAAAATCAGCCAAAAATACCTAAAAGTAAAATTAAAGCCTTTGTATTTTAAAGGAAACATTGAAAATAGGAGATGAAAAGAGTAACCTACAACTGCAAAATCTGTAAGGTCCGCGTACATGAAAATTTTCGAATTTTGCAATGTATGAATTTTCTCTAGATTTTATGCTCCAATCAACGAAATTCAGCCAAAAAGACCTAACAGTAACATTAAAGCCTTTGTATTTTAAAGGAAACATTGAAAATAGGAGTTGAAAAGAGTAACCGAAAACCTAAAAATCTGTAAGGTCCGCGAACATGAAAATTTTCGAATTTTGCAATGTATGAATGTTCTCTAGATTTTATGCTCAAATCACAGAAAATCAGCCAAAAATACCTAAAAGTGACATTAAAGCCTTTGTATTTTAAAGGAAACATTGAAAATAGGAGTTGAAAAGAGTAACCGAAAACCTAAAAATCTGTAAGGTCCGCGAACATGAAAATTTTCGAATTTTGCAATGCATGAATGTTCTCTAGATTTTATGCTCAAATCACAGAAAATCAGCCAAAAATACCTAAAAGTGACATAAAAGCCTTTGTATTTTAAAGGAAACATTGAAAATAGGAGATGAAAAGAGTAACCTAAAAAATCTGTAACGTCCGCGTACATGAAAATTTTCGAATTTTGCAATGTATGAATTTTCTTTAGATTTTATGCTCAAATCAAAGAAAATCAGCAAAAACTACCTAAAAGTGACATTAAAGCCTTTGTATTTTAAAGGAAACATTGAAAATAGGAGATGAAAAGAGTAACCTAAAACTGCAAAATCTGTAAGGTCCGCGTACATGAAAATTTTCGAATTTTGCAATGTATGAATTTTCTTTAGATTTTATGCTCAAATAACAGAAAATCAGCCAAAAATACCTAAAAGTGACTTTGTATTTTAAAGGAAACATTGAAAATAGGAGATGAAAAGAGTAACCTAAAACTGCAAAATCTGTAACGTCCGCGTACATGAAAATTTTCGACTTTTGCAATGTATGAATTTTCTCTAGATTTTATGCTCAAATCACAGAAAATCAGCCAAAAATACCTAAAAGTGACATTAAAGCCTTTGTATTTTAAAAGAAACATTGAAAATAGGAGATGAAAAGAGTAACCTAAAACTGCAAAATCTGTAAGGTCCGCGTACATGAAAATTTTCGACTTTTGCAATGTATGAATTTTCTCTAGATTTTATGCTCAAATCACAGAAAATCAGCCAAAAATACCTAAAAGTGACATAAAAGCCTTTGTATTTTAAAGGAAACATTGAAAATAGGAGATGAAAAGAGTAACCTAAAAAATCTGTAAGGTCCGCGTACATGAAAATTTTCGACTTTTGCAATGTATGAATTTTCTCTAGATTTTATGCTCAAATCACAGAAAATCAGCCAAAAATACCTAAAAGTGACATTAAAGCCTTTGTATTTTAAAGGAAACATTGAAAATAGGAGATGAAAAGAGTAACCTAAAACTGCAAAATCTGTAACGTCCGCGTACATGAAAATTTTCGAATTTTGCAATGTATGAATTTTCTTTAGATTTTATGCTAAAATCAAAGAAAATCAGCAAAAACTACCTAAAAGTGACATTAAAGCCTTTGTATTTTAAAGGAAACATTGAAAATAGGAGATGAAAAGAGTAACCCAAAACTGCAAAATCTGTAAGGTCCGCATACGTCAAATTTTCGAATTTTGCAATGTATGAATTGTCTCTAGATTTTATGCTCAAATCAAAGAAAATCAGCAAAAACTACCTAAAAGTAACATTAAAGCCTTTGTATTTTAAAGTAAACATTGAAAATAGGAGATGAAAAGAGTAACCTAAAACTGCAAAATCTGTAAGGTCCGCGTACATGAAAATTTTTGAATTTTGCAATGTATGAATTTTCTCTAGATTTTATGCTCAATTCAAAGAAAATCAGCCAAAAATACCTAAAAGTAACATTAAAGCCTTTGTATTTTAAAGGAAACATTGAAAATAGGAGATGAAAAGAGTAACCTACAACTGCAAAATCTGTAAGGTCCGCGTACATGAAAATTTTCGAATTTTGCAATGTATGAATTTTCTCTAGATTTTATGCTCCAATCAACGAAATTCAGCCAAAAAGACCTAACAGTAACATTAAAGCCTTTGTATTTTAAAGGAAACATTGAAAATAGGAGTTGAAAAGAGTAACCGAAAACCTAAAAAATCTGTAACGTCCGCGTACATGAAAATTTTCGAATTTTGCAATGTATGAATGTTCTCTAGATTTTATGCTCAAATCACAGAAAATCAGCCAAAAATACCTAAAAGTGACATTAAAGCCTTTGTATTTTAAAGGAAACATTGAAAATAGAAGATGAAAAGAGTAACCTAAAACTGCAAAATCTGTAAGGTCCGCGTACATGAAAATTTTCGCATTTTGCAATGTATTAATTTTCTTAAGATTTTATGCTCAAATCAAAGAAAATCAGCAAAAACTACCTAAAAGTGACATTAAAGCCTTTGTATTTTAAAGGAAACATTGAAAATAGGAGATGAAAAGAGTAACCTAAAACTGCAAAATCTGTAAGGTCCGCGTACATGAAAATTTTCGAATTTTGCAATGTATGAATGTTCTCTCGATTTTATGCTCAAATCACAGAAAATCAGCCAAAAATACCTAAAAGTGACATTAAAGCCTTTGTATTTTAAAGTAAACATTGAAAATAGGAGATGAAAAGAGTAACAGAAAACTGCACAATCGGTAAGGTCCGCGTACATGAAAATTTTCCAATTTTGCAATGTATGAATTTTCTCTAGATTTTATGCTCAAATCACAGAAAATCAGCCAAAAATACCTGAAAGTGACATTAAAGCCTTTGTATTTTAAAGGAAACATTGAAAATAGGAGATGAAAAGAGTAACCTAAAACTGCAAAATCTGTAAGGTCCGCGTACATGAAAATTTTCGAATTTTGCAATGTATGAATGTTCTCTAGATTTTATGCTCAAATCACAGAAAATCAGCCAAAAATACCTAAAAGTGACATTAAAGCCTTTGTATTTTAAAGGAAACATTGAAAATAGGAGATGAAAAGAGTAACCCAAAACTGCAAAATCTGTAAGGTCCGCATACGTCAAATTTTCGAATTTTGCAATGTATGAATTGTCTCTAGATTTTATGCTCAAATCAAAGAAAATCAGCAAAAACTACCTAAAAGTAACATTAAAGCCTTTGTATTTTAAAGTAAACATTGAAAATAGGAGATGAAAAGAGTAACCTAAAACTGCAAAATCTGTAAGGTCCGCGTACATGAAAATTTTTGAATTTTGCAATGTATGAATTTTCTCTAGATTTTATGCTCAATTCAAAGAAAATCAGCCAAAAATACCTAAAAGTAAAATTAAAGCCTTTGTATTTTAAAGGAAACATTGAAAATAGGAGATGAAAAGAGTAACCTACAACTGCAAAATCTGTAAGGTCCGCGTACATGAAAATTTTCGAATTTTGCAATGTATGAATTTTCTCTAGATTTTATGCTCCAATCAACGAAATTCAGCCAAAAAGACCTAACAGTAACATTAAAGCCTTTGTATTTTAAAGGAAACATTGAAAATAGGAGTTGAAAAGAGTAACCGAAAACCTACAAAATCTGTAAGGTCCGCGTACATGAAAATTTTCGAATTTTGCAATGTATGAATGTTCTCTAGATTTTATGCTCAAATCACAGAAAATCAGCCAAAAATACCTAAAAGTGACATTAAAGCCTTTGTATTTTAAAGGAAACATTGAAAATAGAAGATGAAAAGAGTAACCTAAAACTGCAAAATCTGTAAGGTCCGCGTACATGAAAATTTTCGCATTTTGCAATGTATTAATTTTCTTTAGATTTTATGCTCAAATCAAAGAAAATCAGCAAAAACTACCTAAAAGTGACATTAAAGCCTTTGTATTTTAAAGGAAACATTGAAAATAGGAGATGAAAAGAGTAACCTAAAACTGCAAAATCTGTAAGGTCCGCGTACATGAAAATTTTCGAATTTTGCAATGTATGAATGTTCTCTCGATTTTATGCTCAAATCACAGAAAATCAGCCAAAAATACCTAAAAGTGACATTAAAGCCTTTGTATTTTAAAGTAAACATTGAAAATAGGAGATGAAAAGAGTAACAGAAAACTGCACAATCGGTAAGGTCCGCGTACATGAAAATTTTCCAATTTTGCAATGTATGAATTTTCTCTAGATTTTATGCTCAAATCACAGAAAATCAGCCAAAAATACCTGAAAGTGACATTAAAGCCTTTGTATTTTAAAGGAAACATTGAAAATAGGAGATGAAAAGAGTAACCTAAAACTGCAAAATCTGTAAGGTCCGCGTACATGAAAATTTTCGAATTTTGCAATGTATGAATGTTCTCTAGATTTTATGCTCAAATCACAGAAAATCAGCCAAAAATACCTAAAAGTGACATTAAAGCCTTTGTATTTTAAAGTAAACATTGAAAATAGGAGATGAAAAGAGTAACAGAAAACTGCAAAATCGGTAAGGTCCGCGTACATGAAAATTTTGGAATTTTGCAATGTATGAATTTTCTCTAGATTTTATGCTCAAATCACAGAAAATCAGCCAAAAATACCTAAAAGTGACATTAAAGCCTTTGTATTTTAAAGGAAACATTGAAAATAGGAGATGAAAAGAGTAACCTAAAACTGCAAAATCTGTAACGTCCGCGTACATGAAAATTTTCGAATTTTGCAATGTATGAATTTTCTCTAGATTTTATGCTCAAATCACAGAAAATCAGCCAAAAATACCTAAAAGTGACATTAAAGCCTTTGTATTTTAAAAGAAACATTGAAAATAGGAGATGAAAAGAGTAACCTAAAACTGCAAAATCTGTAACGTCCGCGTACATGAAAATTTTCGAATTTTGCAATGTATGAATTTTCTCTAGATTTTATGCTCAAATCACAGAAAATCAGCCAAAAATACCTAAAAGTGACATAAAAGCCTTTGTATTTTAAAGGAAACATTGAAAATAGGAGATGAAAAGAGTAACCTAAAACTGCAAAATCTGTAACGTCCGCGTACATGAAAATTTTCGAATTTTGCAATGTATGAATTTTCTTTAGATTTTATGCTCAAATCAAAGAAAATCAGCAAAAACTACCTACAAGTGACATTAAAGCCTTTGTATTTTAAAGGAAACATTGAAAATAGGAGATGAAAAGAGTAACCTAAAACTGCAAAATCTGTAAGGTCCGCATACGTCAAATTTTCGAATTTTGCAATGTATGAATTGTCTCTAGATTTTATGCTCAAATCAAAGAAAATCAGCAAAAACTACCTAAAAGTAACATTAAAGCCTTTGTATTTTAAAGTAAACATTGAAAATAGGAGATGAAAAGAGTAACCTAAAACTGCAAAATCTGTAAGGTCCGCGTACATGAAAATTTTTGAATTTTGCAATGTATGAATTTTCTCTAGATTTTATGCTCAATTCAAAGAAAATCAGCCAAAAATACCTAAAAGTAACATTAAAGCCTTTGTATTTTAAAGGAAACATTGAAAATAGGAGTTGAAAAGAGTAACCGAAAACCTAAAAATCTGTAAGGTCCGCGAACATGAAAATTTTCGAATTTTGCAATGTATGAATGTTCTCTAGATTTTATGCTCAAATCACAGAAAATCAGCCAAAAATACCTAAAAGTGACATTAAAGCCTTTGTATTTTAAAGGAAACATTGAAAATAGGAGTTGAAAAGAGTAACCGAAAACCTAAAAATCTGTAAGGTCCGCGAACATGAAAATTTTCGAATTTTGCAATGTATGAATGTTCTCTAGATTTTATGCTCAAATCACAGAAAATCAGCCAAAAATACCTAAAAGTGACATAAAAGCCTTTGTATTTTAAAGGAAACATTGAAAATAGGAGATGAAAAGAGTAACCTAAAAAATCTGTAACGTCCGCGTACATGAAAATTTTCGAATTTTGCAATGTATGAATTTTCTTTAGATTTTATGCTCAAATCAAAGAAAATCAGCAAAAACTACCTAAAAGTGACATTAAAGCCTTTGTATTTTAAAGGAAACATTGAAAATAGGAGATGAAAAGAGTAACCTAAAACTGCAAAATCTGTAAGGTCCGCGTACATGAAAATTTTCGAATTTTGCAATGTATGAATTTTCTTTAGATTTTATGCTCAAATAACAGAAAATCAGCCAAAAATACCTAAAAGTGACTTTGTATTTTTAAGGAAACATTGAAAATAGGAGATGAAAAGAGTAACCTAAAACTGCAAAATCTGTAACGTCCGCGTACATGAAAATTTTCGACTTTTGCAATGTATGAATTTTCTCTAGATTTTATGCTCAAATCACAGAAAATCAGCCAAAAATACCTAAAAGTGACATAAAAGCCTTTGTATTTTAAAGGAAACATTGAAAATAGGAGATGAAAAGAGTAACCTAAAAAATCTGTAAGGTCCGCGTACATGAAAATTTTCGACTTTTGCAATGTATGAATTTTCTCTAGATTTTATGCTCAAATCACAGAAAATCAGCCAAAAATACCTAAAAGTGACATTAAAGCCTTTGTATTTTAAAGGAAACATTGAAAATAGGAGATGAAAAGAGTAACCCAAAACTGCAAAATCTGTAAGGTCCGCATACGTCAAATTTTCGAATTTTGCAATGTATGAATTGTCTCTAGATTTTATGCTCAAATCAAAGAAAATCAGCAAAAACTACCTAAAAGTAACATTAAAGCCTTTGTATTTTAAAGTAAACATTGAAAATAGGAGATGAAAAGAGTAACCTAAAACTGCAAAATCTGTAAGGTCCGCGTACATGAAAATTTTTGAATTTTGCAATGTATGAATTTTCTCTAGATTTTATGCTCAATTCAAAGAAAATCAGCCAAAAATACCTAAAAGTAACATTAAAGCCTTTGTATTTTAAAGGAAACATTGAAAATAGGAGATGAAAAGAGTAACCTACAACTGCAAAATCTGTAAGGTCCGCGTACATGAAAATTTTCGAATTTTGCAATGTATGAATTTTCTCTAGATTTTATGCTCCAATCAACGAAATTCAGCCAAAAAGACCTAACAGTAACATTAAAGCCTTTGTATTTTAAAGGAAACATTGAAAATAGGAGTTGAAAAGAGTAACCGAAAACCTACAAAATCTGTAAGGTCCGCGAACATGAAAATTTTCGAATTTTGCAATGTATGAATGTTCTCTAGATTTTATGCTCAAATCACAGAAAATCAGCCAAAAATACCTAAAAGTGACATTAAAGCCTTTGTATTTTAAAGGAAACATTGAAAATAGGAGATGAAAAGAGTAACCTAAAACTGCAAAATCTGTAAGGTCCGCGTACATGAAAATTTTCGAATTTTGCAATGTATGAATTTTCTTTAGATTTTATGCTCAAATCAAAGAAAATCAGCAAAAACTACCTAAAAGTGACATTAAAGCCTTTGTATTTTAAAGGAAACATTGAAAATAGGAGATGAAAAGAGTAACCTAAAACTGCAAAATCTGTAAGGTCCGCGTACATGAAAATTTTCGAATTTTGCAATGTATGAATTTTCTCTAGATTTTATGCTCAAATCACAGAAAATCAGCCAAAAATACCTAAAAGTGACATTAAAGCCTTTGTATTTTAAAGGAAACATTGAAAATAGGAGATGAAAAGAGTAACCTAAAACTGCAAAATCTGTAAGGTCCGCGTACATGAAAATTTTCGAATTTTGCAATGTATGAATGTTCTCTAGATTTTATGCTCAAATCACAGAAAATCAGCCAAAAATACCTAAAAGTGACATTAAAGCCTTTGTATTTTAAAGGAAACATTGAAAATAGGAGATGAAAAGAGTAACCCAAAACTGCAAAATCTGTAAGGTCCGCGTACATGAAAATTTTCGAATTTTGCAATGTATTAATTTTCTTTAGATTTTATGCTCAAATCAAAGAAAATCAGCAAAAACTACCTAAAAGTAACATTAAAGCCTTTGTATTTTAAAGTAAACATTGAAAATAGGAGATGAAAAGAGTAACAGAAAACTGCAAAATCGGTAAGGTCCGCGTACATGAAAATTTTCGAATTTTGCAATGTATGAATTTTCTCTAGATTTTATGCTCAAATCACAGAAAATCAGCCAAAAATACCTAAAAGTGACATTAAAGCCTTTGTATTTTAAAGGAAACATTGAAAATAGGAGATGAAAAGAGTAACCTAAAAAATCTGTAACGTCCGCGTACATGAAAATTTTCGAATTTTGCAATGTATGAATTTTCTCTAGATTTTATGCTCAAATCACAGAAAATCAGCCAAAAATACCTAAAAGTGACATTAAAGCCTTTGTATTTTAAAGGAAACATTGAAAATAGGAGATGAAAAGAGTAACCTAAAAAATCTGTAAGGTCCGCGTACATGAAAATTTTCGAATTTTGCAATGTATGAATTTTCTCTAGATTTTATGCTCAAATCACAGAAAATCAGCCAAAAATACCTAAAAGTGACATTAAAGCCTTTGTATTTTAAAGGAAACATTGAAAATAGGAGATGAAAAGAGTAACCTAAAACTGCAAAATCTGTAAGGTCCGCGTACATGAAAATTTTCGAATTTTGCAATGTATGAATTTTCTTTAGATTTTATGCTCAAATCAAAGAAAATCAGCAAAAACTACCTAAAAGTGACATTAAAGCCTTTGTATTTTAAAGGAAACATTGAAAATAGGAGATGAAAAGAGTAACCTAAAACTGCAAAATCTGTAAGGTCCGCGTACATGAAAATTTTCGAATTTTGCAATGTATGAATTTTCTCTAGATTTTATGCTCAAATCACAGAAAATCAGCCAAAAATACCTAAAAGTGACATTAAAGCCTTTGTATTTTAAAGGAAACATTGAAAATAGGAGATGAAAAGAGTAACCTAAAACTGCAAAATCTGTAACGTCCGCGTACATGAAAATTTTCGAATTTTGCAATGTATGAATGTTCTCTAGATTTTATGCTCAAATCACAGAAAATCAGCCAAAAATACCTAAAAGTGACATTAAAGCCTTTGTATTTTAAAGGAAACATTGAAAATAGGAGATGAAAAGAGTAACCCAAAACTGCAAAATCTGTAAGGTCCGCGTACATGAAAATTTTCGAATTTTGCAATGTATTAATTTTCTTTAGATTTTATGCTCAAATCAAAGAAAATCAGCAAAAACTACCTAAAAGTGACATTAAAGCCTTTGTATTTTAAAGTAAACATTGAAAATAGGAGATGAAAAGAGTAACAGAAAACTGCAAAATCGGTAAGGTCCGCGTACATGAAAATTTTCGAATTTTGCAATGTATGAATTTTCTTTAGATTTTATGCTCAAATCACAGAAAATCAGCCAAAAATACCTAAAAGTTACATTAAAGCCTTTGTATTTTAAAGGAAACATTGAAAATAGGAGATGAAAAGAGTAACCTTAAACTGCAAAATCTGTAAGGTCCGCGTACATGAAAATTTTCGAATTTTGCAATGTATGAATTTTCTTTAGATTTTATGCTCAAATCAAAGAAAATCAGCAAAAACTACCTAAAAGTGACATTAAAGCCTTTGTATTTTAAAGTAAACATTGAAAATAGGAGATGAAAAGAGTAACAGAAAACTGCAAAATCGGTAAGGTCCGCGTACATGAAAATTTTCGAATTTTGCAATGTATGAATTTTCTCTAGATTTTATGCTCAAATCACAGAAAATCAGCCAAAAATACCTAAAAGTGACATTAAAGCCTTTGTATTTTAAAAGAAACATTGAAAATAGGAGATGAAAAAAGTAACCTAAAACTGAAAAATCTGTAAGGTCTGCGTACGTCAAATTTTCGAATTTTGCAATGTATGAATTTTCTCTAGATTTTATGCTCAAATCACAGAAAATCAGCCAAAAATACCTAAAAGTGACATTAAAGCCTTTGTATTTTAAAAGAAACATTGAAAATAGGAGATGAAAAAAGTAACCTTAAACTGAAAAATCTGTAAGGTCTGCGTACGTCAAATTTTCGAATTTTGCAATGTATGAATTTTCTCTAGATTTTATGCTCAAATCAAAGAAAATCAGCCAAAAATACCTAAAAATAACATTAAAGCCTTTGTATTTTAAAGTAAACATTGAAAATAGGAGATGAAAAGAGTAATAGAAAAAAGCAAAATCTGTAAGGTCCGCGTACATGAAAATTTTCGAATTTTGCAATGTATGAATTTTCTCTAGATTTTATGCTCAAATCACAGAAAATCAGCCAAAAATACCTAAAAGTGACATTAAAGCCTTTGTATTTTAAAGGAAACATTGAAAATAGGAGATGAAAAGAGTAACCTAAAACTGCAAAATCTGTAAGGTCCGCGTACATGAAAATTTTCGAATTTTGCAATGTATGAATTTTCTCTAGATTTTATGCTCAAATCACAGAAAATCAGCCAAAAATACCTAAAAGTGACATAAAAGCCTTTGTATTTTAAAGGAAACATTGAAAATAGGAGATGAAAAGAGTAACCTAAAACTGCAAAATCTGTAACGTCCGCGTACATGAAAATTTTCGAATTTTGCAATGTATGAATTTTCTCTAGATTTTATGCTCAAATCACAGAAAATCAGCCAAAAATACCTAAAAGTGACATTAAAGCCTTTGTATTTTAAAGGAAACATTGAAAATAGGAGATGAAAAGAGTAACCTAAAACTGCAAAATCTGTAAGGTCCGCGTACATGAAAATTTTCGAATTTTGCAATGTATGAATTTTCTCTAGATTTTATGCTCAAATCACAGAAAATCAGCCAAAAATACCTAAAAGTGACATTAAAGCCTTTGTATTTTAAAGGAAACATTGAAAATAGGAGATGAAAAGAGTAACCTAAAACTGCAAAATCTGTAACGTCCGCGTACATGAAAATTTTCGAATTTTGCAATGTATGAATTTTCTCTAGATTTTATGCTCAAATCACAGAAAATCAGCCAAAAATACCTAAAAGTGACATTAAAGCCTTTGTATTTTAAAGGAAACATTGAAAATAGGAGATGAAAAGAGTAACCTAAAACTGCAAAATCTGTAACGTCCGCGTACATGAAAATTTTCGAATTTTGCAATGTATGAATGTTCTCTAGATTTTATGCTCAAATCACAGAAAATCAGCCAAAAATACCTAAAAGTGACATTAAAGCCTTTGTATTTTAAAGGAAACATTGAAAATAGGAGATGAAAAGAGTAACCCAAAACTGCAAAATCTGTAAGGTCCGCGTACATGAAAATTTTCGAATTTTGCAATGTATTAATTTTCTTTAGATTTTATGCTCAAATCAAAGAAAATCAGCAAAAACTACCTAAAAGTGACATTAAAGCCTTTGTATTTTAAAGTAAACATTGAAAATAGGAGATGAAAAGAGTAACAGAAAACTGCAAAATCGGTAAGGTCCGCGTACATGAAAATTTTCGAATTTTGCAATGTATGAATTTTCTTTAGATTTTATGCTCAAATCACAGAAAATCAGCCAAAAATACCTAAAAGTGACATTAAAGCCTTTGTATTTTAAAGGAAACATTGAAAATAGGAGATGAAAAGAGTAACCTTAAACTGCAAAATCTGTAAGGTCCGCGTACATGAAAATTTTCGAATTTTGCAATGTATGAATTTTCTTTAGATTTTATGCTCAAATCAAAGAAAATCAGCAAAAACTACCTAAAAGTGACATTAAAGCCTTTGTATTTTAAAGTAAACATTGAAAATAGGAGATGAAAAGAGTAACAGAAAACTGCAAAATCGGTAAGGTCCGCGTACATGAAAATTTTCGAATTTTGCAATGTATGAATTTTCTCTAGATTTTATGCTCAAATCACAGAAAATCAGCCAAAAATACCTAAAAGTGACATTAAAGCCTTTGTATTTTAAAAGAAACATTGAAAATAGGAGATGAAAAAAGTAACCTAAAACTGAAAAATCTGTAAGGTCTGCGTACGTCAAATTTTCGAATTTTGCAATGTATGAATTTTCTCTAGATTTTATGCTCAAATCACAGAAAATCAGCCAAAAATACCTAAAAGTGACATTAAAGCCTTTGTATTTTAAAGGAAACATTGAAAATAGGAGATGAAAAAAGTAACCTAAAACTGAAAAATCTGTAAGGTCTGCGTACGTCAAATTTTCGAATTTTGCAATGTATGAATTTTCTCTAGATTTTATGCTCAAATCAAAGAAAATCAGCCAAAAATACCTAAAAATAACATTAAAGCCTTTGTATTTTAAAGTAAACATTGAAAATAGGAGATGAAAAGAGTAATAGAAAAAAGCAAAATCTGTAAGGTCCGCGTACATGAAAATTTTCGAATTTTGCAATGTATGAATTTTCTCTAGATTTTATGCTCAAATCACAGAAAATCAGCCAAAAATACCTAAAAGTGACATTAAAGCCTTTGTATTTTAAAGGAAACATTGAAAATAGGAGATGAAAAGAGTAACCTAAAACTGCAAAATCTGTAACGTCCGCGTACATGAAAATTTTCGAATTTTGCAATGTATGAATTTTCTCTAGATTTTATGCTCAAATCACAGAAAATCAGCCAAAAATACCTAAAAGTGACATTAAAGCCTTTGTATTTTAAAGGAAACATTGAAAATAGGAGATGAAAAGAGTAACCTAAAACTGCAAAATCTGTAACGTCCGCGTACATGAAAATTTTGGAATTTTGCAATGTATGAATTTTCTCTAGATTTTATGCTCAAATCACAGAAAATCAGCCAAAAATACCTAAAAGTGACATTAAAGCCTTTGTATTTTAAAGGAAACATTGAAAATAGGAGATGAAAAGAGTAACCTAAAACTGCAAAATCTGTAACGTCCGCGTACATGAAAATTTTCGAATTTTGCAATGTATGAATTTTCTCTAGATTTTATGCTCAAATCACAGAAAATCAGCCAAAAATACCTAAAAGTGACATAAAAGCCTTTGTATTTTAAAGGAAACATTGAAAATAGGAGATGAAAAGAGTAACCTAAAACTGCAAAATCTGTAAGGTCCGCGTACATGAAAATTTTCGAATTTTGCAATGTATGAATTTTCTCTAGATTTTATGCTCAAATCACAGAAAATCAGCCAAAAATACCTAAAAGTGACATTAAAGCCTTTGTATTTTAAAGGAAACATTGAAAATAGGAGATGAAAAGAGTAACCTAAAACTGCAAAATCTGTAACGTCCGCGTACATGAAAATTTTCGAATTTTGCAATGTATGAATTTTCTCTAGATTTTATGCTCAAATCACAGAAAATCAGCCAAAAATACCTAAAAGTGACATTAAAGCCTTTGTATTTTAAAGGAAACATTGAAAATAGGAGATGAAAAGAGTAACCTAAAACTGCAAAATCTGTAACGTCCGCGTACATGAAAATTTTCGAATTTTGCAATGTATGAATTTTCTCTAGATTTTATGCTCAAATCACAGAAAATCAGCCAAAAATACCTAAAAGTGACATAAAAGCCTTTGTATTTTAAAGGAAACATTGAAAATAGGAGATGAAAAGAGTAACCTAAAAAATCTGTAACGTCCGCGTACATGAAAATTTTCGAATTTTGCAATGTATGAATTTTCTCTAGATTTTATGCTCAAATCACAGAAAATCAGCCAAAAATACCTAAAAGTGACATTAAAGCCTTTGTATTTTAAAGGAAACATTGAAAATAGGAGATGAAAAGAGTAACCTAAAAAATCTGTAAGGTCCGCGTACATGAAAATTTTCGAATTTTGCAATGTATTAATTTTCTTTAGATTTTATGCTCAAATCAAAGAAAATCAGCAAAAACTACCTAAAAGTGACATTAAAGCCTTTGTATTTTAAAGTAAACATTGAAAATAGGAGATGAAAAGAGTAACAGAAAACTGCAAAATCGGTAAGGTCCGCGTACATGAAAATTTTCGAATTTTGCAATGTATGAATTTTCTTTAGATTTTATGCTCAAATCACAGGAAATCAGCCAAAAATACCTAAAAGTGACATTAAAGCCTTTGTATTTTAAAGGAAACATTGAAAATAGGAGATGAAAAGAGTAACCTTAAACTGCAAAATCTGTAAGGTCCGCGTACATGAAAATTTTCGAATTTTGCAATGTATGAATTTTCTTTAGATTTTATGCTCAAATCAAAGAAAATCAGCAAAAACTACCTAAAAGTGACATTAAAGCCTTTGTATTTTAAAGTAAACATTGAAAATAGGAGATGAAAAGAGTAACAGAAAACTGCAAAATCGGTAAGGTCCGCGTACATGAAAATTTTCGAATTTTGCAATGTATGAATTTTCTCTAGATTTTATGCTCAAATCACAGAAAATCAGCCAAAAATACCTAAAAGTGACATTAAAGCCTTTGTATTTTAAAAGAAACATTGAAAATAGGAGATGAAAAAAGTAACCTAAAACTGAAAAATCTGTAAGGTCTGCGTACGTCAAATTTTCGAATTTTGCAATGTATGAATTTTCTCTAGATTTTATGCTCAAATCACAGAAAATCAGCCAAAAATACCTAAAAGTGACATTAAAGCCTTTGTATTTTAAAAGAAACATTGAAAATAGGAGATGAAAAAAGTAACCTAAAACTGAAAAATCTGTAAGGTCTGCGTACGTCAAATTTTCGAATTTTGCAATGTATGAATTTTCTCTAGATTTTATGCTCAAATCAAAGAAAATCAGCCAAAAATACCTAAAAATAACATTAAAGCCTTTGTATTTTAAAGTAAACATTGAAAATAGGAGATGAAAAGAGTAATAGAAAAAAGCAAAATCTGTAAGGTCCGCGTACATGAAAATTTGCGAATTTTGCAATGTATGAATTTTCTCTAGATTTTATGCTCAAATCACAGAAAATCAGCCAAAAATACCTAAAAGTGACATTAAAGCCTTTGTATTTTAAAGGAAACATTGAAAATAGGAGATGAAAAGAGTAACCTAAAACTGCAAAATCTGTAACGTCCGCGTACATGAAAATTTTCGAATTTTGCAATGTATGAATTTTCTCTAGATTTTATGCTCAAATCACAGAAAATCAGCCAAAAATACCTAAAAGTGACATTAAAGCCTTTGTATTTTAAAGGAAACATTGAAAATAGGAGATGAAAAGAGTAACCTAAAACTGCAAAATCTGTAACGTCCGCGTACATGAAAATTTTCGAATTTTGCAATGTATGAATTTTCTCTAGATTTTATGCTCAAATCACAGAAAATCAGCCAAAAATACCTAAAAGTGACATTAAAGCCTTTGTATTTTAAAGGAAACATTGAAAATAGGAGATGAAAAGAGTAACCTAAAACTGCAAAATCTGTAACGTCCGCGTACATGAAAATTTTCGAATTTTGCAATGTATGAATTTTCTCTAGATTTTATGCTCAAATCACAGAAAATCAGCCAAAAATACCTAAAAGTGACATAAAAGCCTTTGTATTTTAAAGGAAACATTGAAAATAGGAGATGAAAAGAGTAACCTAAAACTGCAAAATCTGTAAGGTCCGCGTACATGAAAATTTTCGAATTTTGGCAATGTATGAATTTTCTCTAGATTTTATGCTCAAATCACAGAAAATCAGCCAAAAATACCTAAAAGTGACATTAAAGCCTTTGTATTTTAAAGGAAACATTGAAAATAGGAGATGAAAAGAGTAACCTAAAACTGCAAAATCTGTAACGTCCGCGTACATGAAAATTTTCGAATTTTGCAATGTATGAATTTTCTCTAGATTTTATGCTCAAATCACAGAAAATCAGCCAAAAATACCTAAAAGTGACATTAAAGCCTTTGTATTTTAAAGGAAACATTGAAAATAGGAGATGAAAAGAGTAACCTAAAACTGCAAAATCTGTAACGTCCGCGTACATGAAAATTTTCGAATTTTGCAATGTATGAATTTTCTCTAGATTTTATGCTCAAATCACAGAAAATCAGCCAAAAATACCTAAAAGTGACATAAAAGCCTTTGTATTTTAAAGGAAACATTGAAAATAGGAGATGAAAAGAGTAACCTAAAAAATCTGTAACGTCCGCGTACATGAAAATTTTCGAATTTTGCAATGTATGAATTTTCTCTAGATTTTATGCTCAAATCACAGAAAATCAGCCAAAAATACCTAAAAGTGACATTAAAGCCTTTGTATTTTAAAGGAAACATTGAAAATAGGAGATGAAAAGAGTAACCTAAAAAATCTGTAAGGTCCGCGTACATGAAAATTTTCGAATTTTGCAATGTATGAATTTTCTCTAGATTTTATGCTCAAATCACAGAAAATCAGCCAAAAATACCTAAAAGTGACATTAAAGCCTTTGTATTTTAAAGGAAACATTGAAAATAGGAGATGAAAAGAGTAACCTAAAACTGCAAAATCTGTAAGGTCCGCGTACATGAAAATTTTCGAATTTTGCAATGTATGAATTTTCTCTAGATTTTATGCTCAAATCACAGAAAATCAGCCAAAAATACCTAAAAGTGACATTAAAGCCTTTGTATTTTAAAAGAAACATTGAAAATAGGAGATGAAAAGAGTAACCTAAAACTGCAAAATCTGTAACGTCCGCGTACATGAAAATTTTCGAATTTTGCAATGTATGAATTTTCTCTAGATTTTATGCTCAAATCACAGAAAATCAGCCAAAAATACCTAAAAGTGACATAAAAGCCTTTGTATTTTAAAGGAAACATTGAAAATAGGAGATGAAAAGAGTAACCTAAAACTGCAAAATCTGTAAGGTCCGCGTACATGAAAATTTTCGAATTTTGCAATGTATGAATGTTCTCTAGATTTTATGCTCAAATCACAGAAAATCAGCCAAAAATACCTAAAAGTGACATTAAAGCCTTTGTATTTTAAAGGAAACATTGAAAATAGGAGATGAAAAGAGTAACCTAAAACTGCAAAATCTGTAACGTCCGCGTACATGAAAATTTTCGAATTTTGCAATGTATGAATTTTCTCTAGATTTTATGCTCAAATCACAGAAAATCAGCCAAAAATACCTAAAAGTGAAATTAAAGCCTTTGTATTTTAAAGGAAACATTGAAAATAGGAGATGAAAAGAGTAACCTAAAACTGCAAAATCTGTAACGTCCACGTACATGAAAATTTTCGAATTTTGCAATGTATGAATTTTCTCTAGATTTTATGCTCAAATCACAGAAAATCAGCCAAAAATACCTAAAAGTGACATAAAAGCCTTTGTATTTTAAAGGAAACATTGAAAATAGGAGATGAAAAGAGTAACCTAAAACTGCAAAATCTGTAACGTCCGCGTACATGAAAATTTTCGAATTTTGCAATGTATGAATTTTCTCTAGATTTTATGCTCAAATCACAGAAAATCAGCCAAAAATACCTAAAAGTGACATTAAAGCCTTTGTATTTTAAAGGAAACATTAAAAATAGGAGATGAAAAGAGTAACCTAAAACTGCAAAATCTGTAACGTCCGCGTACATGAAAATTTTCGAATTTTGCAATGTATGAATTTTCTTTAGATTTTATGCTAAAATCAAAGAAAATCAGCAAAAACTACCTAAAAGTGACATTAAAGCCTTTGTATTTTAAAGGAAACATTGAAAATAGGAGATGAAAAGAGTAACCCAAAACTGCAAAATCTGTAAGGTCCGCATACGTCAAATTTTCGAATTTTGCAATGTATTAATTGTCTCTAGATTTTATGCTCAAATCAAAGAAAATCAGCAAAAACTACCTAAAAGTAACATTAAAGCCTTTGTATTTTAAAGGAAACATTGAAAATAGGAGATGAAAAGAGTAACCTACAACTGCAAAATCTGTAAGGTCCGCGTACATGAAAATTTTCGAATTTTGCAATGTATGAATTTTCTCTAGATTTTATGCTCTAATCAACGAAATTCAGCCAAAAAGACCTAACAGTAACATTAAAGCCTTTGTATTTTAAAGGAAACATTGAAAATAGGAGATGAAAAGAGTAACCTTAAACTGCAAAATCTGTAAGGTCCGCGTACATGAAAATTTTCGAATTTTGCAATGTATGAATTTTCTTTAGATTTTATGCTCAAATCAAAGAAAATCAGCAAAAACTACCTAAAAGTGACATTAAAGCCTTTGTATTTTAAAGGAAACATTGAAAATAGGAGATGAAAAGAGTAACCTAAAACTGCAAAATCTGTAAGGTCCGCGTACATGAAAATTTTCGAATTTTGCAATGTATGAATTTTCTTTAGATTTTATGCTCAAATCAAAGAAAATCAGCAAAAACTACCTAAAAGTGACATTAAAGCCTTTGTATTTTAAAGGAAACATTGAAAATAGGAGATGAAAAGAGTAACCTAAAACTGCAAAATCTGTAAGGTCCGCGTACATGAAAATTTTCGAATTTTGCAATGTATGAATTTTCTCTAGATTTTATGCTCAAATCACAGAAAATCAGCCAAAAATACCTAAAAGTGACATTAAAGCCTTTGTATTTTAAAGGAAACATTGAAAATAGGAGATGAAAAGAGTAACCTAAAACTGCAAAATCTGTAAGGTCCGCGTACATGAAAATTTTCGAATTTTGCAATGTATGAATGTTCTCTAGATTTTATGCTCAAATCACAGAAAATCAGCCAAAAATACATAAAAGTGACATTAAAGCCTTTGTATTTTAAAGGAAACATTGAAAATAGGAGATGAAAAGAGTAACCTTAAACTGCAAAATCTGTAAGGTCCGCGTACATGAAAATTTTCGAATTTTGCAATGTATGAATTTTCTTTAGATTTTATGCTCAAATCAAAGAAAATCAGCAAAAGCTACCTAAAAGTGACATTAAAGCCTTTGTATTTTAAAGTAAACATTGAAAATAGGAGATGAAAAGAGTAACAGAAAACTGCAAAATCGGTAAGGTCCGCGTACATGAAAATTTTCGAATTTTGCAATGTATGAATTTTCTCTAGATTTTATGCTCAAATCACAGAAAATCAGCCAAAAATACCTAAAAGTGACATTAAAGCCTTTGTATTTTAAAAGAAACATTGAAAATAGGAGATGAAAAGAGTAACCTAAAACTGAAAAATCTGTAAGGTCTGCGTACGTCAAATTTTCGAATTTTGCAATGTATGAATTTTCTCTAGATTTTATGCTCAAATCAAAGAAAATCAGCCAAAAATACCTAAAAATAACATTAAAGCCTTTGTATTTTAAAGTAAACATTGAAAATAGGAGATGAAAAGAGTAATAGAAAAAAGCAAAATCTGTAAGGTCCGCGTACATGAAAATTTTCGAATTTGGCAATGTATGAATTTCCTCTAGATTTTATGCTCAAATCACAGAAAATCAGCCAAAAATACCTAAAAGTAACATTAAAGCCTTTGTATTTTAAAGGAAACATTGAAAATAGGAGATGAAAAGAGTAAGCCAAAACTGCAAAATCTGTAAGGTCCGCGTACGTCAAATTTTGGAATTTTGCAATGTATGAATTTTCTCTAGATTTTATGCTCAAATCACAGAAAATCAGCCAAAAATACCTAAAAGTGACATAAAAGCCTTTGTATTTTAAAGGAAACATTGAAAATAGGAGATGAAAAGAGTAACCTAAAAAATCTGTAACGTCCGCGTACATGAAAATTTTCGAATTTTGCAATGTATGAATTTTCTCTAGATTTTATGCTCAAATCACAGAAAATCAGCCAAAAATACCTAAAAGTGACATTAAAGCCTTTGTATTTTAAAGGAAACATTGAAAATAGGAGATGAAAAGAGTAACCTAAAACTGCAAAATCTGTAACGTCCGCGTACATGAAAATTTTCGAATTTTGCAATGTATGAATTTTCTCTAGATTTTATGCTCAAATCACAGAAAATCAGCCAAAAATACCTAAAAGTGACATTAAAGCCTTTGTATTTTAAAGGAAACATTGAAAATAGGAGATGAAAAGAGTAACCTAAAACTGCAAAATCTGTAACGTCCGCGTACATGAAAATTTTCGAATTTTGCAATGTATGAATTTTCTCTAGATTTTATGCTCAAATCACAGAAAATCAGCCAAAAATACCTAAAAGTGACATAAAAGCCTTTGTATTTTAAAGGAAACATTGAAAATAGGAGATGAAAAGAGTAACCTAAAACTGCAAAATCTGTAACGTCCGCGTACATGAAAATTTTCGAATTTTGCAATGTATGAATTTTCTCTAGATTTTATGCTCAAATCACAGAAAATCAGCCAAAAATACCTAAAAGTGACATTAAAGCCTTTGTATTTTAAAGGAAACATTAAAAATAGGAGATGAAAAGAGTAACCTAAAACTGCAAAATCTGTAACGTCCGCGTACATGAAAATTTTCGAATTTTGCAATGTATGAATTTTCTTTAGATTTTATGCTAAAATCAAAGAAAATCAGCAAAAACTACCTAAAAGTGACATTAAAGCCTTTGTATTTTAAAGGAAACATTGAAAATAGGAGATGAAAAGAGTAACCCAAAACTGCAAAATCTGTAAGGTCCGCATACGTCAAATTTTCGAATTTTGCAATGTATTAATTGTCTCTAGATTTTATGCTCAAATCAAAGAAAATCAGCAAAAACTACCTAAAAGTAACATTAAAGCCTTTGTATTTTAAAGGAAACATTGAAAATAGGAGATGAAAAGAGTAACCTACAACTGCAAAATCTGTAAGGTCCGCGTACATGAAAATTTTCGAATTTTGCAATGTATGAATTTTCTCTAGATTTTATGCTCCAATCAACGAAATTCAGCCAAAAAGACCTAACAGTAACATTAAAGCCTTTGTATTTTAAAGGAAACATTGAAAATAGGAGATGAAAAGAGTAACCTTAAACTGCAAAATCTGTAAGGTCCGCGTACATGAAAATTTTCGAATTTTGCAATGTATGAATTTTCTTTAGATTTTATGCTCAAATCAAAGAAAATCAGCAAAAACTACCTAAAAGTGACATTAAAGCCTTTGTATTTTAAAGGAAACATTGAAAATAGGAGATGAAAAGAGTAACCTAAAACTGCAAAATCTGTAAGGTCCGCGTACATGAAAATTTTCGAATTTTGCAATGTATGAATTTTCTTTAGATTTTATGCTCAAATCAAAGAAAATCAGCAAAAACTACCTAAAAGTGACATTAAAGCCTTTGTATTTTAAAGGAAACATTGAAAATAGGAGATGAAAAGAGTAACCTACAACTGCAAAATCTGTAAGGTCCGCGTACATGAAAATTTTCGAATTTTGCAATGTATGAATTTTCTCTAGATTTTATGCTCCAATCAACGAAATTCAGCCAAAAAGACCTAACAGTAACATTAAAGCCTTTGTATTTTAAAGGAAACATTGAAAATAGGAGATGAAAAGAGTAACCTTAAACTGCAAAATCTGTAAGGTCCGCGTACATGAAAATTTTCGAATTTTGCAATGTATTAATTTTCTTTAGATTTTATGCTCAAATCAAAGAAAATCAGCAAAAACTACCTAAAAGTGACATTAAAGCCTTTGTATTTTAAAGGAAACATTGAAAATAGGAGATGAAAAGAGTAACCTAAAACTGCAAAATCTGTAAGGTCCGCGTACATGAAAATTTTCGAATTTTGCAATGTATGAATTTTCTTTAGATTTTATGCTCAAATCAAAGAAAATCAGCAAAAACTACCTAAAAGTGACATTAAAGCCTTTGTATTTTAAAGGAAACATTGAAAATAGGAGATGAAAAGAGTAACCTAAAACTGCAAAATCTGTAAGGTCCGCGTACATGAAAATTTTCGAATTTTGCAATGTATGAATTTTCTCTAGATTTTATGCTCAAATCACAGAAAATCAGCCAAAAATACCTAAAAGTGACATTAAAGCCTTTGTATTTTAAAGGAAACATTGAAAATAGGAGATGAAAAGAGTAACCTAAAACTGCAAAATCTGTAAGGTCCGCGTACATGAAAATTTTCGAATTTTGCAATGTATGAATGTTCTCTAGATTTTATGCTCAAATCACAGAAAATCAGCCAAAAATACATAAAAGTGACATTAAAGCCTTTGTATTTTAAAGGAAACATTGAAAATAGGAGATGAAAAGAGTAACCTTAAACTGCAAAATCTGTAAGGTCCGCGTACATGAAAATTTTCGAATTTTGCAATGTATGAATTTTCTTTAGATTTTATGCTCAAATCAAAGAAAATCAGCAAAAACTACCTAAAAGTGACATTAAAGCCTTTGTATTTTAAAGTAAACATTGAAAATAGGAGATGAAAAGAGTAACAGAAAACTGCAAAATCGGTAAGGTCCGCGTACATGAAAATTTTCGAATTTTGCAATGTATGAATTTTCTCTAGATTTTATGCTCAAATCACAGAAAATCAGCCAAAAATACCTAAAAGTGACATTAAAGCCTTTGTATTTTAAAAGAAACATTGAAAATAGGAGATGAAAAGAGTAACCTAAAACTGAAAAATCTGTAAGGTCTGCGTACGTCAAATTTTCGAATTTTGCAATGTATGAATTTTCTCTAGATTTTATGCTCAAATCAAAGAAAATCAGCCAAAAATACCTAAAAATAACATTAAAGCCTTTGTATTTTAAAGTAAACATTGAAAATAGGAGATGAAAAGAGTAATAGAAAAAAGCAAAATCTGTAAGGTCCGCGTACATGAAAATTTTCGAATTTGGCAATGTATGAATTTCCTCTAGATTTTATGCTCAAATCACAGAAAATCAGCCAAAAATACCTAAAAGTAACATTAAAGCCTTTGTATTTTAAAGGAAACATTGAAAATAGGAGATGAAAAGAGTAAGCCAAAACTGCAAAATCTGTAAGGTCCGCGTACGTCAAATTTTGGAATTTTGCAATGTATGAATTTTCTCTAGATTTTATGCTCAAATCACAGAAAATCAGCCAAAAATACCTAAAAGTGACATAAAAGCCTTTGTATTTTAAAGGAAACATTGAAAATAGGAGATGAAAAGAGTAACCTAAAAAATCTGTAACGTCCGCGTACATGAAAATTTTCGAATTTTGCAATGTATGAATTTTCTCTAGATTTTATGCTCAAATCACAGAAAATCAGCCAAAAATACCTAAAAGTGACATTAAAGCCTTTGTATTTTAAAGGAAACATTGAAAATAGGAGATGAAAAGAGTAACCTAAAACTGCAAAATCTGTAACGTCCGCGTACATGAAAATTTTCGAATTTTGCAATGTATGAATGTTCTCTAGATTTTATGCTCAAATCACAGAAAATCAGCCAAAAATACCTAAAAGTGACATTAAAGCCCTTGTATTTTAAAAGAAACATTGAAAATAGGAGATGAAAAGAGTAACCTAAAACTGCAAAATCTGTAAGGTCCGCGTACATGAAAATTTTCGACTTTTGCAATGTATGAATTATCTCTAGATTTTATGCTCAAATCACAGAAAATCAGCCAAAAATACCTAAAAGTGACATAAAAGCCTTTGTATTTTAAAGTAAACATTGAAAATAGGAGATGAAAAGAGTAACCTAAAAAATCTGTAAGGTCCGCGTACATGAAAATTTTCGAATTTTGCAATGTATGAATTTTCTCTAGATTTTATGCTCAAATCACAGAAAATCAGCCAAAAATACCTAAAAGTGACATTAAAGCCTTTGTATTTTAAAAGAAACATTGAAAATAGGAGATGAAAAGAGTAACCTAAAACTGAAAAATCTGTAAGGTCCGCGTACATGAAAATTTTCGACTTTTGCAATGTATGAATTTTCTCTAGATTTTATGCTCAAATCACAGAAAATCAGCCAAAAATACCTAAAAGTGACATAAAAGCCTTTGTATTTTAAAGTAAACATTGAAAATAGGAGATGAAAAGAGTAACCTAAAAAATCTGTAAGGTCCGCGTACATGAAAATTTTCGAATTTTGCAATGTATGAATGTTCTCTAGATTTTATGCTCAAATCACAGAAAATCAGCCAAAAATACCTAAAAGTGACATTAAAGCCTTTGTATTTTAAAAGAAACATTGAAAATAGGAGATGAAAAGAGTAACCTAAAACTGCAAAATCTGTAAGGTCCGCGTACATGAAAATTTTCGACTTTTGCAATGTATGAATTTTCTCTAGATTTTATGCTCAAATCACAGAAAATCAGCCAAAAATACCTAAAAGTGACATAAAAGCCTTTATATTTTAAAGGAAACATTGAAAATAGGAGATGAAAAGAGTAACCTAAAAAATCTGTAAGGTCCGCGTACATGAAAATTTTCGAATTTTGCAATGTATGAATTTTCTCTAGATTTTATGCTCAAATCACAGAAAATCAGCCAAAAATACCTAAAAGTGACATTAAAGCCTTTGTATTTTAAAGGAAACATTGAAAATAGGA
Organism: Euprymna scolopes; assembly: GCF_053919585.1. Lineage (NCBI taxonomy): Eukaryota > Metazoa > Mollusca > Cephalopoda > Sepiida > Sepiolidae > Euprymna > Euprymna scolopes. The sequence continues at coordinate 40,237,409 of NC_136486.1, read as the reverse complement.
GATGAAAAGAGTAACCTAAAAAATCTGTAAGGTCCGCGTACATGAAAATTTTCGAATTTTGCAATGTATGAATTTTCTCTAGATTTTATGCTCAAATCACAGAAAATCAGCCAAAAATACCTAAAAGTGACATTAAAGCCTTTGTATTTTAAAGGAAACATTGAAAATAGGAGATGAAAAGAGTAACCTAAAACTGCAAAATCTGTAAGGTCCGCGTACATGAAAATTTTCGAATTTTGCAATGTATGAATTTTCTCTAGATTTTATGCTCAAATCACAGAAAATCAGCCAAAAATACCTAAAAGTGACATTAAAGCCTTTGTATTTTAAAAGAAACATTGAAAATAGGAGATGAAAAGAGTAACCTAAAACTGCAAAATCTGTAACGTCCGCGTACATGAAAATTTTCGAATTTTGCAATGTATGAATTTTCTCTAGATTTTATGCTCAAATCACAGAAAATCAGCCAAAAATACCTAAAAGTGACATTAAAGCCTTTGTATTTTAAAGGAAACATTGAAAATAGGAGATGAAAAGAGTAACCTAAAACTGCAAAATCTGTAAGGTCCGCGTACATGAAAATTTTCGAATTTTGCAATGTATGAATTTTCTCTAGATTTTATGCTCAAATCACAGAAAATCAGCCAAAAATACCTAAAAGTGACATTAAAGCCTTTGTATTTTAAAGGAAACATTGAAAATAGGAGATGAAAAGAGTAACCTAAAACTGCAAAATCTGTAACGTCCGCGTACATGAAAATTTTCGAATTTTGCAATGTATGAATTTTCTCTAGATTTTATGCTCAAATCACAGAAAATCAGCCAAAAATACCTAAAAGTGACATTAAAGCCTTTGTATTTTAAAGGAAACATTAAAAATAGGAGATGAAAAGAGTAACCTAAAACTGCAAAATCTGTAACGTCCGCGTACATGAAAATTTTCGAATTTTGCAATGTATGAATTTTCTTTAGATTTTATGCTAAAATCAAAGAAAATCAGCAAAAACTACCTAAAAGTGACATTAAAGCCTTTGTATTTTAAAGGAAACATTGAAAATAGGAGATGAAAAGAGTAACCCAAAACTGCAAAATCTGTAAGGTCCGCATACGTCAAATTTTCGAATTTTGCAATGTATTAATTGTCTCTAGATTTTATGCTCAAATCAAAGAAAATCAGCAAAAACTACCTAAAAGTAACATTAAAGCCTTTGTATTTTAAAGGAAACATTGAAAATAGGAGATGAAAAGAGTAACCTACAACTGCAAAATCTGTAAGGTCCGCGTACATGAAAATTTTCGAATTTTGCAATGTATGAATTTTCTCTAGATTTTATGCTCCAATCAACGAAATTCAGCCAAAAAGACCTAACAGTAACATTAAAGCCTTTGTATTTTAAAGGAAACATTGAAAATAGGAGATGAAAAGAGTAACCTTAAACTGCAAAATCTGTAAGGTCCGCGTACATGAAAATTTTCGAATTTTGCAATGTATGAATTTTCTTTAGATTTTATGCTCAAATCAAAGAAAATCAGCAAAAACTACCTAAAAGTGACATTAAAGCCTTTGTATTTTAAAGGAAACATTGAAAATAGGAGATGAAAAGAGTAACCTAAAACTGCAAAATCTGTAAGGTCCGCGTACATGAAAATTTTCGAATTTTGCAATGTATGAATTTTCTTTAGATTTTATGCTCAAATCAAAGAAAATCAGCAAAAACTACCTAAAAGTGACATTAAAGCCTTTGTATTTTAAAGGAAACATTGAAAATAGGAGATGAAAAGAGTAACCTAAAACTGCAAAATCTGTAAGGTCCGCGTACATGAAAATTTTCGAATTTTGCAATGTATGAATTTTCTCTAGATTTTATGCTCAAATCACAGAAAATCAGCCAAAAATACCTAAAAGTGACATTAAAGCCTTTGTATTTTAAAGGAAACATTGAAAATAGGAGATGAAAAGAGTAACCTAAAACTGCAAAATCTGTAAGGTCCGCGTACATGAAAATTTTCGAATTTTGCAATGTATGAATGTTCTCTAGATTTTATGCTCAAATCACAGAAAATCAGCCAAAAATACATAAAAGTGACATTAAAGCCTTTGTATTTTAAAGGAAACATTGAAAATAGGAGATGAAAAGAGTAACCTTAAACTGCAAAATCTGTAAGGTCCGCGTACATGAAAATTTTCGAATTTTGCAATGTATGAATTTTCTTTAGATTTTATGCTCAAATCAAAGAAAATCAGCAAAAACTACCTAAAAGTGACATTAAAGCCTTTGTATTTTAAAGTAAACATTGAAAATAGGAGATGAAAAGAGTAACAGAAAACTGCAAAATCGGTAAGGTCCGCGTACATGAAAATTTTCGAATTTTGCAATGTATGAATTTTCTCTAGATTTTATGCTCAAATCACAGAAAATCAGCCAAAAATACCTAAAAGTGACATTAAAGCCTTTGTATTTTAAAAGAAACATTGAAAATAGGAGATGAAAAGAGTAACCTAAAACTGAAAAATCTGTAAGGTCTGCGTACGTCAAATTTTCGAATTTTGCAATGTATGAATTTTCTCTAGATTTTATGCTCAAATCAAAGAAAATCAGCCAAAAATACCTAAAAATAACATTAAAGCCTTTGTATTTTAAAGTAAACATTGAAAATAGGAGATGAAAAGAGTAATAGAAAAAAGCAAAATCTGTAAGGTCCGCGTACATGAAAATTTTCGAATTTGGCAATGTATGAATTTCCTCTAGATTTTATGCTCAAATCACAGAAAATCAGCCAAAAATACCTAAAAGTAACATTAAAGCCTTTGTATTTTAAAGGAAACATTGAAAATAGGAGATGAAAAGAGTAAGCCAAAACTGCAAAATCTGTAAGGTCCGCGTACGTCAAATTTTGGAATTTTGCAATGTATGAATTTTCTCTAGATTTTATGCTCAAATCACAGAAAATCAGCCAAAAATACCTAAAAGTGACATAAAAGCCTTTGTATTTTAAAGGAAACATTGAAAATAGGAGATGAAAAGAGTAACCTAAAAAATCTGTAACGTCCGCGTACATGAAAATTTTCGAATTTTGCAATGTATGAATTTTCTCTAGATTTTATGCTCAAATCACAGAAAATCAGCCAAAAATACCTAAAAGTGACATTAAAGCCTTTGTATTTTAAAGGAAACATTGAAAATAGGAGATGAAAAGAGTAACCTAAAACTGCAAAATCTGTAACGTCCGCGTACATGAAAATTTTCGAATTTTGCAATGTATGAATTTTCTCTAGATTTTATGCTCAAATCACAGAAAATCAGCCAAAAATACCTAAAAGTGACATTAAAGCCTTTGTATTTTAAAGGAAACATTAAAAATAGGAGATGAAAAGAGTAACCTAAAACTGCAAAATCTGTAACGTCCGCGTACATGAAAATTTTCGAATTTTGCAATGTATGAATTTTCTTTAGATTTTATGCTAAAATCAAAGAAAATCAGCAAAAACTACCTAAAAGTGACATTAAAGCCTTTGTATTTTAAAGGAAACATTGAAAATAGGAGATGAAAAGAGTAACCCAAAACTGCAAAATCTGTAAGGTCCGCATACGTCAAATTTTCGAATTTTGCAATGTATTAATTGTCTCTAGATTTTATGCTCAAATCAAAGAAAATCAGCAAAAACTACCTAAAAGTAACATTAAAGCCTTTGTATTTTAAAGGAAACATTGAAAATAGGAGATGAAAAGAGTAACCTACAACTGCAAAATCTGTAAGGTCCGCGTACATGAAAATTTTCGAATTTTGCAATGTATGAATTTTCTCTAGATTTTATGCTCCAATCAACGAAATTCAGCCAAAAAGACCTAACAGTAACATTAAAGCCTTTGTATTTTAAAGGAAACATTGAAAATAGGAGATGAAAAGAGTAACCTTAAACTGCAAAATCTGTAAGGTCCGCGTACATGAAAATTTTCGAATTTTGCAATGTATGAATTTTCTTTAGATTTTATGCTCAAATCAAAGAAAATCAGCAAAAACTACCTAAAAGTGACATTAAAGCCTTTGTATTTTAAAGGAAACATTGAAAATAGGAGATGAAAAGAGTAACCTAAAACTGCAAAATCTGTAAGGTCCGCGTACATGAAAATTTTCGAATTTTGCAATGTATGAATTTTCTTTAGATTTTATGCTCAAATCAAAGAAAATCAGCAAAAACTACCTAAAAGTGACATTAAAGCCTTTGTATTTTAAAGGAAACATTGAAAATAGGAGATGAAAAGAGTAACCTAAAACTGCAAAATCTGTAAGGTCCGCGTACATGAAAATTTTCGAATTTTGCAATGTATGAATTTTCTCTAGATTTTATGCTCAAATCACAGAAAATCAGCCAAAAATACCTAAAAGTGACATTAAAGCCTTTGTATTTTAAAGGAAACATTGAAAATAGGAGATGAAAAGAGTAACCTAAAACTGCAAAATCTGTAAGGTCCGCGTACATGAAAATTTTCGAATTTTGCAATGTATGAATGTTCTCTAGATTTTATGCTCAAATCACAGAAAATCAGCCAAAAATACATAAAAGTGACATTAAAGCCTTTGTATTTTAAAGGAAACATTGAAAATAGGAGATGAAAAGAGTAACCTTAAACTGCAAAATCTGTAAGGTCCGCGTACATGAAAATTTTCGAATTTTGCAATGTATGAATTTTCTTTAGATTTTATGCTCAAATCAAAGAAAATCAGCAAAAACTACCTAAAAGTGACATTAAAGCCTTTGTATTTTAAAGTAAACATTGAAAATAGGAGATGAAAAGAGTAACAGAAAACTGCAAAATCGGTAAGGTCCGCGTACATGAAAATTTTCGAATTTTGCAATGTATGAATTTTCTCTAGATTTTATGCTCAAATCACAGAAAATCAGCCAAAAATACCTAAAAGTGACATTAAAGCCTTTGTATTTTAAAAGAAACATTGAAAATAGGAGATGAAAAGAGTAACCTAAAACTGAAAAATCTGTAAGGTCTGCGTACGTCAAATTTTCGAATTTTGCAATGTATGAATTTTCTCTAGATTTTATGCTCAAATCAAAGAAAATCAGCCAAAAATACCTAAAAATAACATTAAAGCCTTTGTATTTTAAAGTAAACATTGAAAATAGGAGATGAAAAGAGTAATAGAAAAAAGCAAAATCTGTAAGGTCCGCGTACATGAAAATTTTCGAATTTGGCAATGTATGAATTTCCTCTAGATTTTATGCTCAAATCACAGAAAATCAGCCAAAAATACCTAAAAGTAACATTAAAGCCTTTGTATTTTAAAGGAAACATTGAAAATAGGAGATGAAAAGAGTAAGCCAAAACTGCAAAATCTGTAAGGTCCGCGTACGTCAAATTTTGGAATTTTGCAATGTATGAATTTTCTCTAGATTTTATGCTCAAATCACAGAAAATCAGCCAAAAATACCTAAAAGTGACATAAAAGCCTTTGTATTTTAAAGGAAACATTGAAAATAGGAGATGAAAAGAGTAACCTAAAAAATCTGTAACGTCCGCGTACATGAAAATTTTCGAATTTTGCAATGTATGAATTTTCTCTAGATTTTATGCTCAAATCACAGAAAATCAGCCAAAAATACCTAAAAGTGACATTAAAGCCTTTGTATTTTAAAGGAAACATTGAAAATAGGAGATGAAAAGAGTAACCTAAAACTGCAAAATCTGTAACGTCCGCGTACATGAAAATTTTCGAATTTTGCAATGTATGAATGTTCTCTAGATTTTATGCTCAAATCACAGAAAATCAGCCAAAAATACCTAAAAGTGACATTAAAGCCCTTGTATTTTAAAAGAAACATTGAAAATAGGAGATGAAAAGAGTAACCTAAAACTGCAAAATCTGTAAGGTCCGCGTACATGAAAATTTTCGACTTTTGCAATGTATGAATTATCTCTAGATTTTATGCTCAAATCACAGAAAATCAGCCAAAAATACCTAAAAGTGACATAAAAGCCTTTGTATTTTAAAGTAAACATTGAAAATAGGAGATGAAAAGAGTAACCTAAAAAATCTGTAAGGTCCGCGTACATGAAAATTTTCGAATTTTGCAATGTATGAATTTTCTCTAGATTTTATGCTCAAATCACAGAAAATCAGCCAAAAATACCTAAAAGTGACATTAAAGCCTTTGTATTTTAAAAGAAACATTGAAAATAGGAGATGAAAAGAGTAACCTAAAACTGAAAAATCTGTAAGGTCCGCGTACATGAAAATTTTCGACTTTTGCAATGTATGAATTTTCTCTAGATTTTATGCTCAAATCACAGAAAATCAGCCAAAAATACCTAAAAGTGACATAAAAGCCTTTGTATTTTAAAGTAAACATTGAAAATAGGAGATGAAAAGAGTAACCTAAAAAATCTGTAAGGTCCGCGTACATGAAAATTTTCGAATTTTGCAATGTATGAATGTTCTCTAGATTTTATGCTCAAATCACAGAAAATCAGCCAAAAATACCTAAAAGTGACATTAAAGCCTTTGTATTTTAAAAGAAACATTGAAAATAGGAGATGAAAAGAGTAACCTAAAACTGCAAAATCTGTAAGGTCCGCGTACATGAAAATTTTCGACTTTTGCAATGTATGAATTTTCTCTAGATTTTATGCTCAAATCACAGAAAATCAGCCAAAAATACCTAAAAGTGACATAAAAGCCTTTATATTTTAAAGGAAACATTGAAAATAGGAGATGAAAAGAGTAACCTAAAAAATCTGTAAGGTCCGCGTACATGAAAATTTTCGAATTTTGCAATGTATGAATTTTCTCTAGATTTTATGCTCAAATCACAGAAAATCAGCCAAAAATACCTAAAAGTGACATTAAAGCCTTTGTATTTTAAAGGAAACATTGAAAATAGGAGATGAAAAGAGTAACCTAAAAAATCTGTAAGGTCCGCGTACATGAAAATTTTCGAATTTTGCAATGTATGAATTTTCTCTAGATTTTATGCTCAAATCACAGAAAATCAGCCAAAAATACCTAAAAGTGACATTAAAGCCTTTGTATTTTAAAGGAAACATTGAAAATAGGAGATGAAAAGAGTAACCTAAAACTGCAAAATCTGTAAGGTCCGCGTACATGAAAATTTTCGAATTTTGCAATGTATGAATTTTCTCTAGATTTTATGCTCAAATCACAGAAAATCAGCCAAAAATACCTAAAAGTGACATTAAAGCCTTTGTATTTTAAAAGAAACATTGAAAATAGGAGATGAAAAGAGTAACCTAAAACTGCAAAATCTGTAACGTCCGCGTACATGAAAATTTTCGAATTTTGCAATGTATGAATTTTCTCTAGATTTTATGCTCAAATCACAGAAAATCAGCCAAAAATACCTAAAAGTGACATAAAAGCCTTTGTATTTTAAAGGAAACATTGAAAATAGGAGATGAAAAGAGTAACCTAAAACTGCAAAATCTGTAAGGTCCGCGTACATGAAAATTTTCGAATTTTGCAATGTATGAATTTTCTCTAGATTTTATGCTCAAATCACAGAAAATCAGCCAAAAATACCTAAAAGTGACATTAAAGCCTTTGTATTTTAAAGGAAACATTGAAAATAGGAGATGAAAAGAGTAACCTAAAACTGCAAAATCTGTAACGTCCGCGTACATGAAAATTTTCGAATTTTGCAATGTATGAATTTTCTCTAGATTTTATGCTCAAATCACAGAAAATCAGCCAAAAATACCTAAAAGTGACATTAAAGCCTTTGTATTTTAAAGGAAACATTGAAAATAGGAGATGAAAAGAGTAACCTAAAACTGCAAAATCTGTAACGTCCGCGTACATGAAAATTTTCGAATTTTGCAATGTATGAATTTTCTCTAGATTTTATGCTCAAATCACAGAAAATCAGCCAAAAATACCTAAAAGTGACATAAAAGCCTTTGTATTTTAAAGGAAACATTGAAAATAGGAGATGAAAAGAGTAACCTAAAACTGCAAAATCTGTAACGTCCGCGTACATGAAAATTTTCGACTTTTGCAATGTATGAATTTTCTCTAGATTTTATGCTCAAATCACAGAAAATCAGCCAAAAATACCTAAAAGTGACATTAAAGCCTTTGTATTTTAAAGGAAACATTGAAAATAGGAGATGAAAAGAGTAACCTAAAACTGCAAAATCTGTAACGTCCGCGTACATGAAAATTTTCGAATTTTGCAATGTATGAATTTTCTTTAGATTTTATGCTAAAATCAAAGAAAATCAGCAAAAACTACCTAAAAGTGACATTAAAGCCTTTGTATTTTAAAGGAAACATTGAAAATAAGAGATGAAAAGAGTAACCCAAAACTGCAAAATCTGTAAGGTCCGCATACGTCAAATTTTCGAATTTTGCAATGTATTAATTGTCTCTAGATTTTATGCTCAAATCAAAGAAAATCAGCAAAGCTACCTAAAAGTAACATTAAAGCCTTTGTATTTTAAAGGAAACATTGAAAATAGGAGATGAAAAGAGTAACCTACAACTGCAAAATCTGTAAGGTCCGCGTACATGAAAATTTTCGAATTTTGCAATCTTTGAATTTTCTCTAGATTTTATGCTCCAATCAACGAAATTCAGCCAAAAAGACCTAACAGTAACATTAAAGCCTTTGTATTTTAAAGGAAACATTGAAAATAGGAGATGAAAAGAGTAACCTTAAACTGCAAAATCTGTAAGGTCCGCGTACATGAAAATTTTCGAATTTTGCAATGTATGAATTTTCTTTAGATTTTATGCTCAAATCAAAGAAAATCAGCAAAAACTACCTAAAAGTGACATTAAAGCCTTTGTATTTTAAAGGAAACATTGAAAATAGGAGATGAAAAGAGTAACCTAAAACTGCAAAATCTGTAAGGTCCGCGTACATGAAAATTTTCGAATTTTGCAATGTATGAATTTTCTTTAGATTTTATGCTCAAATCAAAGAAAATCAGCAAAAACTACCTAAAAGTGACATTAAAGCCTTTGTATTTTAAAGGAAACATTGAAAATAGGAGATGAAAAGAGTAACCTAAAACTGCAAAATCTGTAAGGTCCGCGTACATGAAAATTTTCGAATTTTGCAATGTATGAATTTTCTCTAGATTTTATGCTCAAATCACAGAAAATCAGCCAAAAATACCTAAAAGTGACATTAAAGCCTTTGTATTTTAAAGGAAACATTGAAAATAGGAGATGAAAAGAGTAACCTAAAACTGCAAAATCTGTAAGGTCCGCGTACATGAAAATTTTCGAATTTTGCAATGTATGAATGTTCTCTAGATTTTATGCTCAAATCACAGAAAATCAGCCAAAAATACCTAAAAGTGACATTAAAGCCTTTGTATTTTAAAGGAAACATTGAAAATAGGAGATGAAAAGAGTAACCTTAAACTGCAAAATCTGTAAGGTCCGCGTACATGAAAATTTTCGAATTTTGCAATGTATGAATTTTCTTTAGATTTTATGCTCAAATCAAAGAAAATCAGCAAAAACTACCTAAAAGTGACATTAAAGCCTTTATATTTTAAAGTAAACATTGAAAATAGGAGATGAAAAGAGTAACAGAAAACTGCAAAATCGGTAAGGTCCGCGTACATGAAAATTTTCGAATTTTGCAATGTATGAATTTTCTCTAGATTTTATGCTCAAATCACAGAAAATCAGCCAAAAATACCTAAAAGTGACATTAAAGCCTTTGTATTTTAAAAGAAACATTGAAAATAGGAGATGAAAAGAGTAACCTAAAACTGAAAAATCTGTAAGGTCTGCGTACGTCAAATTTTCGAATTTTGCAATGTATGAATTTTCTCTAGATTTTATGCTCAAATCACAGAAAATCAGCCAAAAATACCTAAAAGTGACATAAAAGCCTTTGTATTTTAAAGGAAACATTGAAAATAGGAGATGAAAAGAGTAACCTAAAAAATCTGTAACGTCCGCGTACATGAAAATTTTCGAATTTTGCAATGTATGAATTTTCTCTAGATTTTATGCTCAAATCACAGAAAATCAGCCAAAAATACCTAAAAGTGACATTAAAGCCTTTGTATTTTAAAGGAAACATTGAAAATAGGAGATGAAAAGAGTAACCTAAAACTGCAAAATCTGTAACGTCCGCGTACATGAAAATTTTCGAATTTTGCAATGTATGAATGTTCTCTAGATTTTATGCTCAAATCACAGAAAATCAGCCAAAAATACCTAAAAGTGACATTAAAGCCCTTGTATTTTAAAAGAAACATTGAAAATAGGAGATGAAAAGAGTAACCTAAAACTGCAAAATCTGTAAGGTCCGCGTACATGAAAATTTTCGACTTTTGCAATGTATGAATTATCTCTAGATTTTATGCTCAAATCACAGAAAATCAGCCAAAAATACCTAAAAGTGACATAAAAGCCTTTGTATTTTAAAGTAAACATTGAAAATAGGAGATGAAAAGAGTAACCTAAAAAATCTGTAAGGTCCGCGTACATGAAAATTTTCGAATTTTGCAATGTATGAATTTTCTCTAGATTTTATGCTCAAATCACAGAAAATCAGCCAAAAATACCTAAAAGTGACATTAAAGCCTTTGTATTTTAAAAGAAACATTGAAAATAGGAGATGAAAAGAGTAACCTAAAACTGCAAAATCTGTAAGGTCCGCGTACATGAAAATTTTCGACTTTTGCAATGTATGAATTTTCTCTAGATTTTATGCTCAAATCACAGAAAATCAGCCAAAAATACCTAAAAGTGACATAAAAGCCTTTGTATTTTAAAGTAAACATTGAAAATAGGAGATGAAAAGAGTAACCTAAAAAATCTGTAAGGTCCGCGTACATGAAAATTTTCGAATTTTGCAATGTATGAATGTTCTCTAGATTTTATGCTCAAATCACAGAAAATCAGCCAAAAATACCTAAAAGTGACATTAAAGCCTTTGTATTTTAAAAGAAACATTGAAAATAGGAGATGAAAAGAGTAACCTAAAACTGCAAAATCTGTAAGGTCCGCGTACATGAAAATTTTCGACTTTTGCAATGTATGAATTTTCTCTAGATTTTATGCTCAAATCACAGAAAATCAGCCAAAAATACCTAAAAGTGACATAAAAGCCTTTGTATTTTAAAGTAAACATTGAAAATAGGAGATGAAAAGAGTAACCTAAAAAATCTGTAAGGTCCGCGTACATGAAAATTTTCGAATTTTGCAATGTATGAATGTTCTCTAGATTTTATGCTCAAATCACAGAAAATCAGCAAAAAATACCTAAAAGTGACATTAAAGCCTTTGTATTTTAAAGTAAACATTGAAAATAGGAGATGAAAAGAGTAACCCAAAACTGCAAAATCTGTACGGTCCGCGTACGTCAAATTTTCGAATTTGGCAATGTATGAATTTCCTCTAGATTTTATGCTCAAATCAAAGAAAATCAGTAAAAAATACCTAAAAGTGACATTAAAGCCTTTGTATTTTAAAGGAAACATTGAAAATAGGAGATGAAAAGAGTAACCTAAAACTGCAAAATCTGTAAGGTCCGCGTACAGGAAAATTTTCCAATTTTGCAATGTATGAATTTTCTCTAGATTTTATGCTCAAATCAAAGAAAATCAGCCAAAAATACCTAAAAGTGACATTAAAGCCTTTGTATTTTAAAGGAAACATTGAAAATAGGAGATGAAAAGAGTAACCTAAAACTACAAAATCTGTAAGGTCCGCGTACATGAAAATTTTCGATTTTTGCAATGTATGAATTTTCTCTAGATTTTATGCTCAAATCAAAGAAAATCAGCCAAAAATACCTAAAAGTGACATTAAAGCCTTTGTATTTTACAGGAAACATTGAAAATAGGAGATGAAAAGAGTAACAGAAAACTGCAAAATCTGTAAGGTCCGCGTACGTCAAATTTTCGAATTTTGCAATGTATGAATTTTCTCTAGATTTTATGCTCAAATCACAGAAAATCAGCCGAAAATACCTAAAAGTGACATTAAAGCCTTTGTATTTTAAAGGAAACATTAAAAATAGGAGATGAAAAGAGTAACCCAACACCGCAAAATCTGCCAGGTCCGCGTACATGAAAATTTTCAAATTTGGCAATGTATGAATTTTCTCTAGATTTTATGCTCAAATCACAGAAAATCAGCCAAAAATACCTAAAAGTGACATTAAAGCCTTTGTATTTTAAAGGAAACATTGAAAATAGGAGATGAAAAGAGTAACCTAAAACTGCAAAATCTGTAAGGTCCGCGTACATGAAAATTTTCGAATTTTGCAATGTATGAATTTTCTTTAGATTTTATGCTCAAATCAAAGAAAATCAGCAAAAACTACCTAAAAGTGACATTAAAGCCTTTGTATTTTAAAGGAAACATTGAAAATAGGAGATGAAAAGAGTAACCTAAAACTGCAAAATCTGTAAGGTCCGCGTACATGAAAATTTTCCATTTTGCAATGTATGAATGTAAGGTACAGGAAAATTTTCCAATTTTGCAATGTATGAATTTTCTCTAGATTTTATGCTCAAATCACAGAAAATCAGCCAAAAATACCTAAAAGTGACATTAAAGCCTTTGTATTTTAAAGGAAACATTGAAAATAGGAGATGAAAAGAGTAACCTAAAACTACAAAATCTGTAAGGTCCGCGTACATGAAAATTTTCGATTTTTGCAATGTATGAATTTTCTCTAGATTTTATGCTCAAATCAAAGAAAATCAGCCAAAAATACCTAAAAGTGACATTAAAGCCTTTGTATTTTACAGGAAACATTGAAAATAGGAGATGAAAAGAGTAACAGAAAACTGCAAAATCTGTAAGGTCCGCGTACGTCAAATTTTCGAATTTTGCAATGTATGAATTTTCTCTAGATTTTATGCTCAAATCACAGAAAATCAGCCGAAAATACCTAAAAGTGACATTAAAGCCTTTGTATTTTAAAGGAAACATTAAAAATAGGAGATGAAAAGAGTAACCCAACACCGCAAAATCTGCCAGGTCCGCGTACATGAAAATTTTCAAATTTGGCAATGTATGAATTTTCTCTAGATTTTATGCTCAAATCACAGAAAATCAGCCAAAAATACCTAAAAGTTACATTAAAGCCTTTGTATTTTAAAGGAAACATTGAAAATAGGAGATGAAAAGAGTAACCTAAAACTGCAAAATCTGTAAGGTCCGCGTACATGAAAATTTTCGAATTTTGCAATGTATGAATGTTCTCTAGATTTTATGCTCAAATCACAGAAAATCAGCCAAAAATACCTAAAAGTGACATTAAAGCCTTTGTATTTTAAAAGAAACATTGAAAATAGGAGATGAAAAGAGTAACCTAAAACTGAAAAATCTGTAAGGTCTGCGTACGTCAAATTTTCGAATTTTGCAATGTATGAATTTTCTCTAGATTTTATGCTCAAATCAAAGAAAATCAGCCAAAAATACCTAAAAATAACATTAAAGCCTTTGTATTTTAAAGTAAACATTGAAAATAGGAGATGAAAAGAGTAATAGAAAAAAGCAAAATCTGTAAGGTCCGCGTACATGAAAATTTTCGAATTTGGCAATGTATGAATTTCCTCTAGATTTTATGCTCAAATCACAGAAAATCAGCCAAAAATACCTAAAAGTAACATTAAAGCCTTTGTATTTTAAAGGAAACATTGAAAATAGGAGATGAAAAGAGTAAGCCAAAACTGCAAAATCTGTAAGGTCCGCGTACATCAAATTTTGGAATTTTGCAATGTATGAATTTTCTCTAGATTTTATGCTCAAATCACAGAAAATCAGCCAAAAATACCTAAAAGTGACATAAAAGCCTTTGTATTTTAAAGGAAACATTGAAAATAGGAGATGAAAAGAGTAACCTAAAAAATCTGTAACGTCCGCGTACATGAAAATTTTCGAATTTTGCAATGTATGAATTTTCTCTAGATTTTATGCTCAAATCACAGAAAATCAGCCAAAAATACCTAAAAGTGACATTAAAGCCTTTGTATTTTAAAGGAAACATTGAAAATAGGAGATGAAAAGAGTAACCTAAAACTGCAAAATCTGTAACGTCCGCGTACATGAAAATTTTCGAATTTTGCAATGTATGAATGTTCTCTAGATTTTATGCTCAAATCACAGAAAATCAGCCAAAAATACCTAAAAGTGACATTAAAGCCCTTGTATTTTAAAAGAAACATTGAAAATAGGAGATGAAAAGAGTAACCTAAAACTGCAAAATCTGTAAGGTCCGCGTACATGAAAATTTTCGACTTTTGCAATGTATGAATTATCTCTAGATTTTATGCTCAAATCACAGAAAATCAGCCAAAAATACCTAAAAGTGACATAAAAGCCTTTGTATTTTAAAGTAAACATTGAAAATAGGAGATGAAAAAAATAACCTAAAAAATCTGTAAGGTCCGCGTACATGAAAATTTTCGAATTTTGCAATGTATGAATTTTCTCTAGATTTTATGCTCAAATCACAGAAAATCAGCCAAAAATACCTAAAAGTGACATTAAAGCCTTTGTATTTTAAAAGAAACATTGAAAATAGGAGATGAAAAGAGTAACCTAAAACTGCAAAATCTGTAAGGTCCGCGTACATGAAAATTTTCGACTTTTGCAATGTATGAATTTTCTCTAGATTTTATGCTCAAATCACAGAAAATCAGCCAAAAATACCTAAAAGTGACATAAAAGCCTTTGTATTTTAAAGTAAACATTGAAAATAGGAGATGAAAAGAGTAACCTAAAAAATCTGTAAGGTCCGCGTACATGAAAATTTTCGAATTTTGCAATGTATGAATGTTCTCTAGATTTTATGCTCAAATCACAGAAAATCAGCCAAAAATACCTAAAAGTGACATTAAAGCCTTTGTATTTTAAAAGAAACATTGAAAATAGGAGATGAAAAGAGTAACCTAAAACTGCAAAATCTGTAAGGTCCGCGTACATGAAAATTTTCGACTTTTGCAATGTATGAATTTTCTCTAGATTTTATGCTCAAATCACAGAAAATCAGCCAAAAATACCTAAAAGTGACATAAAAGCCTTTGTATTTTAAAGTAAACATTGAAAATAGGAGATGAAAAGAGTAACCTAAAAAATCTGTAAGGTCCGCGTACATGAAAATTTTCGAATTTTGCAATGTATGAATGTTCTCTAGATTTTATGCTCAAATCACAGAAAATCAGCAAAAAATACCTAAAAGTGACATTAAAGCCTTTGTATTTTAAAGTAAACATTGAAAATAGGAGATGAAAAGAGTAACCCAAAACTGCAAAATCTGTACGGTCCGCGTACGTCAAATTTTCGAATTTGGCAATGTATGAATTTCCTCTAGATTTTATGCTCAAATCAAAGAAAATCAGTAAAAAATACCTAAAAGTGACATTAAAGCCTTTGTATTTTAAAGGAAACATTGAAAATAGGAGATGAAAAGAGTAACCTAAAACTGCAAAATCTGTAAGGTCCGCGTACAGGAAAATTTTCCAATTTTGCAATGTATGAATTTTCTCTAGATTTTATGCTCAAATCAAAGAAAATCAGCCAAAAATACCTAAAAGTGACATTAAAGCCTTTGTATTTTAAAGGAAACATTGAAAATAGGAGATGAAAAGAGTAACCTAAAACTACAAAATCTGTAAGGTCCGCGTACATGAAAATTTTCGATTTTTGCAATGTATGAATTTTCTCTAGATTTTATGCTCAAATCAAAGAAAATCAGCCAAAAATACCTAAAAGTGACATTAAAGCCTTTGTATTTTACAGGAAACATTGAAAATAGGAGATGAAAAGAGTAACAGAAAACTGCAAAATCTGTAAGGTCCGCGTACGTCAAATTTTCGAATTTTGCAATGTATGAATTTTCTCTAGATTTTATGCTCAAATCACAGAAAATCAGCCGAAAATACCTAAAAGTGACATTAAAGCCTTTGTATTTTAAAGGAAACATTAAAAATAGGAGATGAAAAGAGTAACCCAACACCGCAAAATCTGCCAGGTCCGCGTACATGAAAATTTTCAAATTTGGCAATGTATGAATTTTCTCTAGATTTTATGCTCAAATCACAGAAAATCAGCCAAAAATACCTAAAAGTGACATTAAAGCCTTTGTATTTTAAAGGAAACATTGAAAATAGGAGATGAAAAGAGTAACCTAAAACTGCAAAATCTGTAAGGTCCGCGTACATGAAAATTTTCGAATTTTGCAATGTATGAATTTTCTTTAGATTTTATGCTCAAATCAAAGAAAATCAGCAAAAACTACCTAAAAGTGACATTAAAGCCTTTGTATTTTAAAGGAAACATTGAAAATAGGAGATGAAAAGAGTAACCTAAAACTGCAAAATCTGTAAGGTCCGCGTACATGAAAATTTTCCATTTTGCAATGTATGAATGTAAGGTACAGGAAAATTTTCCAATTTTGCAATGTATGAATTTTCTCTAGATTTTATGCTCAAATCACAGAAAATCAGCCAAAAATACCTAAAAGTGACATTAAAGCCTTTGTATTTTAAAGGAAACATTGAAAATAGGAGATGAAAAGAGTAACCTAAAACTACAAAATCTGTAAGGTCCGCGTACATGAAAATTTTCGATTTTTGCAATGTATGAATTTTCTCTAGATTTTATGCTCAAATCAAAGAAAATCAGCCAAAAATACCTAAAAGTGACATTAAAGCCTTTGTATTTTACAGGAAACATTGAAAATAGGAGATGAAAAGAGTAACAGAAAACTGCAAAATCTGTAAGGTCCGCGTACGTCAAATTTTCGAATTTTGCAATGTATGAATTTTCTCTAGATTTTATGCTCAAATCACAGAAAATCAGCCGAAAATACCTAAAAGTGACATTAAAGCCTTTGTATTTTAAAGGAAACATTAAAAATAGGAGATGAAAAGAGTAACCCAACACCGCAAAATCTGCCAGGTCCGCGTACATGAAAATTTTCAAATTTGGCAATGTATGAATTTTCTCTAGATTTTATGCTCAAATCACAGAAAATCAGCCAAAAATACCTAAAAGTTACATTAAAGCCTTTGTATTTTAAAGGAAACATTGAAAATAGGAGATGAAAAGAGTAACCTAAAACTGCAAAATCTGTAAGGTCCGCGTACATGAAAATTTTCGAATTTTGCAATGTATGAATTTTCTTTAGATTTTATGCTCAAATCAAAGAAAATCAGCAAAAACTACCTAAAAGTGACATTAAAGCCTTTGTATTTTAAAGGAAACATTGAAAATAGGAGATGAAAAGAGTAACCTAAAACTGCAAAATCTGTAACGTCCGCGTACATGAAAATTTTCGAATTTTGCAATGTATGAATGTTCTCTAGATTTTATGCACAAATCACAGAAAATCAGCCAAAAATACCTAAAAGTGACATTAAAGCCTTTGTATTTTAAAGTAAACATTGAAAATAGGAGATGAAAAGAGTAACAGAAAACTGCAAAATCGGTAAGGTCCGCGTACATGAAAATTTTCGAATTTTGCAATGTATGAATTTTCTCTAGATTTTATGCTCAAATCACAGAAAATCAGCCAAAAATACCTAAAAGTGACATTAAAGCCTTTGTATTTTAAAAGAAACATTGAAAATAGGAGATGAAAAGAGTAACCTAAAACTGAAAAATCTGTAAGGTCTGCGTACGTCAAATTTTCGAATTTTGCAATGTATGAATTTTCTCTAGATTTTATGCTCAAATCAAAGAAAATCAGCCAAAAATACCTAAAAAAACCATTAAAGCCTTTGTATTTTAAAGTAAACATTGAAAATAGGAGATGAAAAGAGTAATAGAAAAAAGCAAAATCGGTAAGGTCCGCGTACATGAAAATTTTCGAATTTGGCAATGTATGAATTTCCTCTAGATTTTATGCTCAAATCACAGAAAATCAGCCAAAAATACCTAAAAGTAACATTAAAGCCTTTGTATTTTAAAGGAAACATTGAAAATAGGAGATGAAAAGAGTAAGCCAAAACTGCAAAATCTGTAAGGTCCGCGTACGTCAAATTTTGGAATTTTGCAATGTATGAATTTTCTCTAGATTTTATGCTCAAATCACAGAAAATCAGCCAAAAATACCTAAAAGTGACATTAAAGCCTTTGTATTTTAAAGGAAACATTGAAAATAGGAGATGAAAAGAGTAACAGAAAACTGCAAAATCGGTAAGGTCCGCGTACATGAAAATTTTCGAATTTGGCAATGTATGAATTTCCTCTAGATTTTATGCTCAAATCACAGAAAATCAGCCAAAAATACCTAAAAGTAACATTAAAGCCTTTGTATTTTAAAGGAAACATTGAAAATAGGAGATGAAAAGAGTAAGCCAAAACTGCAAAATCTGTAAGGTCCGCGTACGTCAAATTTTGGAATTTTGCAATGTATTAATTTTCTCTAGATTTTATGCTCAAATCACAGAAAATCAGCAAAAACTACCTAAAAGTGACATTAAAGCCTTTGTATTTTAAAGGAAACATTGAAAATAGGAGATGAAAAGAGTAACCTAAAAAATCTGTAAGGTCCGCGTACATGAAAATTTTCGAATTTTGCAATGTATGAATTTTCTCTAGATTTTATGCTCAAATCAAAGAAAATCAGCCAAAAATACCTAAAAGTGACATTAAAGCCTTTGTATTTTAAAGGAAACATTGAAAATAGGAGATGAAAAGAGTAACCTAAAACTGCAAAATCTGTAACGTCCGCGTACATGAAAATTTTCGAATTTTGCAATGTATGAATTTTCTCTAGATTTTATGCTCAAATCACAGAAAATCAGCCAAAAATACCTAAAAGTGACATTAAAGCCTTTGTATTTTAAAAGAAACATTGAAAATAGGAGATGAAAAGAGTAACCTAAAACTGAAAAATCTGTAAGGTCCGCGTACATGAAAATTTTCGAATTTTGCAATGTATGAATGTTCTCTAGATTTTATGCTCAAATCACAGAAAATCAGCCAAAAATACCTAAAAGTGACATTAAAGCCTTTGTATTTTAAAGTAAACATTGAAAATAGGAGATGAAAAGAGTAACAGAAAACTGCAAAATCGGTAAGGTCCGCGTACATGAAAATTTTCGAATTTTGCAATGTATGAATTTTCTCTAGATTTTATGCTCAAATCACAGAAAATCAGCCAAAAATACCTAAAAGTGACATTAAAGCCTTTGTATTTTAAAGGAAACATTGAAAATAGGAGATGAAAAGAGTAACCTAAAACTGCAAAATCGGTAAGGTCCGCGTACGTCAAATTTTGGAATTTTGCAATGTATGAATTTTCTCTAGATTTTATGCTCAAATCACAGAAAATCAGCCAAAAATACCTAAAAGTGACATTAAAGCCTTTGTATTTTAAAGGAAACATTGAAAATAGGAGATGAAAAGAGTAACCTAAAACTGCAAAATCTGTAAGGTCCGACTACATGAAAATTTTCGAATTTTGCAATGTATGAATTTTCTCTAGATTTTATGCTCAAATCACAGAAAATCAGCCAAAAATACCTAAAAGTGACATTAAAGCCTTTGTATTTTAAAGGAAACATTGAAAATAGGAGATGAAAAGAGTAACCTAAAACTGAAAAATCTGTAAGGTCCGCGTACATGAAAATTTTCGAATTTTGCAATGTATGAATGTTCTCTAGATTTTATGCTCAAATCACAGAAAATCAGCCAAAAATACCTAAAAGTGACATTAAAGCCTTTGTATTTTAAAGGAAACATTGAAAATAGGAGATGAAAAGAGTAACCTAAAACTGCAAAATCTGTAACGTCCGCGTACATGAAAATTTTCGAATTTTGCAATGTATGAATTTTCTCTAGATTTTATGCTCAAATCACAGAAAATCAGCCAAAAATACCTAAAAGTGACATTAAAGCCTTTGTATTTTAAAGTAAACATTGAAAATAGGAGATGAAAAGAGTAACCTAAAACTGCAAAATCTGTAAGGTCCGCGTACATGAAAATTTTCGACTTTTGCAATGTATGAATTTTCTCTAGATTTTATGCTCAAATCACAGAAAATCAGCCAAAACTACCTAAAAGTGACATTAAAGCCTTTGTATTTTAAAGGAAAAATTGAAAATAGGAGATGAAAAGAGTAACCTAAAACTGCAAAATCTGTAACGTCCACGTACATGAAAATTTTCGAATTTTGCAATGTATGAATTTTCTTTAGATTTTATGCTCAAATCAAAGAAAATCAGCAAATACTACCTAAAAGTGACATTAAAACCTTTGTATTTTTAAGGAAACATTGAAAATAGGAGATGAAAAGAGTAACCTAAAACTGCAAAATCTGTAAGGTCCGCGTACATGAAAATTTTCGAATTTTGCAATGTATGAATTTTCTCTAGATTTTATGCTCAATTCAAAGAAAATCAGCCAAAAATACCTAAAAGTAACATTAAAGCCTTTGTATTTTAAAGGAAACATTGAAAATAGGAGATGAAAAGAGTAACCTACAACTGCAAAATCTGTAAGGTCCGCGTACATGAAAATTTTCGAATTTTGCAATGTATGAATTTTCTTTAGATTTTATGCTCCAATCAACGAAATTCAGCCAAAAAGACCTAACAGTAACATTAAAGCCTTTGTATTTTAAAGGAAACATTGAAAATAGGAGTTGAAAAGAGTAACCGAAAACCTAAAAATCTGTAAGG
Organism: Euprymna scolopes; assembly: GCF_053919585.1. NCBI lineage: Eukaryota > Metazoa > Mollusca > Cephalopoda > Sepiida > Sepiolidae > Euprymna > Euprymna scolopes. The sequence continues at coordinate 40,216,760 of NC_136486.1, read as the reverse complement.
TCCGCGAACATGAAAATTTTCGAATTTTGCAATGTATGAATGTTCTCTAGATTTTATGCTCAAATCACAGAAAATCAGCCAAAAATACCTAAAAGTGACATTAAAGCCTTTGTATTTTAAAGGAAACATTGAAAATAGGAGATGAAAAGAGTAACCTAAAACTGCAAAATCTGTAAGGTCCGCGTACATGAAAATTTTCGAATTTTGCAATGTATGAATTTTCTTTAGATTTTATGCTCAAATCAAAGAAAATCAGCAAAAACTACCTAAAAGTGACATAAAAGCCTTTGTATTTTAAAGGAAACATTGAAAATAGGAGATGAAAAGAGTAACCTAAAAAATCTGTAACGTCCGCGTACATGAAAATTTTCGAATTTTGCAATGTATGAATTTTCTCTAGATTTTATGCTCAAATCACAGAAAATCAGCCAAAAATACCTAAAAGTGACATTAAAGCCTTTGTATTTTAAAGGAAACATTGAAAATAGGAGATGAAAAGAGTAACCTAAAACTGCAAAATCTGTAACGTCCGCGTACATGAAAATTTTCGAATTTTGCAATGTATGAATTTTCTCTAGATTTTATGCTCAAATCACAGAAAATCAGCCAAAAATACCTAAAAGTGACATAAAAGCCTTTGTATTTTAAAGGAAACATTGAAAATAGGAGATGAAAAGAGTAACCTACAACTGCAAAATCTGTAAGGTCCGCGTACATGAAAATTTTCGAATTTTGCAATGTATGAATTTTCTTTAGATTTTATGCTCAAATCAAAGAAAATCAGCCAAAAATACCTAAAAATAACATTAAAGCCTTTGTATTTTAAAGTAAACATTGAAAATAGATGAAAAGAGTAATAGAAAAAAGCAAAATCTGTAAGGTCCGCGTACATGAAAATTTTCGAATTTGGCAATGTATGAATTTCCTCTAGATTTTATGCTCAAATCACAGAAAATCAGCCAAAAATACCTAAAACTAACATTAAAGCCTTTGTATTTTAAAGGAAACATTGAAAATAGGAGATGAAAAGAGTAAGCCAAAACTGCAAAATCTGTAAGGTCCGCGTACGTCAAATTTTGGAATTTTGCAATGTATGAATTTTCTCTAGATTTTATGCTCAAATCACAGAAAATCAGCCAAAAATACCTAAAAGTGACATTAAAGCCTTTGTATTTTAAAGGAAACATTGAAAATAGGAGATGAAAAGAGTAACCTAAAACTGCAAAATCTGTAAGGTCCGACTACATGAAAATTTTCGAATTTTGCAATGTATGAATTTTCTCTAGATTTTATGCTCAAATCACAGAAAATCAGCCAAAAATACCAAAAAGTGACATTAAAGCCTTTGTATTTTAAAGGAAACATTGAAAATAGGAGATGAAAAGAGTAACCTAAAACTGAAAAATCTGTAAGGTCCGCGTACATGAAAATTTTCGAATTTTGCAATGTATGAATTTTCTCTAGATTTTATGCTCAAATCACAGAAAATCAGCGAAAAATACCTAAAAGTGACATTAAAGCCTTTGTATTTTAAAGGAAACATTGAAAATAGGAGATGAAAAGAGTAACCTAAAACTGCAAAATCTGTAACGTCCGCGTACATGAAAATTTTCGAATTTTGCAATGTATGAATTTTCTCTAGATTTTATGCTCAAATCACAGAAAATCAGCCAAAAATACCTAAAAGTGACATTAAAGCCTTTGTATTTTAAAAGAAACATTGAAAATAGGAGATGAAAAGAGTAACCTAAAACTGAAAAATCTGTAAGGTCCGCGTACATGAAAATTTTCGAATTTTGCAATGTATGAATGTTCTCTAGATTTTATGCTCAAATCACAGAAAATCAGCCAAAAATACCTAAAAGTGACATTAAAGCCTTTGTATTTTAAAGTAAACATTGAAAATAGGAGATGAAAAGAGTAACAGAAAACTGCAAAATCGGTAAGGTCCGCGTACATGAAAATTTTCGAATTTTGCAATGTATGAATTTTCTCTAGATTTTATGCTCAAATCACAGAAAATCAGCCAAAAATACCTAAAAGTGACATTAAAGCCTTTGTATTTTAAAGGAAACATTGAAAATAGGAGATGAAAAGAGTAACCTAAAACTGCAAAATCGGTAAGGTCCGCGTACGTCAAATTTTGGAATTTTGCAATGTATGAATTTTCTCTAGATTTTATGCTCAAATCACAGAAAATCAGCCAAAAATACCTAAAAGTGACATTAAAGCCTTTGTATTTTAAAGGAAACATTGAAAATAGGAGATGAAAAGAGTAACCTAAAACTGCAAAATCTGTAAGGTCCGACTACATGAAAATTTTCGAATTTTGCAATGTATGAATTTTCTCTAGATTTTATGCTCAAATCACAGAAAATCAGCCAAAAATACCTAAAAGTGACATTAAAGCCTTTGTATTTTAAAGGAAACATTGAAAATAGGAGATGAAAAGAGTAACCTAAAACTGAAAAATCTGTAAGGTCCGCGTACATGAAAATTTTCGAATTTTGCAATGTATGAATTTTCTCTAGATTTTATGCTCAAATCACAGAAAATCAGCCGAAAATACCTAAAAGTGACATTAAAGCCTTTGTATTTTAAAGGAAACATTAAAAATAGGAGATGAAAAGAGTAACCCAACACCGCAAAATCTGCCAGGTCCGCGTACATGAAAATTTTCAAATTTGGCAATGTATGAATTTTCTCTAGATTTTATGCTCAAATCACAGAAAATCAGCCAAAAATACCTAAAAGTTACATTAAAGCCTTTGTATTTTAAAGGAAACATTGAAAATAGGAGATGAAAAGAGTAACCTAAAACTGCAAAATCTGTAAGGTCCGCGTACATGAAAATTTTCGAATTTTGCAATGTATGAATTTTCTTTAGATTTTATGCTCAAATCAAAGAAAATCAGCAAAAACTACCTAAAAGTGACATTAAAGCCTTTGTATTTTAAAGGAAACATTGAAAATAGGAGATGAAAAGAGTAACCTAAAAAATCTGTAACGTCCGCGTACATGAAAATTTTCGAATTTTGCAATGTATGAATTTTCTCTAGATTTTATGCTCAAATCACAGAAAATCAGCCAAAAATACCTAAAAGTGACATTAAAGCCTTTGTATTTTAAAGGAAACATTGAAAATAGGAGATGAAAAGAGTAACCTAAAACTGCAAAATCTGTAACGTCCGCGTACATGAAAATTTTCGAATTTTGCAATGTATGAATTTTCTCTAGATTTTATGCTCAAATCACAGAAAATCAGCCAAAAATACCTAAAAGTGACATAAAAGCCTTTGTATTTTAAAGGAAACATTGAAAATAGGAGATGAAAAGAGTAACCTACAACTGCAAAATCTGTAAGGTCCGCGTACATGAAAATTTTCGAATTTTGCAATGTATGAATTTTCTTTAGATTTTATGCTCAAATCAAAGAAAATCAGCCAAAAATACCTAAAAATAACATTAAAGCCTTTGTATTTTAAAGTAAACATTGAAAATAGATGAAAAGAGTAATAGAAAAAAGCAAAATCTGTAAGGTCCGCGTACATGAAAATTTTCGAATTTGGCAATGTATGAATTTCCTCTAGATTTTATGCTCAAATCACAGAAAATCAGCCAAAAATACATAAAAGTAACATTAAAGCCTTTGTATTTTAAAGGAAACATTGAAAATAGGAGATGAAAAGAGTAAGCCAAAACTGCAAAATCTGTAAGGTACGTCAAATTTTGGAATTTTGCAATGTATGAATTTTCTCTAGATTTTATGCTCAAATCACAGAAAATCAGCCAAAAATACCTAAAAGTGACATTAAAGCCTTTGTATTTTAAAGGAAACATTGAAAATAGGAGATGAAAAGAGTAACCTAAAACTGCAAAATCTGTAAGGTCCGACTACATGAAAATTTTCGAATTTTGCAATGTATGAATTTTCTCTAGATTTTATGCTCAAATCACAGAAAATCAGCCAAAAATACCTAAAAGTGACATTAAAGCCTTTGTATTTTAAAGGAAACATTGAAAATAGGAGATGAAAAGAGTAACCTAAAACTGAAAAATCTGTAAGGTCCGCGTACATGAAAATTTTCGAATTTTGCAATGTATGAATTTTCTCTAGATTTTATGCTCAAATCACAGAAAATCAGCCAAAAATACCTAAAAGTGACATTAAAGCCTTTGTATTTTAAAGGAAACATTGAAAATAGGAGATGAAAAGAGTAACCTAAAACTGCAAAATCTGTAACGTCCGCGTACATGAAAATTTTCGAATTTTGCAATGTATGAATTTTCTCTAGATTTTATGCTCAAATCACAGAAAATCAGCCAAAAATACCTAAAAGTGACATTAAAGCCTTTGTATTTTAAAGTAAACATTGAAAATAGGAGATGAAAAGAGTAACCTAAAACTGCAAAATCTGTAAGGTCCGCGTACATGAAAATTTTCAAATTTTGCAATGTATGAATTTTCTCTAGATTTTATGCTCAAATCACAGAAAATCAGCCAAAACTACCTAAAAGTGACATTAAAGCCTTTGTATTTTAAAGGAAAAATTGAAAATAGGAGATGAAAAGAGTAACCTAAAACTGCAAAATCTGTAACGTCCACGTACATGAAAATTTTCGAATTTTGCAATGTATGAATTTTCTTTAGATTTTATGCTCAAATCAAAGAAAATCAGCAAAAACTACCTAAAAGTGACATTAAAACCTTTGTATTTTTAAGGAAACATTGAAAATAGGAGATGAAAAGAGTAACCTAAAACTGCAAAATCTGTAAGGTCCGCGTACATGAAAATTTTTGAATTTTGCAATGTATGAATTTTCTCTAGATTTTATGCTCAATTCAAAGAAAATCAGCCAAAAATACCTAAAAGTAACATTAAAGCCTTTGTATTTTAAAGGAAACATTGAAAATAGGAGATGAAAAGAGTAACCTACAACTGCAAAATCTGTAAGGTCCGCGTACATGAAAATTTTCGAATTTTGCAATGTATGAATTTTCTTTAGATTTTATGCTCCAATCAACGAAATTCAGCCAAAAAGACCTAACAGTAACATTAAAGCCTTTGTATTTTAAAGGAAACATTGAAAATAGGAGTTGAAAAGAGTAACCGAAAACCTAAAAATCTGTAAGGTCCGCGAACATGAAAATTTTCGAATTTTGCAATGTATGAATGTTCTCTAGATTTTATGCTCAAATCACAGAAAATCAGCCAAAAATACCTAAAAGTGACATTAAAGCCTTTGTATTTTAAAGGAAACATTGAAAATAGGAGATGAAAAGAGTAACCTAAAAAATCTGTAAGGTCCGCGTACATGAAAATTTTCGAATTTTGCAATGTATGAATTTTCTCTAGATTTTATGCTCAAATCACAGAAAATCAGCCAAAAATACCTAAAAGTGACATTAAAGCCTTTGTATTTTAAAGGAAACATTGAAAATAGGAGATGAAAAGAGTAACCTAAAACTGCAAAATCTGTAAGGTCCGCGTACATGAAAATTTTCGAATTTTGCAATGTATGAATTTTCTTTAGATTTTATGCTCAAATCAAAGAAAATCAGCAAAAACTACCTAAAAGTGACATTAAAGCCTTTGTATTTTAAAGGAAACATTGAAAATAGGAGATGAAAAGAGTAACCTAAAACTGCAAAATCTGTAACGTCCGCGTACATGAAAATTTTCGAATTTTGCAATGTATGAATGTTCTCTAGATTTTATGCTCAAATCACAGAAAATCAGCCAAAAATACCTAAAAGTGACAGTAAAGCCTTTGTATTTTAAAGGAAACATTGAAAATAGGAGATGAAAAGAGTAACCTAAAAAATCTGTTACGTCCGCGTACATGAAAATTTTCGAATTTTGCAATGTATGAATTTTCTCTAGATTTTATGCTCAAATCACAGAAAATCAGCCAAAAATACCTAAAAGTGACATTAAAGCCTTTGTATTTTAAAGGAAACATTGAAAATAGGAGATGAAAAGAGTAACCTAAAAAATCTGTAAGGTCCGCGTACATGAAAATTTTCGAATTTTGCAATGTATGAATTTTCTCTAGATTTTATGCTCAAATCACAGAAAATCAGCCAAAAATACCTAAAAGTGACATTAAAGCCTTTGTATTTTAAAGGAAACATTGAAAATAGGAGATGAAAAGAGTAACCTAAAACTGCAAAATCTGTAAGGTCCGCGTACATGAAAATTTTCGAATTTTGCAATGTATGAATTTTCTCTAGATTTTATGCTCAAATCACAGAAAATCAGCCAAAAATACCTAAAAGTGACATTAAAGCCTTTGTATTTTAAAAGAAACATTGAAAATAGGAGATGAAAAGAGTAACCTAAAACTGCAAAATCTGTAACGTCCGCGTACATGAAAATTTTCGAATTTTGCAATGTATGAATTTTCTCTAGATTTTATGCTCAAATCACAGAAAATCAGCCAAAAATACCTAAAAGTGACATAAAAGCCTTTGTATTTTAAAGGAAACATTGAAAATAGGAGATGAAAAGAGTAACCTAAAAAATCTGTAAGGTCCGCGTACATGAAAATTTTCGAATTTTGCAATGTATGAATTTTCTCTAGATTTTATGCTCAAATCACAGAAAATCAGCCAAAAATACCTAAAAGTGACATTAAAGCCTTTGTATTTTAAAGGAAACATTGAAAATAGGAGATGAAAAGAGTAACCTAAAACTGCAAAATCTGTAACGTCCGCGTACATGAAAATTTTCGAATTTTGCAATGTATGAATTTTCTCTAGATTTTATGCTCAAATCACAGAAAATCAGCCAAAAATACCTAAAAGTGACATTAAAGCCTTTGTATTTTAAAGGAAACATTGAAAATAGGAGATGAAAAGAGTAACCTAAAAAATCTGTAAGGTCCGCGTACATGAAAATTTTCGAATTTTGCAATGTATGAATTTTCTCTAGATTTTATGCTCAAATCACAGAAAATCAGCCAAAAATACCTAAAAGTGACATAAAAGCCTTTGTATTTTAAAGGAAACATTGAAAATAGGAGATGAAAAGAGTAACCTAAAAAATCTGTAACGTCCGCGTACATGAAAATTTTCGAATTTTGCAATGTATGAATTTTCTCTAGATTTTATGCTCAAATCACAGAAAATCAGCCAAAAATACCTAAAAGTGACATAAAAGCCTTTGTATTTTAAAGGAAACATTGAAAATAGGAGATGAAAAGAGTAACCTAAAAAATCTGTAACGTCCGCGTACATGAAAATTTTCGAATTTTGCAATGTATGAATTTTCTCTAGATTTTATGCTCAAATCACAGAAAATCAGCCAAAAATACCTAAAAGTGACATTAAAGCCTTTGTATTTTAAAGGAAACATTGAAAATAGGAGATGAAAAGAGTAACCTAAAACTGCAAAATCTGTAACGTCCGCGTACATGAAAATTTTCGAATTTTGCAATGTATGAATTTTCTCTAGATTTTATGCTCAAATCACAGAAAATCAGCCAAAAATACCTAAAAGTGACATTAAAGCCTTTGTATTTTAAAGGAAACATTGAAAATAGGAGATGAAAAGAGTAACCTAAAAAATCTGTAAGGTCCGCGTACATGAAAATTTTCGAATTTTGCAATGTATGAATTTTCTCTAGATTTTATGCTCAAATCACAGAAAATCAGCCAAAAATACCTAAAAGTGACATTAAAGCCTTTGTATTTTAAAGGAAACATTGAAAATAGGAGATGAAAAGAGTAACCTAAAACTGCAAAATCTGTAACGTCCGCGTACATGAAAATTTTCGAATTTTGCAATGTATGAATTTTCTCTAGATTTTATGCTCAAATCACAGAAAATCAGCAAAAACTACCTAAAAGTGACATAAAAGCCTTTGTATTTTAAAGGAAACATTGAAAATAGGAGATGAAAAGAGTAACCTAAAAAATCTGTAACGTCCGCGTACATGAAAATTTTCGAATTTTGCAATGTATGAATTTTCTCTAGATTTTATGCTCAAATCACAGAAAATCAGCCAAAAATACCTAAAAGTGACATTAAAGCCTTTGTATTTTAAAGGAAACATTGAAAATAGGAGATGAAAAGAGTAACCTAAAACTGCAAAATCTGTAACGTCCGCGTACATGAAAATTTTCGAATTTTGCAATGTATGAATTTTCTCTAGATTTTATGCTCAAATCACAGAAAATCAGCCAAAAATACCTAAAAGTGACATAAAAGCCTTTGTATTTTAAAGGAAACATTGAAAATAGGAGATGAAAAGAGTAACCTAAAAAATCTGTAAGGTCCGCGTACATGAAAATTTTCGAATTTTGCAATGTATGAATTTTCTCTAGATTTTATGCTCAAATCACAGAAAATCAGCCAAAAATACCTAAAAGTGACATAAAAGCCTTTGTATTTTAAAGGAAACATTGAAAATAGGAGATGAAAAGAGTAACCTAAAAAATCTGTAACGTCCGCGTACATGAAAATTTTCGAATTTTGCAATGTATGAATTTTCTCTAGATTTTATGCTCAAATCACAGAAAATCAGCCAAAAATACCTAAAAGTGACATAAAAGCCTTTGTATTTTAAAGGAAACATTGAAAATAGGAGATGAAAAGAGTAACCTAAAAAATCTGTAACGTCCGCGTACATGAAAATTTTCGAATTTTGCAATGTATGAATTTTCTCTAGATTTTATGCTCAAATCACAGAAAATCAGCCAAAAATACCTAAAAGTGACATTAAAGCCTTTGTATTTTAAAGGAAACATTGAAAATAGGAGATGAAAAGAGTAACCTAAAACTGCAAAATCTGTAAGGTCCGCGTACATGAAAATTTTCGAATTTTGCAATGTATGAATTTTCTTTAGATTTTATGCTCAAATCAAAGAAAATCAGCAAAAACTACCTAAAAGTGACATTAAAGCCTTTGTATTTTAAAGGAAACATTGAAAATAGGAGATGAAAAGAGTAACCTAAAACTGCAAAATCTGTAACGTCCGCGTACATGAAAATTTTCGAATTTTGCAATGTATGAATGTTCTCTAGATTTTATGCTCAAATCACAGAAAATCAGCCAAAAATACCTAAAAGTTACAGTAAAGCCTTTGTATTTTAAAGGAAACATTGAAAATAGGAGATGAAAAGAGTAACCTAAAAAATCTGTAAGGTCCGCGTACATGAAAATTTTCGAATTTTGCAATGTATGAATTTTCTCTAGATTTTATGCTCAAATCACAGAAAATCAGCCAAAAATACCTAAAAGTGACATTAAAGCCTTTGTATTTTAAAGGAAACATTGAAAATAGGAGATGAAAAGAGTAACCTAAAAAATCTGTAAGGTCCGCGTACATGAAAATTTTCGAATTTTGCAATGTATGAATTTTCTCTAGATTTTATGCTCAAATCACAGAAAATCAGCCAAAAATACCTAAAAGTGACATTAAAGCCTTTGTATTTTAAAGGAAACATTGAAAATAGGAGATGAAAAGAGTAACCTAAAACTGCAAAATCTGTAAGGTCCGCGTACATGAAAATTTTCGAATTTTGCAATGTATGAATTTTCTCTAGATTTTATGCTCAAATCACAGAAAATCAGCCAAAAATACCTAAAAGTGACATTAAAGCCTTTGTATTTTAAAAGAAACATTGAAAATAGGAGATGAAAAGAGTAACCTAAAACTGCAAAATCTGTAACGTCCGCGTACATGAAAATTTTCGAATTTTGCAATGTATGAATTTTCTCTAGATTTTATGCTCAAATCACAGAAAATCAGCCAAAAATACCTAAAAGTGACATAAAAGCCTTTGTATTTTAAAGGAAACATTGAAAATAGGAGATGAAAAGAGTAACCTAAAAAATCTGTAAGGTCCGCGTACATGAAAATTTTCGAATTTTGCAATGTATGAATTTTCTCTAGATTTTATGCTCAAATCACAGAAAATCAGCCAAAAATACCTAAAAGTGACATTAAAGCCTTTGTATTTTAAAGGAAACATTGAAAATAGGAGATGAAAAGAGTAACCTAAAACTGCAAAATCTGTAACGTCCGCGTACATGAAAATTTTCGAATTTTGCAATGTATGAATTTTCTCTAGATTTTATGCTCAAATCACAGAAAATCAGCCAAAAATACCTAAAAGTGACATTAAAGCCTTTGTATTTTAAAGGAAACATTGAAAATAGGAGATGAAAAGAGTAACCTAAAAAATCTGTAAGGTCCGCGTACATGAAAATTTTCGAATTTTGCAATGTATGAATTTTCTCTAGATTTTATGCTCAAATCACAGAAAATCAGCCAAAAATACCTAAAAGTGACATAAAAGCCTTTGTATTTTAAAGGAAACATTGAAAATAGGAGATGAAAAGAGTAACCTAAAAAATCTGTAACGTCCGCGTACATGAAAATTTTCGAATTTTGCAATGTATGAATTTTCTCTAGATTTTATGCTCAAATCACAGAAAATCAGCCAAAAATACCTAAAAGTGACATAAAAGCCTTTGTATTTTAAAGGAAACATTGAAAATAGGAGATGAAAAGAGTAACCTAAAAAATCTGTAACGTCCGCGTACATGAAAATTTTCGAATTTTGCAATGTATGAATTGTCTCTAGATTTTATGCTCAAATCACAGAAAATCAGCCAAAAATACCTAAAAGTGACATTAAAGCCTTTGTATTTTAAAGGAAACATTGAAAATAGGAGATGAAAAGAGTAACCTACAACTGCAAAATCTGTAACGTCCGCGTACATGAAAATTTTCGAATTTTGCAATGTATGAATTTTCTCTAGATTTTATGCTCAAATCACAGAAAATCAGCCAAAAATACCTAAAAGTGACATTAAAGCCTTTGTATTTTAAAGGAAACATTGAAAATAGGAGATGAAAAGAGTAACCTAAAAAATCTGTAAGGTCCGCGTACATGAAAATTTTCGAATTTTGCAATGTATGAATTTTCTCTAGATTTTATGCTCAAATCACAGAAAATCAGCCAAAAATACCTAAAAGTGACATTAAAGCCTTTGTATTTTAAAGGAAACATTGAAAATAGGAGATGAAAAGAGTAACCTAAAACTGCAAAATCTGTAACGTCCGCGTACATGAAAATTTTCGAATTTTGCAATGTATGAATTTTCTCTAGATTTTATGCTCAAATCACAGAAAATCAGCAAAAACTACCTAAAAGTGACATAAAAGCCTTTGTATTTTAAAGGAAACATTGAAAATAGGAGATGAAAAGAGTAACCTAAAAAATCTGTAACGTCCGCGTACATGAAAATTTTCGAATTTTGCAATGTATGAATTTTCTCTAGATTTTATGCTCAAATCACAGAAAATCAGCCAAAAATACCTAAAAGTGACATTAAAGCCTTTGTATTTTAAAGGAAACATTGAAAATAGGAGATGAAAAGAGTAACCTAAAACTGCAAAATCTGTAACGTCCGCGTACATGAAAATTTTCGAATTTTGCAATGTATGAATTTTCTCTAGATTTTATGCTCAAATCACAGAAAATCAGCCAAAAATACCTAAAAGTGACATAAAAGCCTTTGTATTTTAAAGGAAACATTGAAAATAGGAGATGAAAAGAGTAACCTAAAAAATCTGTAACGTCCGCGTACATGAAAATTTTCGAATTTTGCAATGTATGAATTTTCTCTAGATTTTATGCTCAAATCACAGAAAATCAGCCAAAAATACCTAAAAGTGACATTAAAGCCTTTGTATTTTAAAAGAAACATTGAAAATAGGAGATGAAAAGAGTAACCTAAAACTGCAAAATCTGTAACGTCCGCGTACATGAAAATTTTCGAATTTTGCAATGTATGAATTTTCTTTAGATTTTATGCTAAAATCAAAGAAAATCAGCAAAAACTACCTAAAAGTGACATTAAAGCCTTTGTATTTTAAAGGAAACATTGAAAATAGGAGATGAAAAGAGTAACCCAAAACTGCAAAATCTGTAAGGTCCGCATACGTAAAATTTTCGAATTTTGCAATGTATGAATTGTCTCTAGATTTTATGCTCAAATCAAAGAAAATCAGCAAAAACTACCTAAAAGTAACATTAAAGCCTTTGTATTTTAAAGTAAACATTGAAAATAGGAGATGAAAAGAGTAACCTAAAACTGCAAAATCTGTAAGGTCCGCGTACATGAAAATTTTTGAATTTTGCAATGTATGAATTTTCTCTAGATTTTATGCTCAATTCAAAGAAAATCAGCCAAAAATACCTAAAAGTAACATTAAAGCCTTTGTATTTTAAAGGAAACATTGAAAATAGGAGATGAAAAGAGTAACCTACAACTGCAAAATCTGTAAGGTCCGCGTACATGAAAATTTTCGAATTTTGCAATGTATGAATTTTCTCTAGATTTTATGCTCCAATCAACGAAATTCAGCCAAAAAGACCTAACAGTAACATTATAGCCTTTGTATTTTAAAGGAAACATTGAAAATAGGAGTTGAAAAGAGTAACCGAAAACCTAAAAATCTGTAAGGTCCGCGAACATGAAAATTTTCGAATTTTGCAATGTATGAATGTTCTCTAGATTTTATGCTCAAATCACAGAAAATCAGCCAAAAATACCTAAAAGTGACATTAAAGCCTTTGTATTTTAAAGGAAACATTGAAAATAGGAGATGAAAAGAGTAACCTAAAACTGCAAAATCTGTAAGGTCCGCGTACATGAAAATTTTCGAATTTTGCAATGTATGAATTTTCTTTAGATTTTATGCTCAAATCAAAGAAAATCAGCAAAAACTACCTAAAAGTGACATTAAAGCCTTTGTATTTTAAAGGAAACATTGAAAATAGGAGATGAAAAGAGTAACCTAAAACTGCAAAATCTGTAACGTCCGCGTACATAAAAATTTTCGAATTTTGCAATGTATGAATTTTCTCTAGATTTTATGCTCAAATCACAGAAAATCAGCCAAAAATACCTAAAAGTGACATTAAAGCCTTTGTATTTTAAAGGAAACATTGAAAATAGGAGATGAAAAGAGTAACCTAAAACTGCAAAATCTGTAACGTCCGCGTACATGAAAATTTTCGAATTTTGCAATGTATGAATTTTCTTTAGATTTTATGCTCAAATCAAAGAAAATCAGCAAAAACTACCTAAAAGTGACATTAAAGCCTTTGTATTTTAAAGGAAACATTGAAAATAGGAGATGAAAAGAGTAACCTAAAACTGCAAAATCTGTAAGGTCCGCGTACATGAAAATTTTCGAATTTTGCAATGTATGAATTTTCTCTAGATTTTATGCTCAAATCACAGAAAATCAGCCAAAAATACCTAAAAGTGACATTAAAGCCTTTGTATTTTAAAGGAAACATTGAAAATAGGAGATGAAAAGAGTAACCTAAAACTGCAAAATCTGTAAGGTCCGCGTACATGAAAATTTTCAAATTTTGCAATGTATGAATTTTCTCTAGATTTTATGCTCAAATAACAGAAAATCAGCCAAAAATACCTAAAAGTGACATTAAAGCCTTTGTATTTTAAAAGAAACATTGAAAATAGGAGATGAAAAGAGTAACCTAAAACTGCAAAATCTGTAAGGTCCGCGTACATGAAAATTTTCGACTTTTGCAATGTATGAATTTTCTCTAGATTTTATGCTCAAATCACAGAAAATCAGCCAAAAATACCTAAAAGTGACATAAAAGCCTTTGTATTTTAAAGGAAAAATTGAAAATAGGAGTTGAAAAGAGTAACCTAAAAAATCTGTAAGGTCCGCGTACATGAAAATTTTCGACTTTTGCAATGTATGAATTTTCTCTAGATTTTATGCTCAAATCACAGAAAATCAGCCAAAAATACCTAAAAGTGACATTAAAGCCTTTGTATTTTAAAGGAAACATTGAAAATAGGAGATGAAAAGAGTAACCTAAAAAATCTGTAAGGTCCGCGTACATGAAAATTTTCGACTTTTGCAATGTATGAATTTTCTCTAGATTTTATGCTGAAATCACAGAAAATCAGCCAAAAATACCTAAAAGTGACATTAAAGCCTTTGTATTTTAAAGGAAACATTGAAAATAGGAGATGAAAAGAGTAACCTAAAACTGCAAAATCTGTAACGTCCGCGTACATGAAAATTTTCGAATTTTGCAATGTATGAATTTTCTTTAGATTTTATGCTAAAATCAAAGAAAATCAGCAAAAACTACCTAAAAGTGACATTAAAGCCTTTGTATTTTAAAGGAAACATTGAAAATAGGAGATGAAAAGAGTAACCCAAAACTGCAAAATCTGTAAGGTCCGCATACGTCAAATTTTCGAATTTTGCAATGTATGAATTGTCTCTAGATTTTATGCTCAAATCAAAGAAAATCAGCAAAAACTACCTAAAAGTAACATTAAAGCCTTTGTATTTTAAAGTAAACATTGAAAATAGGAGATGAAAAGAGTAACCTAAAACTGCAAAATCTGTAAGGTCCGCGTACATGAAAATTTTTGAATTTTGCAATGTATGAATTTTCTCTAGATTTTATGCTCAATTCAAAGAAAATCAGCCAAAAATACCTAAAAGTAACATTAAAGCCTTTGTATTTTAAAGGAAACATTGAAAATAGGAGATGAAAAGAGTAACCTACAACTGCAAAATCTGTAAGGTCCGCGTACATGAAAATTTTCGAATTTTGCAATGTATGAATTTTCTCTAGATTTTATGCTCCAATCAACGAAATTCAGCCAAAAAGACCTAACAGTAACATTATAGCCTTTGTATTTTAAAGGAAACATTGAAAATAGGAGTTGAAAAGAGTAACCGAAAACCTAAAAATCTGTAAGGTCCGCGAACATGAAAATTTTCGAATTTTGCAATGTATGAATGTTCTCTAGATTTTATGCTCAAATCACAGAAAATCAGCCAAAAATACCTAAAAGTGACATTAAAGCCTTTGTATTTTAAAGGAAACATTGAAAATAGGAGATGAAAAGAGTAACCTAAAACTGCAAAATCTGTAAGGTCCGCGTACATGAAAATTTTCGAATTTTGCAATGTATGAATTTTCTCTAGATTTTATGCTCAAATCACAGAAAATCAGCCAAAAATACCTAAAAGTGACATTAAAGCCTTTGTATTTTAAAGGAAACATTGAAAATAGGAGATGAAAAGAGTAACCTAAAACTGAAAAATCTGTAAGGTCCGCGTACATGAAAATTTTCGAATTTTGCAATGTATTAATTTTCTTTAGATTTTATGCTCAAATCAAAGAAAATCAGCAAAAACTACCTAAAAGTGACATTAAAGCCTTTGTATTTTAAAGTAAACATTGAAAATAGGAGATGAAAAGAGTAACCTAAAACTGAAAAATCTGTAAGGTCTGCGTACGTCAAATTTTCGAATTTTGCAATGTATGAATTTTCTCTAGATTTTATGCTTAAATCAAAGAAAATAAGCCAAAAATACCTAAAAATAACATTAAAGCCTTTGTATTTTAAAGTAAACATTGAAAATAGGAGATGAAAAGAGTAATAGAAAAAAGCAAAATCTGTAAGGTCCGCGTACATGAAAATTTTCGAATTTGGCAATGTATGAATTTCCTCTAGATTTTATGCTCAAATCACAGAAAATCAGCCAAAAATACCTAAAAGTGACATAAAAGCCTTTGTATTTTAAAGGAAAAATTGAAAATAGGAGTTGAAAAGAGTAACCTAAAAAATCTGTAAGGTCCGCGTACATGAAAATTTTCGACTTTTGCAATGTATGAATTTTCTCTAGATTTTATGCTCAAATCACAGAAAATCAGCCAAAAATACCTAAAAGTGACATTAAAGCCTTTGTATTTTAAAGGAAACATTGAAAATAGGAGATGAAAAGAGTAACCTAAAAAATCTGTAAGGTCCGCGTACATGAAAATTTTCGACTTTTGCAATGTATGAATTTTCTCTAGATTTTATGCTGAAATCACAGAAAATCAGCCAAAAATACCTAAAAGTGACATTAAAGCCTTTGTATTTTAAAGGAAACATTGAAAATAGGAGATGAAAAGAGTAACCTAAAACTGCAAAATCTGTAACGTCCGCGTACATGAAAATTTTCGAATTTTGCAATGTATGAATTTTCTTTAGATTTTATGCTAAAATCAAAGAAAATCAGCAAAAACTACCTAAAAGTGACATTAAAGCCTTTGTATTTTAAAGGAAACATTGAAAATAGGAGATGAAAAGAGTAACCCAAAACTGCAAAATCTGTAAGGTCCGCATACGTCAAATTTTCGAATTTTGCAATGTATGAATTGTCTCTAGATTTTATGCTCAAATCAAAGAAAATCAGCAAAAACTACCTAAAAGTAACATTAAAGCCTTTGTATTTTAAAGTAAACATTGAAAATAGGAGATGAAAAGAGTAACCTAAAACTGCAAAATCTGTAACGTCCGCGTACATGAAAATTTTTGAATTTTGCAATGTATGAATTTTCTCTAGATTTTATGCTCAATTCAAAGAAAATCAGCCAAAAATACCTAAAAGTAACATTAAAGCCTTTGTATTTTAAAGGAAACATTGAAAATAGGAGATGAAAAGAGTAACCTACAACTGCAAAATCTGTAAGGTCCGCGTACATGAAAATTTTCGAATTTTGCAATGTATGAATTTTCTCTAGATTTTATGCTCCAATCAACGAAATTCAGCCAAAAAGACCTAACAGTAACATTATAGCCTTTGTATTTTAAAGGAAACATTGAAAATAGGAGTTGAAAAGAGTAACCGAAAACCTAAAAATCTGTAAGGTCCGCGAACATGAAAATTTTCGAATTTTGCAATGTATGAATGTTCTCTAGATTTTATGCTCAAATCACAGAAAATCAGCCAAAAATACCTAAAAGTGACATTAAAGCCTTTGTATTTTAAAGGAAACATTGAAAATAGGAGATGAAAAGAGTAACCTAAAACTGCAAAATCTGTAAGGTCCGCGTACATGAAAATTTTCGAATTTTGCAATGTATGAATTTTCTCTAGATTTTATGCTCAAATCACAGAAAATCAGCCAAAAATACCTAAAAGTGACATTAAAGCCTTTGTATTTTAAAGGAAACATTGAAAATAGGAGATGAAAAGAGTAACCTAAAACTGAAAAATCTGTAAGGTCCGCGTACATGAAAATTTTCGAATTTTGCAATGTATTAATTTTCTTTAGATTTTATGCTCAAATCAAAGAAAATCAGCAAAAACTACCTAAAAGTGACATTAAAGCCTTTGTATTTTAAAGTAAACATTGAAAATAGGAGATGAAAAGAGTAACCTAAAACTGAAAAATCTGTAAGGTCTGCGTACGTCAAATTTTCGAATTTTGCAATGTATGAATGTTCTCTAGATTTTATGCTTAAATCAAAGAAAATAAGCCAAAAATACCTAAAAATAACATTAAAGCCTTTGTATTTTAAAGTAAACATTGAAAATAGGAGATGAAAAGAGTAATAGAAAAAAGCAAAATCTGTAAGGTCCGCGTACATGAAAATTTTCGAATTTGGCAATGTATGAATTTCCTCTAGATTTTATGCTCAAATCACAGAAAATCAGCCAAAAATACCTAAAAGTGACATTAAAGCCTTTGTATTTTAAAGGAAACATTGAAAATAGGAGATGAAAAGAGTAAGCCAAAACTGCAAAATCTGTAAGGTCCGCGTACGTCAAATTTTGGAATTTTGCAATGTATGAATTTTCTCTAGATTTTATGCTCAAATCACAGAAAATCAGCCAAAAATACCTAAAAGTGACATTAAAGCCTTTGTATTTTAAAGGAAACATTGAAAATAGGAGATGAAAAGAGTAACCTACAACTGCAAAATCTGTAACGTCCGCGTACATGAAAATTTTCGAATTTTGCAATGTATGAATTTTCTCTAGATTTTATGCTCAAATCACAGAAAATCAGCCAAAAACTACCTAAAAGTGACATTAAAGCCTTTGTATTTTAAAGGAAACATTGAAAATAGGAGATGAAAAGAGTAACCTAAAACTGCAAAATCTGTAACGTCCGCATACATGAAAATTTTCGAATTTTGCAATGTATGAATTTTCTCTAGATTTTATGCTCAAATCACAGAAAATCAGCCAAAAATACCTAAAAGTGACATTAAAGCCTTTGTATTTTAAAAGAAACATTGAAAATAGGAGATGAAAAGAGTAACCTAAAACTGCAAAATCTGTAAGGTCCGCGTACATGAAAATTTTCGAATTTTGCAATGTATGAATTTTCTCTAGATTTTATGCTCAAATCACAGAAAATCAGCCAAAAATACCTAAAAGTGACATAAAAGCCTTTGTATTTTAAAGGAAACATTGAAAATAGGAGATGAAAAGAGTAACCTAAAAAATCTGTAACGTCCGCGTACATGAAAATTTTCGAATTTTGCAATGTATGAATTTTCTCTAGATTTTATGCTCAAATCACAGAAAATCAGCCAAAAATACCTAAAAGTAACATTAAAGCCTTTGTATTTTAAAAGAAACATTGAAAATAGGAGATGAAAAGAGTAACCTAAAACTGAAAAATCTGTAAGGTCTGCGTACGTCAAATTTTCGAATTTTGCAATGTATGAATTTTCTCTAGATTTTATGCTCAAATCACAGAAAATCAGCAAAAACTACCTAAAAGTGACATAAAAGCCTTTGTATTTTAAAGGAAACATTGAAAATAGGAGATGAAAAGAGTAACCTAAAAAATCTGTAACGTCCGCGTACATGAAAATTTTCGAATTTTGCAATGTATGAATTTTCTCTAGATTTTATGCTCAAATCACAGAAAATCAGCCAAAAATACCTAAAAGTGACATTAAAGCCTTTGTATTTTAAAGGAAACATTGAAAATAGGAGATGAAAAGAGTAACCTAAAACTGCAAAATCTGTAACGTCCGCGTACATGAAAATTTTCGAATTTTGCAATGTATGAATTTTCTCTAGATTTTATGCTCAAATCACAGAAAATCAGCCAAAAATACCTAAAAGTGACATAAAAGCCTTTGTATTTTAAAGGAAACATTGAAAATAGGAGATGAAAAGAGTAACCTAAAAAATCTGTAACGTCCGCGTACATGAAAATTTTCGAATTTTGCAATGTATGAATTTTCTCTAGATTTTATGCTCAAATCACAGAAAATCAGCCAAAAATACCTAAAAGTGACATTAAAGGCTTTGTATTTTAAAAGAAACATTGAAAATAGGAGATGAAAAGAGTAACCTAAAACTGCAAAATCTGTAAGGTCCGCGTACATGAAAATTTTCGAATTTTGCAATGTATGAATTTTCTTTAGATTTTATGCTAAAATCAAAGAAAATCAGCAAAAACTACCTAAAAGTGACATTAAAGCCTTTGTATTTTAAAGGAAACATTGAAAATAGGAGATGAAAAGAGTAACCCAAAACTGCAAAATCTTTAAGGTCCGCATACGTAAAATTTTCGAATTTTGCAATGTATGAATTGTCTCTAGATTTTATGCTCAAATCAAAGAAAATCAGCAAAAACTACCTAAAAGTAACATTAAAGCCTTTGTATTTTAAAGTAAACATTGAAAATAGGAGATGAAAAGAGTAACCTAAAACTGCAAAATCTGTAAGGTCCGCGTACATGAAAATTTTTGAATTTTGCAATGTATGAATTTTCTCTAGATTTTATGCTCAATTCAAAGAAAATCAGCCAAAAATACCTAAAAGTAACATTAAAGCCTTTGTATTTTAAAGGAAACATTGAAAATAGGAGATGAAAAGAGTAACCTACAACTGCAAAATCTGTAAGGTCCGCGTACATGAAAATTTTCGAATTTTGCAATGTATGAATTTTCTCTAGATTTTATGCTCCAATCAACGAAATTCAGCCAAAAAGACCTAACAGTAACATTATAGCCTTTGTATTTTAAAGGAAACATTGAAAATAGGAGTTGAAAAGAGTAACCGAAAACCTAAAAATCTGTAAGGTCCGCGAACATGAAAATTTTCGAATTTTGCAATGTATGAATGTTCTCTAGATTTTATGCTCAAATCACAGAAAATCAGCCAAAAATACCTAAAAGTGACATTAAAGCCTTTGTATTTTAAAGGAAACATTGAAAATAGGAGATGAAAAGAGTAACCTAAAACTGCAAAATCTGTAAGGTCCGCGTACATGAAAATTTTCGAATTTTGCAATGTATGAATTTTCTTTAGATTTTATGCTCAAATCAAAGAAAATCAGCAAAAACTACCTAAAAGTGACATTAAAGCCTTTGTATTTTAAAGGAAACATTGAAAATAGGAGATGAAAAGAGTAACCTAAAACTGCAAAATCTGTAACGTCCGCGTACATAAAAATTTTCGAATTTTGCAATGTATGAATTTTCTCTAGATTTTATGCTCAAATCACAGAAAATCAGCCAAAAATACCTAAAAGTGACATTAAAGCCTTTGTATTTTAAAGGAAACATTGAAAATAGGAGATGAAAAGAGTAACCTAAAACTGCAAAATCTGTAACGTCCGCGTACATGAAAATTTTCGAATTTTGCAATGTATGAATTTTCTTTAGATTTTATGCTCAAATCAAAGAAAATCAGCAAAAACTACCTAAAAGTGACATTAAAGCCTTTGTATTTTAAAGGAAACATTGAAAATAGGAGATGAAAAGAGTAACCTAAAACTGCAAAATCTGTAAGGTCCGCGTACATGAAAATTTTCGAATTTTGCAATGTATGAATTTTCTCTAGATTTTATGCTCAAATCACAGAAAATCAGCCAAAAATACCTAAAAGTGACATTAAAGCCTTTGTATTTTAAAGGAAACATTGAAAATAGGAGATGAAAAGAGTAACCTAAAACTGCAAAATCTGTAACGTCCGCGTACATGAAAATTTTCAAATTTTGCAATGTATGAATTTTCTCTAGATTTTATGCTCAAATAACAGAAAATCAGCCAAAAATACCTAAAAGTGACATTAAAGCCTTTGTATTTTAAAAGAAACATTGAAAATAGGAGATGAAAAGAGTAACCTAAAACTGCAAAATCTGTAAGGTCCGCGTACATGAAAATTTTCGACTTTTGCAATGTATGAATTTTCTCTAGATTTTATGCTCAAATCACAGAAAATCAGCCAAAAATACCTAAAAGTGACATAAAAGCCTTTGTATTTTAAAGGAAAAATTGAAAATAGGAGTTGAAAAGAGTAACCTAAAAAATCTGTAAGGTCCGCGTACATGAAAATTTTCGACTTTTGCAATGTATGAATTTTCTCTAGATTTTATGCTCAAATCACAGAAAATCAGCCAAAAATACCTAAAAGTGACATTAAAGCCTTTGTATTTTAAAGGAAACATTGAAAATAGGAGATGAAAAGAGTAACCTAAAAAATCTGTAAGGTCCGCGTACATGAAAATTTTCGACTTTTGCAATGTATGAATTTTCTCTAGATTTTATGCTGAAATCACAGAAAATCAGCCAAAAATACCTAAAAGTGACATTAAAGCCTTTGTATTTTAAAGGAAACATTGAAAATAGGAGATGAAAAGAGTAACCTAAAACTGCAAAATCTGTAACGTCCGCGTACATGAAAATTTTCTAATTTTGCAATGTATGAATTTTCTTTAGATTTTATGCTAAAATCAAAGAAAATCAGCAAAAACTACCTAAAAGTGACATTAAAGCCTTTGTATTTTAAAGGAAACATTGAAAATAGGAGATGAAAAGAGTAACCCAAAACTGCAAAATCTGTAAGGTCCGCATACGTCAAATTTTCGAATTTTGCAATGTATGAATTGTCTCTAGATTTTATGCTCAAATCAAAGAAAATCAGCAAAAACTACCTAAAAGTAACATTAAAGCCTTTGTATTTTAAAGTAAACATTGAAAATAGGAGATGAAAAGAGTAACCTAAAACTGCAAAATCTGTAAGGTCCGCGTACATGAAAATTTTTGAATTTTGCAATGTATGAATTTTCTCTAGATTTTATGCTCAATTCAAAGAAAATCAGCCAAAAATACCTAAAAGTAACATTAAAGCCTTTGTATTTTAAAGGAAACATTGAAAATAGGAGATGAAAAGAGTAACCTACAACTGCAAAATCTGTAAGGTCCGCGTACATGAAAATTTTCGAATTTTGCAATGTATGAATTTTCTCTAGATTTTATGCTCCAATCAACGAAATTCAGCCAAAAAGACCTAACAGTAACATTATAGCCTTTGTATTTTAAAGGAAACATTGAAAATAGGAGTTGAAAAGAGTAACCGAAAACCTAAAAATCTGTAAGGTCCGCGAACATGAAAATTTTCGAATTTTGCAATGTATGAATGTTCTCTAGATTTTATGCTCAAATCACAGAAAATCAGCCAAAAATACCTAAAAGTGACATTAAAGCCTTTGTATTTTAAAGGAAACATTGAAAATAGGAGATGAAAAGAGTAACCTAAAACTGCAAAATCTGTAAGGTCCGCGTACATGAAAATTTTCGAATTTTGCAATGTATGAATTTTCTCTAGATTTTATGCTCAAATCACAGAAAATCAGCCAAAAATACCTAAAAGTGACATTAAAGCCTTTGTATTTTAAAGGAAACATTGAAAATAGGAGATGAAAAGAGTAACCTAAAACTGAAAAATCTGTAAGGTCCGCGTACATGAAAATTTTCGAATTTTGCAATGTATTAATTTTCTTTAGATTTTATGCTCAAATCAAAGAAAATCAGCAAAAACTACCTAAAAGTGACATTAAAGCCTTTGTATTTTAAAGTAAACATTGAAAATAGGAGATGAAAAGAGTAACCTAAAACTGAAAAATCTGTAAGGTCTGCGTACGTCAAATTTTCGAATTTTGCAATGTATGAATTTTCTCTAGATTTTATGCTTAAATCAAAGAAAATAAGCCAAAAATACCTAAAAATAACATTAAAGCCTTTGTATTTTAAAGTAAACATTGAAAATAGGAGATGAAAAGAGTAATAGAAAAAAGCAAAATCTGTAAGGTCCGCGTACATGAAAATTTTCGAATTTGGCAATGTATGAATTTCCTCTAGATTTTATGCTCAAATCACAGAAAATCAGCCAAAAATACCTAAAAGTGACATTAAAGCCTTTGTATTTTAAAGGAAACATTGAAAATAGGAGATGAAAAGAGTAAGCCAAAACTGCAAAATCTGTAAGGTCCGCGTACGTCAAATTTTGGAATTTTGCAATGTATGAATTTTCTCTAGATTTTATGCTCAAATCACAGAAAATCAGCCAAAAATACCTAAAAGTGACATTAAAGCCTTTGTATTTTAAAGGAAACATTGAAAATAGGAGATGAAAAGAGTAACCTACAACTGCAAAATCTGTAACGTCCGCGTACATGAAAATTTTCGAATTTTGCAATGTATGAATTTTCTCTAGATTTTATGCTCAAATCACAGAAAATCAGCCAAAAACTACCTAAAAGTGACATTAAAGCCTTTGTATTTTAAAGGAAACATTGAAAATAGGAGATGAAAAGAGTAACCTAAAACTGCAAAATCTGTAACGTCCGCATACATGAAAATTTTCGAATTTTGCAATGTATGAATTTTCTCTAGATTTTATGCTCAAATCACAGAAAATCAGCCAAAAATACCTAAAAGTGACATTAAAGCCTTTGTATTTTAAAAGAAACATTGAAAATAGGAGATGAAAAGAGTAACCTAAAACTGCAAAATCTGTAAGGTCCGCGTACATGAAAATTTTCGAATTTTGCAATGTATGAATTTTCTCTAGATTTTATGCTCAAATCACAGAAAATCAGCCAAAAATACCTAAAAGTGACATAAAAGCCTTTGTATTTTAAAGGAAACATTGAAAATAGGAGATGAAAAGAGTAACCTAAAAAATCTGTAACGTCCGCGTACATGAAAATTTTCGAATTTTGCAATGTATGAATTTTCTCTAGATTTTATGCTCAAATCACAGAAAATCAGCCAAAAATACCTAAAAGTAACATTAAAGCCTTTGTATTTTAAAAGAAACATTGAAAATAGGAGATGAAAAGAGTAACCTAAAACTGAAAAATCTGTAAGGTCTGCGTACGTCAAATTTTCGAATTTTGCAATGTATGAATTTTCTCTAGATTTTATGCTCAAATCAAAGAAAATCAGCCAAAAATACCTAAAAATAACATTAAAGCCTTTGTATTTTAAAGTAAACATTGAAAATAGGAGATGAAAAGAGTAATAGAAAAAAGCAAAATCTGTAAGGTCCGCGTACATGAAAATTTTCGAATTTGGCAATGTATGAATTTCCTCTAGATTTTATGCTCAAATCACAGAAAATCAGCCAAAAATACCTAAAAGTAACATTAAAGCCTTTGTATTTTAAAGGAAACATTGAAAATAGGAGATGAAAAGAGTAAGCCAAAACTGCAAAATCTGTAAGGTCCGTGTACGTCAAATTTTGGAATTTTGCAATGTATGAATTTTCTCTAGATTTTATGCTCAAATCACAGAAAATCAGCCAAAAATACCTAAAAGTGACATTAAAGCCTTTGTATTTTAAAAGAAACATTGAAAATAGGAGATGAAAAGAGTAACCTAAAACTGAAAAATCTGTAAGGTCTGCGTACGTCAAATTTTCGAATTTTGCAATGTAGGAATTTTCTCTAGATTTTATGCTCAAATCAAAGAAAATCAGCCAAAAATACCTAAAAATAACATTAAAGCCTTTGTATTTTAAAGTAAACATTGAAAATAGGAGATGAAAAGAGTAATAGAAAAAAGCAAAATCTGTAAGGTCCGCGTACATGAAAATTTTCGAATTTGGCAATGTATGAATTTCCTCTAGATTTTATGCTCAAATCACAGAAAATCAGCCAAAAATACCTAAAAGTAATATTAAAGCCTTTGTATTTTAAAGGAAACATTGAAAATAGGAGATGAAAAGAGTAAGCCAAAACTGCAAAATCTGTAAGGTCCGCGTACGTCAAATTTTGGAATTTTGCAATGTATGAATTTTCTCTAGATTTTATGCTCAAATCACAGAAAATCAGCCAAAAATACCTAAAAGTGACATTAAAGCCTTTGTATTTTAAAGGAAACATTGAAAATAGGAGATGAAAAGAGTAACCTAAAACTGCAAAATCTGTAACGTCCGCGTACATGAAAATTTTCGAATTTTGCAATGTATGAATTTTCTCTAGATTTTATGCTCAAATCACAGAAAATCAGCCAAAAATACCTAAAAGTGACATTAAAGCCTTTGTATTTTAAAAGAAACATTGAAAATAGGAGATGAAAAGAGTAACCTAAAACTGCAAAATCTGTAAGGTCCGCGTACATGAAAATTTTCGACTTTTGCAATGTATGAATTTTCTCTAGATTTTATGCTCAAATCACAGAAAATCAGCCAAAAATACCTAAAAGTGACATAAAAGCCTTTGTATTTTAAAGTAAACATTGAAAATAGGAGATGAAAAGAGTAACCCAAAACTGCAAAATCTGTACGGTCCGCGTACGTCAAATTTTCGCATTTTGCAATGTATGAATTTTCTCTAGATTTTATGCTCAAATCAAAGGAAATCAGTAAAAAATACCTAAAAGTGACATTAAAGCCTTTGTATTTTAAAAGAAACATTGAAAATAGGAGATGAAAAGAGTAACCTAAAACTGCAAAATCTGTAACGTCCGCGTACATGAAAATTTTCGAATTTTGCAATGTATGAATTTTCTCTAGATTTTATGCTCAAATCACAGAAAATCAGCCAAAAATACCTAAAAGTGACATAAAAGCCTTTGTATTTTAAAGGAAACATTGAAAATAGGAGATGAAAAGAGTAACCTAAAAAATCTGTAACGTCCGCGTACATGAAAATTTTCGAATTTTGCAATGTATGAATTTTCTCTAGATTTTATGCTCAAATCACAGAAAATCAGCCAAAAATACCTAAAAGTAACATTAAAGCCTTTGTATTTTAAAAGAAACATTGAAAATAGGAGATGAAAAGAGTAACCTAAAACTGAAAAATCTGTAAGGTCTGCGTACGTCAAATTTTCGAATTTTGCAATGTATGAATTTTCTCTAGATTTTATGCTCAAATCAAAGAAAATCAGCCAAAAATACCTAAAAATAACATTAAAGCCTTTGTATTTTAAAGTAAACATTGAAAATAGGAGATGAAAAGAGTAATAGAAAAAAGCAAAATCTGTAAGGTCCGCGTACATGAAAATTTTCGAATTTGGCAATGTATGAATTTCCTCTAGATTTTATGCTCAAATCACAGAAAATCAGCCAAAAATACCTAAAAGTAACATTAAAGCCTTTGTATTTTAAAGGAAACATTGAAAATAGGAGATGAAAAGAGTAAGCCAAAACTGCAAAATCTGTAAGGTCCGCGTACGTCAAATTTTGGAATTTTGCAATGTATGAATTTTCTCTAGATTTTATGCTCAAATCACAGAAAATCAGCCAAAAATACCTAAAAGTGACATTAAAGCCTTTGTATTTTAAAAGAAACATTGAAAATAGGAGATGAAAAGAGTAACCTAAAACTGAAAAATCTGTAAGGTCTGCGTACGTCAAATTTTCGAATTTTGCAATGTATGAATTTTCTCTAGATTTTATGCTCAAATCAAAGAAAATCAGCCAAAAATACCTAAAAATAACATTAAAGCCTTTGTATTTTAAAGTAAACATTGAAAATAGGAGATGAAAAGAGTAATAGAAAAAAGCAAAATCTGTAAGGTCCGCGTACATGAAAATTTTCGAATTTGGCAATGTATGAATTTCCTCTAGATTTTATGCTCAAATCACAGAAAATCAGCCAAAAATACCTAAAAGTAACATTAAAGCCTTTGTATTTTAAAGGAAACATTGAAAATAGGAGATGAAAAGAGTAAGCCAAAACTGCAAAATCTGTAAGGTCCGCGTACGTCAAATTTTGGAATTTTGCAATGTATGAATTTTCTCTAGATTTTATGCTCAAATCACAGAAAATCAGCCAAAAATACCTAAAAGTGACATTAAAGCCTTTGTATTTTAAAGGAAACATTGAAAATAGGAGATGAAAAGAGTAACCTAAAACTGCAAAATCTGTAACGTCCGCGTACATGAAAATTTTCGAATTTTGCAATGTATGAATTTTCTCTAGATTTTATGCTCAAATCACAGAAAATCAGCCAAAAATACCTAAAAGTGACATTAAAGCCTTTGTATTTTAAAGGAAACATTGAAAATAGGAGATGAAAAGAGTAACCTACAACTGCAAAATCTGTAACGTCCGCGTACATGAAAATTTTCGAATTTTGCAATGTATGAATTTTCTCTAGATTTTATGCTCAAATCACAGAAAATCAGCCAAAAACTACCTAAAAGTGACATTAAAGCCTTTGTATTTTAAAGGAAACATTGAAAATAGGAGATGAAAAGAGTAACCTAAAACTGCAAAATCTGTAACGTCCGCATACATGAAAATTTTCGAATTTTGCAATGTATGAATTTTCTCTAGATTTTATGCTCAAATCACAGAAAATCAGCCAAAAATACCTAAAAGTGACATTAAAGCCTTTGTATTTTAAAAGAAACATTGAAAATAGGAGATGAAAAGAGTAACCTAAAACTGCAAAATCTGTAAGGTCCGCGTACATGAAAATTTTCGAATTTTGCAATGTATGAATTTTCTCTAGATTTTATGCTCAAATCACAGAAAATCAGCCAAAAATACCTAAAAGTGACATAAAAGCCTTTGTATTTTAAAGGAAACATTGAAAATAGGAGATGAAAAGAGTAACCTAAAAAATCTGTAACGTCCGCGTACATGAAAATTTTCGAATTTTGCAATGTATGAATTTTCTCTAGATTTTATGCTCAAATCACAGAAAATCAGCCAAAAATACCTAAAAGTAACATTAAAGCCTTTGTATTTTAAAAGAAACATTGAAAATAGGAGATGAAAAGAGTAACCTAAAACTGAAAAATCTGTAAGGTCTGCGTACGTCAAATTTTCGAATTTTGCAATGTATGAATTTTCTCTAGATTTTATGCTCAAATCAAAGAAAATCAGCCAAAAATACCTAAAAATAACATTAAAGCCTTTGTATTTTAAAGTAAACATTGAAAATAGGAGATGAAAAGAGTAATAGAAAAAAGCAAAATCTGTAAGGTCCGCGTACATGAAAATTTTCGAATTTGGCAATGTATGAATTTCCTCTAGATTTTATGCTCAAATCACAGAAAATCAGCCAAAAATACCTAAAAGTAACATTAAAGCCTTTGTATTTTAAAGGAAACATTGAAAATAGGAGATGAAAAGAGTAAGCCAAAACTGCAAAATCTGTAAGGTCCGTGTACGTCAAATTTTGGAATTTTGCAATGTATGAATTTTCTCTAGATTTTATGCTCAAATCACAGAAAATCAGCCAAAAATACCTAAAAGTGACATTAAAGCCTTTGTATTTTAAAAGAAACATTGAAAATAGGAGATGAAAAGAGTAACCTAAAACTGAAAAATCTGTAAGGTCTGCGTACGTCAAATTTTCGAATTTTGCAATGTAGGAATTTTCTCTAGATTTTATGCTCAAATCAAAGAAAATCAGCCAAAAATACCTAAAAATAACATTAAAGCCTTTGTATTTTAAAGTAAACATTGAAAATAGGAGATGAAAAGAGTAATAGAAAAAAGCAAAATCTGTAAGGTCCGCGTACATGAAAATTTTCGAATTTGGCAATGTATGAATTTCCTCTAGATTTTATGCTCAAATCACAGAAAATCAGCCAAAAATACCTAAAAGTAACATTAAAGCCTTTGTATTTTAAAGGAAACATTGAAAATAGGAGATGAAAAGAGTAAGCCAAAACTGCAAAATCTGTAAGGTCCGCGTACGTCAAATTTTGGAATTTTGCAATGTATGAATTTTCTCTAGATTTTATGCTCAAATCACAGAAAATCAGCCAAAAATACCTAAAAGTGACATTAAAGCCTTTGTATTTTAAAGGAAACATTGAAAATAGGAGATGAAAAGAGTAACCTAAAACTGCAAAATCTGTAACGTCCGCGTACATGAAAATTTTCGAATTTTGCAATGTATGAATTTTCTCTAGATTTTATGCTCAAATCACAGAAAATCAGCCAAAAATACCTAAAAGTGACATTAAAGCCTTTGTATTTTAAAAGAAACATTGAAAATAGGAGATGAAAAGAGTAACCTAAAACTGAAAAATCTGTAAGGTCCGCGTACATGAAAATTTTCGACTTTTGCAATGTATGAATTTTCTCTAGATTTTATGCTCAAATCACAGAAAATCAGCCAAAAATACCTAAAAGTGACATAAAAGCCTTTGTATTTTAAAGTAAACATTGAAAATAGGAGATGAAAAGAGTAACCCAAAACTGCAAAATCTGTACGGTCCGCGTACGTCAAATTTTCGCATTTTGCAATGTATGAATTTTCTCTAGATTTTATGCTCAAATCAAAGGAAATCAGTAAAAAATACCTAAAAGTGACATTAAAGCCTTTGTATTTTAAAAGAAACATTGAAAATAGGAGATGAAAAGAGTAACCTAAAACTGCAAAATCTGTAACGTCCGCGTACATGAAAATTTTCGAATTTTGCAATGTATGAATTTTCTCTAGATTTTATGCTCAAATCACAGAAAATCAGCCAAAAATACCTAAAAGTGACATAAAAGCCTTTGTATTTTAAAGGAAACATTGAAAATAGGAGATGAAAAGAGTAACCTAAAAAATCTGTAACGTCCGCGTACATGAAAATTTTCGAATTTTGCAATGTATGAATTTTCTCTAGATTTTATGCTCAAATCACAGAAAATCAGCCAAAAATACCTAAAAGTAACATTAAAGCCTTTGTATTTTAAAAGAAACATTGAAAATAGGAGATGAAAAGAGTAACCTAAAACTGAAAAATCTGTAAGGTCTGCGTACGTCAAATTTTCGAATTTTGCAATGTATGAATTTTCTCTAGATTTTATGCTCAAATCAAAGAAAATCAGCCAAAAATACCTAAAAATAACATTAAAGCCTTTGTATTTTAAAGTAAACATTGAAAATAGGAGATGAAAAGAGTAATAGAAAAAAGCAAAATCTGTAAGGTCCGCGTACATGAAAATTTTCGAATTTGGCAATGTATGAATTTCCTCTAGATTTTATGCTCAAATCACAGAAAATCAGCCAAAAATACCTAAAAGTAACATTAAAGCCTTTGTATTTTAAAGGAAACATTGAAAATAGGAGATGAAAAGAGTAAGCCAAAACTGCAAAATCTGTAAGGTCCGCGTACGTCAAATTTTGGAATTTTGCAATGTATGAATTTTCTCTAGATTTTATGCTCAAATCACAGAAAATCAGCCAAAAATACCTAAAAGTGACATTAAAGCCTTTGTATTTTAAAAGAAACATTGAAAATAGGAGATGAAAAGAGTAACCTAAAACTGAAAAATCTGTAAGGTCTGCGTACGTCAAATTTTCGAATTTTGCAATGTATGAATTTTCTCTAGATTTTATGCTCAAATCAAAGAAAATCAGCCAAAAATACCTAAAAATAACATTAAAGCCTTTGTATTTTAAAGTAAACATTGAAAATAGGAGATGAAAAGAGTAATAGAAAAAAGCAAAATCTGTAAGGTCCGCGTACATGAAAATTTTCGAATTTGGCAATGTATGAATTTCCTCTAGATTTTATGCTCAAATCACAGAAAATCAGCCAAAAATACCTAAAAGTAACATTAAAGCCTTTGTATTTTAAAGGAAACATTGAAAATAGGAGATGAAAAGAGTAAGCCAAAACTGCAAAATCTGTAAGGTCCGCGTACGTCAAATTTTGGAATTTTGCAATGTATGAATTTTCTCTAGATTTTATGCTCAAATCACAGAAAATCAGCCAAAAATACCTAAAAGTGACATTAAAGCCTTTGTATTTTAAAGGAAACATTGAAAATAGGAGATGAAAAGAGTAACCTAAAACTGCAAAATCTGTAACGTCCGCGTACATGAAAATTTTCGAATTTTGCAATGTATGAATTTTCTCTAGATTTTATGCTCAAATCACAGAAAATCAGCCAAAAATACCTAAAAGTGACATTAAAGCCTTTGTATTTTAAAAGAAACATTGAAAATAGGAGATGAAAAGAGTAACCTAAAACTGCAAAATCTGTAAGGTCCGCGTACATGAAAATTTTCGAATTTTGCAATGTATGAATTTTCTCTAGATTTTATGCTCAAATCACAGAAAATCAGCCAAAAATACCTAAAAGTGACATAAAAGCCTTTGTATTTTAAAGTAAACATTGAAAATAGGAGATGAAAAGAGTAACCCAAAACTGCAAAATCTGTACGGTCCGCGTACGTCAAATTTTCGCATTTTGCAATGTATGAATTTTCTCTAGATTTTATGCTCAAATCAAAGGAAATCAGTAAAAAATACCTAAAAGTGACATTAAAGCCTTTGTATTTTAAAGGAAACATTGAAAATAGGAGATGAAAAGAGTAACCTAAAACTGCAAAATCTGTAAGGAAAAGTTTCCAATTTGGCAATGTATGAATTTTCTCTAGATTTTATGCTCAAATCAAAGAAAATCAGCCAAAAATACCGTAAAGTGACATTAAAGCCTTTGTATTTTAAAGGAAACATTGAAAATAGGATATGAAAAGAGTAACTGAAAAGCTTACAATCTCGCACGTCCGCGTGCATGAAAATTTTCGAATTTGTAAATGTATGAGTTTTCACTAGATTTTATGCTAAAATAAAAGAAATATAGCCAAAAATACCTAAAACTAACAATAAAGTTTTGGTATTTTCTCGCAGGTCCACGCACATGAAAATTTTCGAATTTTGCAATGTATGAATTGTCCCTAGAGTTTCTGCTTAAATCAAAGAAAATCAGCAAAAAATACCTAAAACTAAGGAAACATTTAAAACAGGAGATTAAATCCCTTAAATCTAGCATGTCCACGTACATGAACATTTTCGAATTTTGCAATGTATGAATTTTCTCGAGATTTGATGCTTAAATCAAAGAAAATCAGCCAAAAATACTTATAACTAACATTAAGTCTTTGTATCTTAAAGGAACATTGAAAATAGATGAAAAGAGTAACCGAAAACCTAAAATCTAGTAGGTCCGCGTACATGAAAATTGGCGAATTTTGTCGATGTATGAATTTGTCTCTAGATTTTATGCTAAAATTAAAGAAAATCAGCCAAAAATACCTAAAACTAACATTAAAGCCTTTGTATTTTAAAGTAAACATTGAAAATAGGAGAGGAAAAGAGTAACCTAAAACTGCAAAATCTGTAAGGTCCGCGTACATGAAAATTTTCGAATTTTGCAATGTATGAATTTTCTCTAGATTTTATGCTCAAATCACAGAAAATCAGCCAAAAATACCTAAAAGTAACATTAAAGCCTTTGTATTTTAAAGGAAACATTGAAAATAGGAGATGAAAAGAGTAACAGAAAACTGCAAAATCTGTAAGGTCCGCGTACATGAAAATTTTCGAATTTTGCAATGTATGAATTTTCTCTAAATTTTATGCTCAAATCAAAGAAAATCAGCCAAAAATACCTAAAAGTGACATTAAAGCCTTTGTATTTTACAGGAAACATTGAAAATAGGAGATGAAAAGAGTAACCGAAAACCCTAAAATCTGGCAGGTCCACGTACACGAAAATTTTCGAATTTTGCATTCGTTACCTAATTATTTTCATGTACGCGGACCTCCAGATGTTTAGGGTTTAAAACATAAAAACTTGCTAAAATCAATAATTTCTTTGAAAAATTCGACAATGTTCATGTACGCGGACCTGTCCGACTTTGAGGGGTTTTTGTTCACTTTTCATCAGAGAATTTAAATCTTTCCTTAAGAATACTATGACTGTAATGGTTTTGATAGGTATTTTTGGCTGAGTTTCTTTGATTTAAACATAAAATCTTGAGAAAATTTATACTTTGAAAAATTCAACAATTTTCATGTATACGGACGTGTCAGACTTTGATGGTTTTTGTTTACCTTTCATAATAGAATTTTAATCTTTCCTTAAGAATACTAGGACTTTAATCTTATTTTTAGGTATTTTTGGCTTATTTTCTTTGATTTAAACAAAAATAATTACCTCAAAATATTCGAAAATTTTCATGTTCGCGGACCTGGCAAACTTTGAGGGTTTTTGTTGAATTTTCATGTTACAATTTCTATCTTGCCTTTAGAATACTAGGACTGTAATGTTATTTTTAGGTATTTTTAGCTGATTTTCTTTGATTTAAACATTAATTCTTGAGAAAATTCGTACTTTGAAAAATTCGAAAATTTTCATGTACGCAGACCTGTTAGTGTTTGTGGGTTTTTTGTTGACTTTTCATCAGCCAATTTCAATCTTTTCTTAAGAATAGTAGCACTTTAATGTTAGTTTTAGGTATTTTTGGCTGAGTTTCTTTTATTTAAACATAAAATCTTGAGAAAATGCATACTTTGAAAAATTCGAAAATTTTCATGTACGCGGACCTGTCAGACTTTGAGGGTTTTTGTTCACTATTCATCGGAGAATTTAAATCTTTCCTTAAGAAGACTAGGACTTTAATTTTATGTTTAGGAATTTTATGCTGATTTTCTTTGATTTAAACATAAAATCTTGAGAAAATTCATACTTCGACAATTCTCATGTACGCGGACCTTTCAGACTGTGTAGGGGTTTTTGTTGACTTTTCATCTGACAATTTAAATCTCCCTTGAAGAATACTAGAACTTTAATGTCATTTTTAGGTATTTTTGGCTGATTTTCTTTGATTCAAAAATAAAATCTGTAGAAAATTCATTCTTTGAAAAATTTGAAAATTTTCATGTACGCGGACCTGTCAGACTTTGAGGGTATTGTGTTGACTTTTCATCTACCAATTTCAGTCTTTCCTGAAGAATACTAGTACTTTAATGTTATTTTTGGTATTTTTGGCTGATTTTCTTGGATTTAAACATAAAATCTGTAGAAAATTCATTCTTTGAAAAATTCGAAAATTTTCATGTACGCGGACCTGTCAGACTTTGAGGGTTTTTGTTCACTTTTCATCTATTTCAATGTTTTCTTTTGAATACTAGGACTCAAATGTTATTTTTAGGTATTTTTGGCTGAGTTTCTTTGATTTAAATATAAAATCTTTAGAAAATTCAATCCTTGTAAAAATTCCAAAATTTTCATGTACGCGGACCTGTCAGACTTTGAGGATTTTTGTTCACTTTTCATTACACAATTTAAATCTTTCCTTAAGAAGACTAGGACTTTAATGTTATTTTTAAGTATTTTTGGCTGATTTTCTTTGATTTAAACATAAAATCTTGAGAAAGTTCATACTTTGAAAAATTCCAAAATTTTCATGTACGCGGACCTGTCGGACTTTGAGGGTTTTTGTTGACTTTTTATCTGCCAATTTAAAACTTTCCTTTAGAATACAAGGATTAATGTTATTTTTAGGTAGTTAGGGTGTATTTTTTTTTTATTTAAACATAAAATCTTTAGAAAATTCATACTTTGAAAAATTCGAAAATTTTCATGTACATGGACCTGTCAGATTTTGAGGGTTTTTTTGTTGACCTTTTCATCTGACAATGTTCAATATTCCCTTTTGAATATAAAGACTTTAATTTTATGCTTAGGTATTTCTGGCTCATTTTCTGTGATTTAAACATAAAATCTTGAGAAAATCCATACTTCGAAAAATTCGACAATTTTCATGTACGCGGACCTGTCACACTTTTAGGGATTTTAGTTTACTTTTCATCTGACAATTTGAATATTTCCTTTAGAATACAATGACTTTAATGTCATTTTTTAGGTATTTTTGGCTGATTTTCTTTGATTTAAATATAAAATCTTGAGAAAATCCATACATTGAAAAATGCTAAAATTTTCATGGATGCGGAGCTGCCAGATTTTGGTTTTACGTTGCTCTTTTCGTCTGCATTTTTTAATGTTTCCTTTAAAATATATGGAGTTTAATGTTATGTTTAGGTATTTTTGCTCGAATGTGCTTGATTTATGCATAAAATTTAGAGAAACTTTGTACATTACAAAATGCGAAAATTTTCATGTATGCAGACTTGCCAAACTGGTGGTGTTTTTGGTTGCTCTATTTTAAATGTTTAGATACATGCAAAGTTTGAAACCTGACGTCTTTCCCCTACTCTATGACGTGACCGGAAGTTCCGAACAAAGTCATTCCCACCGATAGTATGACTTGAAAAAGGGCTAGGCGGAGGGTCAAGCTCTAAAACAATATTGATCTCATTAAAATCCTTTGCCACTGTCAAAAGTTTTAGGTAAACATACATACAAATATACAAACAGTAATACATTTAAACAAACCGGTGAGATTTATATAATAGACTTGCCTGGATCCTGACATTGCCCGGATGTTTGGAGATGTGTGTTGAGCAAAAAAAAAAAAAAAAAGTTGTAGTAGGCAGGCAGGATGTTTTTTAAAAAATTGGGTGATAATGGATTAATGCACCTTACAGATATTTACTTTTCTACATTTCATAAAACATGGCTGGCAATACTCTTCTTCAAATTTTTTTTTTTTTTTTTTTGATTTTCTCATCAATTTTTTTCCAACTGGGGGATGGGGCAACCTACCAGATGACAAACATTCACCCACTAACTCAGATATTCCAACTGAGATGTCGTTTTAAGATTCTGACCGTCGCTTTAAGTGTGATTGTTTGAATCTCTGTTGCACTTGGTTCACCGGGTATATTGTTACTATAATTACTGGAATGATAGAGATCTTCTTAAGATTCTAGTTTCTTCATATTTCATATAGAAGCTTTGCATATTTCCTTATCTTTTCCCTTTCAGCTGTGTTTAATCCAACATCAGTGAAGACTAAGTTTCTACTAAGTTTGCTTCTTTCTTCTCCTTGTCACTATGCCAGGTTTTATGGCTCCATTTTCTAGGTATATAGCTGTAGGAATTGTATAATCACAGTGAATGGTGAATGACTTATTTCCAACTGTTCTTTCTGGTAAACATGTTTCCAAGACTTGCTGCTGCATTTCATATTCAACTGTTTACACATCGTCCAGTCTTGAACAAGTATGTGATATGCTCTGCTGGGCTATACAATACTGTACTCCTTTCTCTCCAATGACATCCAGCGAGTGATGTCACCAGATTTGTATGCACTGGGTCTCGTTTGGTCGCTGGGACTGGACTGTTTCTTCGATGAGGGTTCTGGTTGACGAGAAGATCTAGTCGGACAGGTTGTCACTCTCTTGCTTTTGATAGTGTGCAATTCATTGAGCTTTGGCCTCTCAAGTCGATATCACTGGAAAGTAGAGGTCACTCCAAGCCAAAATAAAAAAGAATAACAAGTCAATAACTGGGCTTATTGTATAAAAATAAAAGGATAATTATTACTGAAAGTTACAAAATTCTGATCATTCATAAGTTTCTGACTCAAGATGCAATGTTTGGAGACTGGCAGCTTCTATTAGTAGAGTTAGGGTGGTCGACATTTAGTCTGGTGGGTTATCTCTTCAGTGTGGATTCAGTGGCCTGAAACTGAGTGAGACTTAAGTCAAGGGTTTTTCTCTGAATTGTGTTGGTCCTCCGATGGTCTGGCAGAGTGTGAACTCAAGGCTATGTTTACCTTTCATTATATTGAGAATTAGGTGGGTTTGAATTCGCCTCCTGATCAACAGAATTTTATTTCACAATTTTCAGTAAACCAATTTCAGGCAGTTTTTTAAATTCTCAAGCTCTGAAATTTTTTTCCTTTTTTACTTCTCAAATCTGTATCTCTAACCGTCACTCTCAGCAGGAGGGTCTCATTGCCTTTACCAGCCATTAGGTCTCTACCTTTCACTATCATTCACATGCATAATCAAGTGTTTTTTCCCAAATGCCATTTCGTATAACTAAAAAAAATAAATTATCTTTTGAGATAACTGAATTTCCTTCTGTGTTAAGGCCCAAATAACAATTAATGGGCACTTACATTCATATCTGCTATCTTGTTTTTCTTATCCAAAGAAACTCATAATATCTGGTCTATATTTCGGGTGACCCACAGACACATTCGACCACTCTGAGGAATTAGATTAACTGTTTTTCTTAACAAAGGTGGCACTGAGATGAGACTTGTCAAATTGCCAACAGTAACCATTTCTGACATTTTTTGGAGATATCTTTATAATCCAAGATGTCAACTTTTCCAGCTGTTGTGTTTTAATGGCTGCTGATGTCAACCCAATTACCATGGAAGAAAACAGATTTCTCCTTTATCAATTCATCACATCCACAAATAATTGTGTGTGAACATTAACTCAATAACATAAACAACCTTTCTTAACAGTGCTGTCTTTACATCACCATCACGATCATCATCACCATCATTATCATTATTATTACATTCAACTAGACTCTCACAATACAGACAGTAAGATTTGTTTGAAATTATTTGATGTCAAGTATTATATCTCTCACACAGCAGAAAGATGTGACACAAGGGTTGAAAAGTGGAATTAAAGAGCCAGTGCCACTGAAGAGCACTCTAGCCTGCAAAAAACATGCCTCGGTAGTTCTGTCGGTATAAAGGCACCACAGGCGATTAGCAATAAATTAACCCTTTTTCAAAGAGAGGAAGCAAAGCTGTGTTACATGGTACAAATAGTAAGGTTTGTTTCTCAAATTTATTCGATGCAGATGTCAGAACAAAGAAACATTTTTTTTTTATTTGATGAAATAGGAACTTACTCAAGAAAGTAACGCAGATCCGAAGAAAAGAGAAGACTCAAGTGATACGAATAAGTGAACCTGGAAAAGAATAGAAAAAATGTTAAGGAATAAGTGTCAATTCGTACAAACTTTTTCAAACTCATTTTCTTTGGGGTGGGGGGTAAATTCACCTTGTGTTTACAAAGCCATTTGGCAGAAGTGACATCAGACAACTTTTTAGCTGCAGGTGACCAAAACTGTATAGAATGTATCTTTTTTAAGCAAACATAAAAATAGAAGTTTTATTCAAACAGTCTTTATTTGAACTTTTATAGCAAAATTATAACTTTTATAATAAAAATATGTTTATGAACTATTTTTTTTTTTTTAATATTTATGAACAGTGTTTTGTTTTATTTTTTTTAAGAGATTTTGTTTAAAAAATATTTATGAACTGTTTCTTTTTTTACCAATAACCAAATGAACTGAGATTTTTAATAGTCATCTGCCAGAAATCCTCTACCGACATTTACCATAAATGTTTGGGGTTTTTTTTTTCAAATATTTTGTGTTTGGAAAAAAAAATCTTGTTTATTACTTATTTGTCGTGTTATATTTGACCAAGAACAAATTGGAGTTTTTTTTTTATTTCATTATTTATTACATTTCCAGTGAATTTTATTCAAATAGAAGAATTAAGAATTTTATTTTAGAAGGATAACAAAACATTTTAGTAAAAAAGATAATAAAATAGTAATTCGGTATTACTAAAATAATAACAGGGGAAATACATCTTTTCTGGTAAAAATAAAAATAAAGTTCGTTTCATTTTGTTTTCAAGTTTCCAACTATTTTTAAGCTTGATGGACGCAGACGATTTTTTTAGCTGTGATTTGGACAGGGTATTCCAATATCAACGTTTACCTAACTTTGATTATAAAAGTTGTATTTTTATACTGTATTATTCATAAAAATTACCAACACCTGATTTTTGGAAAACAGTTTGTAATATATATTGCATTATAAAAGTTCTATTTTTGTTTGATAAAAAAAAAACAGTTCATAAACATATTATTGGGGGGGAAAAAGTTCATAATTATAAAAAAAAAAAAAAACAGTCCATAATATATTTTTACTATAAAAGTAAAAAAAAAAAAAAAAATAGTACATGAATTTAATAAAAAAAAAAACAGTTCACAAACATATTATTATTATAAAAGTTATAATTTTCTTATGGAAGTTCAAATAAAGACTGTTTGAATAAAACTTCTATTTTTATATTTGCATTCAGAAAAAAAGAGAAAAAAAAAAGGCATATTCTATACAGTTTTGGTCATCCGTTACTGTCTGACGTTACTAGTGTTATATGGCTTTGTAAACACGGAGATGCGGAAGGCGAAATTTTTAATAAATTGCATCATGGGAAGATTTTATTTTATTGAATAATCATCATCAGAACAAGAGCAAAATCTAAGTAAAAGTGACACATAATAAATATATATATATATATATATATATATATATATATATATATGTGTGTGTGTGTGTGTGTGTGTGTGTGTGTATGTGTGTATGTATATATATGTGTGTATTCATGTGAAATCAACTTTTTTCTCCACCCTACTCCCTCTGCTTCACTTTTTGTTATCAAGTAAGATCTTTGACTGACTTGCAGTTTCATCAAATACTTTTGCAAGCAAAATCCCATCTCGCATTTTGCTAATTCCTACCCTCTGATGAGAAGGAAAGTATTTCTTTGAAACTCCACGGATTAAGGACTATCCACTTATTTAGTGTTTCCTTTTCAAATTAAATGTTTTTAACTCTTTTTCAAAGTGTTTTTTTAGCATGTTTTATTAACTATTTGCTATGTGTGTATATATATATATATATATATATATATATATATATATATATATATATATATATATATATATATATATAAGATAGAAGATTGCCGATATTTATGTAAAATAAAATCTGTGCTGTCATCGGAATTTTGGAGACAGTTTACATAAAACACCAGAAGGTACTGAACTAAAGTTTCCTAAGTTATTTTTTGCTTTTTTTATTTGCTTGTTTGTCATTGTTTTTGTTTTTTGTTGTTGTTTTTGTTTGCGTTTTTTTTAGGGGGGGGGGCAAATGATAACCAGTTTTTTCAATAAAAATAAAATTTTTCTGTTGTTACAAAGATAATTCAATGAAAAATTAATTAGAAAATACAAACAATATTTGTTGTTACAACCAAAATACAATGCATGGACAATTTTACGAAATTTTAAGAAAATTCAAATTCATATCCAGAAAATGAAACATTCATAGTAAGTTTCATGAATAAATATTTCAGTTTGAAGAGAACACATTAGGGGAAGGCAATGCAATTTAAGACATGGGGAATTGAATATCTCAACTAATGTCAACAACAATACAATAATACGAAATGAAACATTAATTATTTGAACATTTATTAAATTAAAATAAAATTAAGAAAATAGACATTTTCTTTTCTTTTTTTTTTACACAAAATAATTGAAAGTTGTCAGAGTGTATAACTTTTTAAATTTAGCTTGGAATGAAATGTGTGTGTGTTTTTTTTTTTTTTTTTGAGAAAGTCTTTTATACATTTATTGAATTAAAATAAAATTAAGAAAATTCAAATAAAATAAAATAAAAGTTTTTTTTTATTATTAAAGTGTATGAGTTTTTCTTTACAGGAGATTTTTATATGCAAAACAAATCAATAAAAGTGTTTTAAAATTTATAAATACTTTTTAAAAATTTAAACTTCTATTTTCTTAATTTTATTTTAATTCAATAAATATTCAGAAGATTAATGTTTCATTTCGTATTATTGCATTATTGTTGACATTTGTTCAAATTTTTGATTCTCCATGTCCTAAAATGGCATTGTCTCTTTTTTTTTTTACACTAAAAATGTCTTTAACTAATATATTAATACGGCTATTATGTAAAGAGTAACGGTAGTTAAAGATGGATAGATGCATTTACATAATAGGGAGCGAACACGGAAAAAGGAGATAATAAAAAGAGATACTGATCTAGTACCAGACACAAGGTCGTGTGGGCATATTTTGGTTGTTTACAGTAAGCAGCTGGAAAAGTCAATTGGCAAATAGTTGTTAGCAGACGTTATTTTCATTAATAAGAAGAAAAAAATCACTTATTTGATACTATTGTTTCAATCATAGGTGTTTCCATGAAAAAAAAATAAAAATTGTTTTTGTTGTTACAAAAAAGACATATTTTATTGATACTTTTCTTGTAAAAACTTGATTTTTATTCATAGTTGTTTCCATGTTTTCGTTCTTAAAAAAAAAAAAACGTTTATTCGAAATTTGTTGAAATAAAAAAATTTAATACACTTTTCTTAAAAATCAAATAATTTCTTTTAATATAATTATTAATAACTATCTTCTCATGTTAAAGTTTTGCTTTCAGCTTTTTTAATGTGTCTTCTTTCAGTGTTCATGTTGGTGTTTTCTGGCAATTTTTTTCGATTTCTTACTGTAAACTTCCAAAAAATGCTGATGCAACCTTAGGTCAAGTTTTGGATCAATACCAAAAACAAAAAACTGTAATATGGTTTTATAAGTGTAGTGAAAAAGGACATAGTAATGTTCCTCATTCAATCCCGAGGTCTTCCTGCTTGGATAAAATAAAATAAAAATAATTTTTAAGTTTTCTTACTTATGATCAGGGCTTAATGATTTGTCTTTCTCTAAAGCCTTCAATGTCGGAAGCAGAAAGTATTTGTTCTTTAACAAATGTCCAAATTGTTCGAGGCTTTGCTTTAATGGATCAGACATATTCTAGAATAAAAGAAAAATATTAAAAAAACATTTGAAATTCAATTGCAACTAATAACACTTAAGTATCATTTTGAAATATTTGAATTATTTGGATTATTTGATGATTTGGAATATTTGGATTATTTCAAATATTTCAAATATTTGGATTATTTGGAATAGTTATTAACCTAGTTTCTGCTAATTGTCGAGGTTGAAATCTCAACTAGCATGAATCATCAATTGGAGCTAAATTAATGGCCCGAATCACTAACTATGCTTAGTATATTCTCCCTTTTTACATTTTTGGGGGCGGGGGGGGGGGATTTTTAAATCATAAACTATTTCAGCCATTTCTAGTCTGTTCAGTAAATTACAATTGAAAACATATGTGTCAATTTGGATCGTGTTCACGTTAAGGGTTGGAGCATTTCCCCCCGTAATTCTCAATAATTGCTTAAAATTTATTTTTTCTTAAAAAAGTGCATGGAATGAGCACAGTTAATTTACAAATCAGTATGGCTTTTTTATCTACCAACCCTAACCCAACCGCTACTCCAGTTATGATGCACTATACACACTAAAAACACCTAATCGGGATTGAAAGTCAGTAAGGTGTATCGATTCAGGAGTACCTCAGGGGTCTATCCTTGGACCTTTATTATTCCTAATATTCATAAATGATGTCCCTGATAAAATTGTCTCTGAGATGGGTATATTTCCTGATGACACCATGCTCTATAACGGGCACGAGGGGAAAACAAATGAATACATATCTAAGGAAATGGCAGAAACACTAGAGGAAGACTATCAATCTGTAGTGGAATGGGGACAAAAATGGATGGTCATATTCAATGCTGCTAAGACTAAGCTTTTTTCTTTCAATAATTACAAGAAACCTTCTACCACCAATAGCAATGGCCAAAAACACATTACCTGAAAGTACTTCTTTTAAACTCCTCAGCCTAACGTTCACAGGAAACATGAGTTGGAACAGATACATTGAGAGCATTGCCAAGGCTACTGCAAAGAAGGTGGGCTCTCTCTACCATGCTAGAAAGCTACTTATGCCTGAAAGTATCCTGTACCTCTATAAGGCCACTATTCACCTATGTATGGAGTATTGTTGTCACATTTGGGCTGGTGCATCTACTACTAGTCTCTCACTCCTGGACAGGGTTCAAAAGAGAGATACCAACCTGATAGGTCCTGGACTGGCATCTAAGTTTCAGCCTCTGTCCCATCGACGAAATGTTGCATCCCTCTGCCTGTTCTACAAGTTACAAGCACGTGTACCTCCTCGACGTAAATACCCCCAACAAACCTGACAGGCAGCTAAATCCCACCCCTTCACAGTAGAGACCCCTAGGTGTAAGAAAGCCTTCTACTCCAATAGTTTCTTCCCCAGAACTGCTAGACTTTGGAACTCCCTTCCAGGATTCTGCTTTCCCAACTGTACTGACATGCAGAAGTTCAAGTGTAATGTGAACAGACATCTTGCTACTCATCTCCTTTCATAATGTTCCTGCAACTTATGTCCCTGATAGTAGCCCTCTACTCCAAAGTGGCACTGTGCCTTGTTTGAGGTGAAAATTGAATAAGAAAATAAATAAATAAAAATAAAATTTTAAAAATTTGAATACAATTTACCCATAAATTGTGAATTCATACATTTTCCAACAGCATTAGTATGTACATTACTGCAATAGACCTGACCGGTTCCATCAGCCGTGGCCAATATATGTAGAAGGATTAGAAATTTTAAATGTTAAAAACCAATGTAATTGCAGAATTCGCTGTATTACGATTTATTTATACCAAGGGAGGGATCTCTGTGCTTTAACTTATTTAAAAT
The DNA here is from genome assembly GCF_053919585.1 of Euprymna scolopes. Taxonomy (NCBI): domain Eukaryota; kingdom Metazoa; phylum Mollusca; class Cephalopoda; order Sepiida; family Sepiolidae; genus Euprymna; species Euprymna scolopes. Next base: position 40,173,480 of record NC_136486.1, on the reverse strand, counting down.
AACGAATTACTTCCCTTGCATCGAAAATATTTTTAAAAACATTTTTAATCTCATTTTGTTAGCATTGCTAAAAACAATTTTCATAAATCATAAGTTTGGGATGATGCCCAAAGTTTACAAAGACGTCTTCATCTGAAGACAGATTTCATGAAGATCCAATTAAGTTTTTATATGAAGCAGATAAATAAAACGAGTTTTTTTACACTAGTAGGATTGAGAGAAATTTCACCATTAATTTAAGAGTGTGTGTGCGTGTGTGTGTGTGTGTGTGTGTGTGTGTGTGTGCACGCGCGTGAAAAATTCTATTGAAAGAGAAAAAAAGAATTGCATGCAAACAGGCATATCCAAACTCGCACATAAACACACAGGCGTTTAGCACATCACTACTGCACATATGCACTTGCATCCTTCTCGTTTCTGCTCTACTCGTTGGTGGCAACATTAAAAATAAAAGAAATGCGCAAAAATCAGAACTAAATTAATACGGCGGGTTATTTTACCGTTTATATTTATTATTAATACTAGTAGTAGTAGTAGTAGTATGGTCAAAGGTAGATAAGTCTTGCCTTCATTTCATCGTTGTATATAGATTTTATACATTTAAGGGAAATAACTCTCTGTAATATATTAGAATATTTATTTGCACAAAATATAAAATACATAATGAAAAAATCAGGCACAAGGCCATTCAAGGATTTTATTACATATTTATTATTTATTTTAGAACATATTAATCTAAGGGAAATAACTCTCGACAGAGAGAAAAAGAGTTATTTCCCTTAGATTAATAAATAATAATAATAATAATAATAATAATAATAATCAATAAATAACTAATAAATATATAATAAAATGCTCTCTATCTCTATATAAATAAAATGAACTCATTTTTTCCCATCTGATTTTGACATTAATAGGATTAAAAATCAAGATATTTCATGCAAATATAATATGCACAAACGGCAGAACAATATCTGAGGTGTGTTATAGGCTTATTATTTCTCAAATTCCTCGATAATCTTAGATTTCTATACTTTTTCTGCTGAGAAGTCACGGCCAAAATCGATTAAGATCAATGGAAGTGGTAAAATATTTTCTCTCTAATAGATTCCTCCTCCCCCTGCCACCACTTAACACCGTTTGGGGATCGTTCACAAGGAACAGTTGAGAAGAGAACACCGGTTTGGCTTCGTAGTTCTTTCATGTGAAGTTATTTAAAATCACTAAACTAAGCTGCAGTGCTCTGTGGCGTAGTGGTTAGCGTGCTGGACAATTCGCATTATATTTTCACGTTCGCGCCGACCTACCGTAGTCGTTTTTTTTTGTTTTTTGTTTTTTCCTAAACAACTGGAATGGACTTTTCTTGGTGGCCGAACTGTTAACGTTGCAGATGTTTTTTTTGTTTTTTTTCACACTTTATTTTCCTACTTTTACTCATGACTCCGGGTTTGATCCTTCCTACTTACCTACCATAACATTTTTTAAAACTCCCCCCCCCCCGTCCCGGAAACAAACACTCGGGCAACGCCGGGTACCCCCGCTAGTATATAATATTAAAGATTATAAGGTAAATTTTTACGACGTGCCCCAGCGTATTATAAACACCCCAACCTCCCCATGTTAAAAACGGCTTTCGAAATGAACATTCCCCAACCTCGAAAACCGATCTTAACATGGGGAGGTTGGGGGGGGGTCTAAAAGCCGTTCTTAACATGGAGTGGGTGGAGGTGTTTATACTACGCTGGGGCAGATCATAAAAAATACCGATCATAATTTATATTTATATAAATATATACAGTTATATTTATATAAATTTATATAAATATACTAGACTACCCGTGACCCGTTGGATCAGTATCTTATATTGGCTATGGAATTAATGTATGAGCGTGACACTTGTGATGTAAAGAAAATAGTTTTTTGTGACATAACAGAAACATTTCTATGAAATTATATTAAAATGAAAAATAATATAGATAGATTTCTATGAGTCATTCTGTTTATAATTGTTTATTTTTGAAAAAAATAACTTACAGCCATTGAATTATAAGTGGTCTGCCATACTTATAGGTAAATGCGCACTGAACAGATACCATAATACTTAAAATTAAAATCAAATGTTGATACATCTTTTAATTTAAGCGTGGAAAAAAAACAAGACGCTGAAAATGTACACACTAAGACAATACGTTTTATTGTCGCGTTGATTATTTATTTGTAATGCAAATTAAAAAAAAACATATTTTGGGAGTTATTTATTTATGTTGGTAGTGTAGAAGAAAATGTATGAATGTTTTTTTAAGAAAGGTGTATTAAAAAATGGAGAATAATTTTTTTAAAAAAAAAAGGAAGGCGATGGGTAAATTGCCATTGTAAAATGCTCTTATGGTTGTCAACAGGTTAAAGTAGATTTATTTGTAAGAAAATTGCGTTAAAATAACTTAAACGTAATACGGAAATGAACGATGTAAAAAAAAAAAAGCAGAAAGTATTAACAATTATTCATTTAGATAATTTAAACCCAAAAAAATAATTGGGACGCTGAAAATGTACACAGTAAAACAATATGTTTTATTGTCACGTTGATTATTATGGGTTTATATTTATGTACGCATGCACAACCGGAAGTCGTAAACCAGATTTTGGGTTATAACACCCGTTACAAGGTCATTTGAGTTTTATAATTATATAGATTTATATAAATTTATAAATATATAATAAAATACTCTCTCTATATAATATAAATATAATTTATGTTTATATTTATAAAAAAATTTATATAATAAATATATAATAAAATACTCTCTCTCTCTCTCTCTCTCTCTCTCTCTCTCTCTCTCTCTCTCTCTCTCTCTAGCATTTTCGGCTACCATATCGTCAGTTTATTTCAATCGTCTTTTGTCATTTCAAAATTCTCCAAGTGCTCTTATTTTCACGAATAACATTAATAATAGAATGATCTGAGTCATAACAAAATGCTCTCTCTATATAATATAAATAAGTCCTCATGTGTGCAGGTTGGGGTGAAGGTAACTCATGAACAACAGGATGTATTGTAGAGAAAGTATTTCTGTAAAATTGTAAATTTCTTTTAACTCATTATTCATAATCTAAACTTATGTGTATACCACTGGATGCAGGTCCAGATCATACCCAGGGCTGATTTTTTTTTTTTTCTTGTTAAAAAGATCTTAACATAATTTTGTGTCATTCAACTGTGATTTAATTCTCATTAAAATGAGAATAACTAAATCCAGTGCACGGCTTTGTACTTCCCCAGTGGACAGAGAATTTATATGAAAAAGCTAAGTTTAACCCTTATAAAAAATTTTAAAAATATCGCATGAATCTAAAGATTACTTTATTAGCATTGGTTTCCTGATATGTTTTTTAATCAGAATTCTTTCTGGAAACAAATCAGATACTTACGGGAGAGACCACATGAAGGTTGCCAACATCCTAAATGAAAGCGATTTTTGTGGAATGAGCTAGATTCGAACTAGAGACACCCAGGTTGAGACTGGCGTCCATAACAATACAAAATCTTAAATCACTGTCTAAACCCCCTAAAAGTGGTTAAAAATCTAAAAATAAAAATAAAAAAAAGAATTTGTATGAGTCGGCATGGTATGAGTTTGTTAATCGATTCTTTTTTTTTTGTTGTTGGCATTTTTGTAGGTGGAGGGAGGACTTACGATCAGGTGGAGGTTGCCAACATCCCTCAGTAAAAGCAGTGCTATGGAACTTGTGTAAGAACGATTAATCATAAGCGGAATCAAGAATTGAAAAAAAATCAGAATCAAAAAAATTTTTCCAATGTCCAAAACGATTCTTTTAATTGCATTTTTGTCTGTTTTTGTTTAAAACTTTATTTTCTACGACTCGTATTAACGATGTAATGATAAAAATTTGATTTTAAACTATCAGTGAAACTTAAACCTATAGATCACCTCACAGGTGTCTTTTTACGTTTGCGAACATGTACGAACACATTACATAAGTTCTTACGTTAATCCGACTCCCCACTCCCACCCAAATAAAACAGCAAATCTATATTTCGAAATTTTAAAAAGAATCGGGATTAGTAACTGTATCGGAATCAGGAATTTAGAACAGAATCTGCAATTGTATCAGAATAGGCTGGTTGTTTTTGTTTTACGGCATATCAACCCCTTTTCAGGTTATTTAATGCCGAATCCAGTTATTTTGAAGAAAAATTTTTTAATAGAATATATATTATTTTTCAATTCGGTTTCTATTAAACCCATAGTTGGGACCCTAACAGGTACTACCACTCTGACCCAGAGTGGACCTGGGAGCAATGGCAATTAAAGGGTGGCTCCACACTCCCCAAAGCCCGCAAGCTGGGGCCTCACCATTGGATAGAGTTTAAGGTCATATCCAGGATCGTGTCAGAATAGGGGAAAAATGTTGGAACTCTCATCCCTATATGGAACCAACTGGATCTAAACCTGGCACACCCAAGTTGCCAGTCCACATGGATATCTACTTAAAGTACTGTTGCCACCCCGCCACTAAAAGTAGTTAGTGTGTACATAAACAGACAGACAGACAAACAAACACAGACGACTCTCATAATAGTATTAGTATTAGATTAAAAAAAAAAAATTTTTAAATCGATTTCATACTTGAGTGTCGTAGCGAATGTTGCCTGGTGGTTTATGCATCCAAAGGATTCGCTTGATGTAATCAGACATTTTTTGATATGGAATGCCTTGCCGGACAATTACCGACATCAACTGTCCAGCTGCAAGAGAAAATAAAACATTAATTTATTTTGTCTAATGGAATAATTATCACGCACATAGCAAGGTTAACAGGGAAAATAATAAATAAATACTTCAACAGATATCGAGGATAAAAAGGTTTTCTAAACAAAGGATGCAAGATTAATAGAGAAGTTTAGCAATCATTAAGTTGAGCTAGAAAGTCTTGTGAGATCTCGTTAATTCTCGTCTATTTTTGTTAGTTTACTCATTACATAAATCCAGTTATGCGCACACATCTGTTTGTCTGAACCGCCATCTTTGTTTTCCTAGCATAAAAAATAAAACAAAAACATAATTGCCTGTTTTTAAGAATTTTTTAAGGATAACCAATAACAGCAAACAAGGGAGATCAGTCTAAAAGCTTATTACAAAGGAATAGAACTCTTACATCTCAATACAAAGGAGGTAACGGTTTTACTATATTAATGACTAAATGACTAAATTAATGGACGACTAATTGCTGTTGCTGCTTATTTATTTTTTTTTTTATTATTTTTGTTTTTTGCTATTCAAGCAATTTTGACCCAGGCGATCTCCTGTGTTTTCCAGTAGAAAATATCGTAGGTTCATACCTAAAAAGATTTTTTATAATAAACTAGATTTTTTTATCTCTTGAGCCTGAAAAAAAATACAAATATATGTTCAGACAAGGTATCTTTTTCTTTAAAATTTGAATATTTTAAATGCAATAACAAATCTACGTAGCATGAAAGTAGGAAATCTTTGTAAAGAGTAAACAAAGTAAATAGAAACACAGGTATTTATATATAAAAAAAAAATATTTAAAAACAGGCAATTATGTTTTTGGTTATTTTCAAGTTTAGTCACCCTGTGTTTACAAAGGTTATGTGCAGCAGAGCCGTCAGCTGCAAAATAAGTTTTTTATGTTTCAATTTTTTTTTTTTTTCAAATTTTATTTTTTTAAATAAGCAAATGAACAAAAAAATTGGGTTATCAATTTTTTTTTTTAATTATTATTTGTTTATTTTCAAAAATACAATTTAAAAAAAAATGAACAAAACTTGTTTTATTTTGCAGCCAATAGCTCCACACATAGACTTTGTAAACACAAGATGACTAAACTTGAAAGTAACCATTTTTTTTTTTCAATCCAATGTGCCACTTTTGGGAGAACTGAGTTTTCGCCACATTTAAAATGGACTTTATTTTTAATTCTGCCCTCATGGAGAGGCAAGTAAATAACTTTTTTTTTAAAAATTAGAATCAATTTTCTTGGATTCTTATGTCAAAAACAAGTAGCAATCGATTTTCTAATTTAATATTAATTAATTTACCTATCAATGAATTAGCTGCTGTAAAAAAGACGTTATAAAAAGACTGTAGGACAGGGGAGTGGTTGGCAGCAAATCGAACAAGACGAATGTAAAATGTTGTGAGTATGCTGTCAATTTTTTTTTTTTTTTTTCTAATGAGATTATCAACTACTTCAGCAGAAATGTAAAGTTGATACGACCAATGTGAGAGTCAGATTTTGATGAAAAGTTTCATTGTCATGAAACAGACAGATTTAAAATACGATTTGGGTTGAACTTTATGAAAAGCATTGTCATCATGAAATGGAGAGATTAAAATACCATTCAGGTTTCACTTTATGAAAAGCATCGTTGTTGTGATATAGAGAAAAAATTTGATTTAAGTCAAACTTTTGGGACATACGTCATTAAGTTATGAAGAGGATTAAGTTACAAATTAAGCTGGACTTTTTCTTTTTAGAATTAGTGTCGTTGTGCCGTGTGGGCTAATTGTGTCTAGTCTAGTGTTCCAAAGGCTAATAGTATCCAACAATGTTGTTCTAGCCATGTAGTGAGTGCTAGCTTTTTTTTTTTTTTTACATAGGCATCACCACTTATCAAGGCCAAGACGCCACTCGAGGATAAGGGTTAAAAAGTGTACAGTAGGAATTGGACAATATAGTAACCGTTAGTAATGGAGATTCGGTAAATTTGTTAACTTATATGGAATGGCTCATCAAAAACTTGTTTACGTTAGACTTGAAGACAACCATATTGTAGTCAGCTGGAAAGCAGAAAAACGGAAGACAATTCCATAGGCATGCAGTTCTAATAAAGAAGCTTTGCTCATGGAATCTACGCTTAGGTTTAGGTACAGATAAAGAGTGGGGGAAACTAGTGATAGTGTTTTCTGCTAGACAGGTGTTTCTTATCTTTAATATAGGCACATATTCCATTCCCATGGCGATCTTGGGGGTCAGATTTGGAAGTTAAGTTAGAGTATCCTTTAATTACGAAATCATCTAGGGAAATGGTTTGTCCAATGCCAGTTTAACTTACAAATAATGTCTGGTTTAGTCTCCTGTAATTGGGTTTCAACCTCTGGAAGGTTAGAACGTAGACTCCTGATGTGAGAGAAGGAGACCTGGTAGTGGAGGTCTACATTAGAAGTTGGAGATCCAGGTTTAATCGTGTTAGCGAATCCCTTTTAAAGTTTTCTAATTTGATATGGCTTAGATCTTCTGTGTAATTTTTAATTTCACGAGTTTGTAAAAATTTCGTTAAGCAAATTAACCAAATTTCTTTTACCACTATCCCCAAGTCAGAGTAGCAAGTTTGTAAAACCATATCTAAATGCCTAAAAAAGTAGAATGTCTCCCTTCAACAAAAAGTTTGATTGCATTATTTATTAAAAAAACATTCCAATTATAGAAAACTGTTTTAATTTGTTGTTGCTGTTATTATTATCATTATTATTATTATTATTATTATTATTATTATTTACTCACTAGGAGTAGGCACACAGGCCATCATCAAAAATTTCTCTTTGATAACAACTTGTGACATTCTCTGGAGTCTGAGTGACAACAAGTATGCCAAGATTTCCAGTACTCTTCACCTATTTCAATAACCTTCGCAGTTAAATTTGCATTATCGCAACAGCCGTTTACCACTGATTTCTCATTGGCAGAGACCAGTGATCTTCACTGGAATTTTGCACTCATTCAGCGGAGGTCTGTCTAATGCTTTCACTTCTCGGTCATTCCATACTCCTTGACCCTCTTCACTTATTTGGTGTGGCGCCAGTTTATGGTGAAACACACAAAAAAGAAGGAGGAGGGGAAGGCAGGGGCACGGTTAACTTACAATTATATAGTTTCACTTTTCGTGATTCCATATGATGTCCTTTTGTGTTTTTATTTTATTATCATCACTATCATCATTATTATTATTATCATTGTCATTATTATTCAACACTTACTAGGAGTAGTTCTCACATAGGTCATCATTAGAGATTGCTCACTGTCAACAATCTATGGGGTTCCCTGGAGTCTGAGTGACAAGTCTCCCTACAGTTCTAGTACTCTCCACTTTCGATAATCTTTGCAAATAAATTTTAATCATCGCAGAAGCCACTTGCCATTGATTTTTTGCAAGCAATGACGACTGGTCACTGGAATTTGAGTGGCAATAAGCCTCCTCGAGGTCCCAGTTCCCTTTCATAGTCGAGATTTGTTTAGTACTTTGTCTCCCCGGTCGTTTCATCCTTCCTGATTCTTCTTGTGTGGTGTTCTTCATTAAATCCAGAGTAAGGTCGGCTCTTCCCGCTAGTTTTATAATAAAACTAAATAAACAACTTCTTAAAAAAAAAGCAACAAGCATATGGACTTACAGTAATCATCTGTTAAAATATATTTTCTTTTCTTTGTCTTTGAGCGAAAACATTTAATCCAAACTCTCCAAAGGATAATTATCACCAACAAGCAAATGATGGGTGTAATCACATAAAGTAGCAGCTTTTTATCTTTCTTCTTTTCAAGGATCAGTGTTATGGTTATTGAATGTAGCGTCACCTGCGAGGAAGGGAAAGAAAATGGTAAAACAAACATGATTTTTACTTTAGGGTGGCAAAGTAAGGGAGATAACTTATCTCAACCTATTTTTATTTTTTATTTATTTATTTATTTTTTTTTTACAATACAGTGATACGTCGGTGATCGAACAACTCAGTGTTCAAACCAAAAGTTGGAGATTTCATTGCCTCGGTAGTTGAACGAAATTTCGAAGTTCGAACAGCCAGCTTCACTTCAAATGTAAACAAGCGGCAGTGTTACTCCATGAAATGTTGTATTTCATACTGGTCGTGATACTTTTGAAGTGTAGTGTGACGAAGCAACCCCACTCCAACAACATCGCCATGCAAGTCTGTAATTTGCGACAAGAGTTATATTTAGAACAGAGTCATCACAACCCCTTCAACAGTCTAGATAGTGTCCGAGTTATTTTAAGCACATCAGCGTGGCACTAAAACCACATAATTCGATTGGTCGACCCCTTTTTTGCGTGGGACGACAAAGGATCTTGAGGTGTCCAAAAAGTAAAAAAAAAAAAAAATGTCAGTAGATCTCAATAAGACGAATGAAGCAGGCATATCTCAGGACGACAGTAATTAATTACACAAGAAAAAACTTTGCTTCTAAAGTCTTTACACAAAGCCAAACCGATTATTTGAACCACAAAGAAGAAATGGACATCCTTTTACCATTATATGTATACATTCTCAAAGTTTACAGATAAAAAGAGTTAAAAATTCTGAAACCAAATAATTCTATTTTAGTTAATTTAAAGGGGGAAATATCGTTTCGGTTGGCAAACATTTCGGTGTTCGAACAAACATCTGGAACGAATTATGGTCGAGTACCGAGGTACCACTGTATTTGATTTTAACAAAGATTTCCTATATTTCTTCAACCTTCATCTTTTTTTTTTTTAACATTTTTTTTTTTTCAACAATTAATTTTTTACTGCAAAAAATAACAAAGACATTTTTGACTGTTTTGAAATAGAAATGAAAACATTTTTTATTGCCTAGTTAAATGAAAACAAATTTTTTTATTGGAAGAAACAAAGAAAAACAACACTAAAATACAAATAAACAAAAATGAATGTGGATTAAGACTTCGAATCCTCTTAAAGCTATTAATCTATATATTAATAGGATAACATGTATATTATTTATTCTGTGTCATGCTTACATTGTCGTTTAATTGTTATGGACTTCCATTTCTTGTAATAAATAATTTTACTAAGAATTCTTCATAAGTTTTTGTTTCGGTTTCGATTATAGTTGAAGGAATTTAAGTTATATTTACATATATTTTTTTCATAAGTTTTTGTTTTGGTTTCGATTCAAGCCGATGCACCAAAGTCATATGGATATATTTTTTTTATTTTGGAAATCACAACTGTATCACAACTGTATAATATATAAAAATCAATAAAACATTTAATCTATAATAATATATACGAAATCTGCAAGAATTAAAATATCATATTTAAACATACTTTACAACCAGGCTATGCCGGGCGTCCTTGCTAGCTTAGATAAATACTTTCGCAGTTTTAACAAAAGAGTTACAATAATATCAGAGCATCTATTTATGCTGAACATCTACAGAATGTCAACATCAATATATTACACATGAATGAGTCCCCTGTGGAATTTCCACAGGTCCCACTAGTTACAATTTTTATATTAAAATGAAAAACTCATCTCCCATATTGATCTTATTTTATACATCTAATATAAATTATCCCAAAGAATTGTCTATCAGGTTTCTCTGATTCTCATCTTTAAAGTGATTTTTTTTGTGTTGTTGACTTGCTGTTCCTTTCATCTTTCTTAATCATCTTTTTGTTTTGTTTTGGAATACTGTGTCTGTTTTATTATTGGCTCACAAGGAGCTTTCACACAAGTCATCAAAGATCTCTCCTTGACAATAACTTGTGGTGTTCCTTAGAAGCTGAGTGACATTATTATTATTATTATTATTATTATTATTATTATTATTATCATCATTATTATTATTCACTCACTAAGAGTTTTTACATAGGCCATCATCAAAGAATTCTTTGAGAACAACTTGTGGTGTTCCCTGGAATCTGAGTGACAACCAGTCTCCCCAGATTCCCAGTACTCTCCACCTCTTTCGATTACATTTGCAAACTAATTTGCGTTATCGCAACAACCATTTACTATTAATTTCTCATCGGTAACGGCCATTGGCCTTCACTAGAATTTGAGTACAATAAGCTTTCCCTGAGTCCCAGTTCTCCTCACACTCATCCAGTGAAGGCCTGGTTAGTGCTTTCTCTCCTCTGTCTTTCCATCCTCCTTGACCTTTCTACTATTTGGTGCGGTGCCAGATGTACTGACGCCAGTTTTTCTTTCTTGGGAGAGGAGGGGAAGTGGGAATAGGTACTTTTCACTTGAGTGTATCAGTTCTCTTAGTTGCGCCTTTTTGTTTCACTTCTGTTGTGGTTTATATATGCCAGGTTAGAATTTGTCATTCATGTAGTGTAGTTACCGTTCGTTGCTGCTACTGCTGCTTCATTATTATTGTTATTTGGTAGTCTCTAAAGAACATCCCAATAAACCAGAGACAATATTTTTGTGGTACTAGTTGCAAAATGCGCATAAGATGATAAAGGGAAAATGTATAGGCATTCACTGAAATAAAACCTTTTTAAAAAAACAAACAAAACTTATGATTGTGGATTGATTATTTCCTTTGATTATTGCGATACAAGGAAGTAAATAGTCTATTTATGTAAAAAAAAAAAAAAAAAAAAAAAAAAGGAAGGAAGGAAACATTTCTGGAAGTGCAAAAATTTAAACTTTAAAAAAGTGAGGTTTTCAAGTCTGGTTGCAGGAATGAGAAAGAAAATCGAATCCATGATGAAAAATAAACTTTTTGCAAAACTGATGAGATTCTTTGAATTTCAATTTCCTCTCAAACCCCCTCACACTTAAACCTTAAAATTTTAGACATTTTCTAGAATCAAAATCTTGTAATAGATTTTTTTATCAAATTGGAATAAGGATTCTAAACTTAAGGCCAAGTATCAGTATATTTTTATTTAAATCTTCTTAAAAAGATAATAACAGTAGTGCTAAACTATTCAGTTTGAAGAATTAATTTTATCCATTCTGAGATTGGTATTCTTTTAGTAAATTAAAAAAGAAAAGATACATACGTTTATAGTGCCTTCAGTGTTTTTATCTTGGACTGTACATTTAATATAATTAGACTCCAGATTTTGTATCGTACAATTTTCAGTCTTAGTTATAATGGTGTATTCTGCTTTAGTGGCAGCTTTATTTAAATTCTCTCCCTGAAAAAGAAATAAAAAATAAACTTTCATATATCTTCAACTAGTAGGCTTCCATTTTTATCTCTTTTGCATAAAACTAAAGTAAATATTGCCCGAATTTGGACTCTTACATCTAGAACTGTGTTCCCAAATTCATTATACTCGGTTAATTAGTTTGAGCATGAATACTGTACATCCAAATATATGAACATATAAACGTACCTCACTTTATATGGCTAAAGCCTAGCTAACCAGTGTTTTGCTGTTGCCCAAGAAAGCTGATTAGCTCAAGAAATTCCATGCCCCAACATTGAAATATTGAATTATTTGTTGCTCGTAGCTGTCCGGCTCGAAAACAGACCTCACGATGTTAATATAAACAGTTAGTTGGCTTGCTACCAGGACATAGGATTTGGTTTAATGGAGGACTTTTTTTTCTTTTAAAAAAAAATAAGTGACACTGTTCAAAGTCAATTTTGGCACAAAAAAAATGCAAGCACAAAAACAATTTTTTTTCTTCTGATTATTTAGATTATTGGAACTATTAAAATACTAAAATTATTAGGACCACTAAAAATAATAAAATTATAATAACCATTAAAAATACTAAAATTATTGGACCATTAAAAGCACTAAGATTATTAATACTACCAAAAGTATTAAGATTATAGGACCACTAAATGTACTAAGCTTATGTGGATAACATTATTGAGACTGCTAAAAAGTACTAAGTTTGATGAACTATTAAAAGTACTAATATTATTGGATAACTAAATGTACTAAGATTATTGGACTACTAAAAGAACTAAGATTATTAAACTACTAAAAATACTAAGATTATTGGCTTACTAAAAATACTAAGATTATTGGCTTATTAAAAATACTAACATTATTGGACTGCTAAATGTACTCAGATTATTGGATCACTAAATGTACTAAGATTATTGGGGCTACTAAAAACACTAACATTATTGGGACCACTAAAAGTACTAACATTATTGGGACCACTAAAAATACTAAGATTATTAGACCACTAAAAGTAATAACATCATTGGACTACTAAAAGTAAAAAGATTATTGGACTACTAAAAATACTAAGATTATTGGATTACTAAAAGTACAAACATTGCTGAACTACTAAAAATATTATTAGAACCGCTAAAAGTACTAAGATTGATGAACTATTAAAAGTACTACGTTTATTGGGACCACTAAAAGTACTAACATTATTGGACCACTAAAAGTACTAACATTATTGGACCACTAAAAGTACTAACATTATTGGACCACTAAAAGTACTAACATTATTGGACCACTAAAAATACTAATATTATTGGCCACTAAAAGTACTAAGATTATTGGACTACTAAATGTACTAAGATTATTGGGGCTACTAAAAACACTAAAATTATTGGGACCACTAAAAGTACTAACATTATTGGGATCACTAAAAATACAAAGATTATTGGGACCACTAAAAATACTAAGATTATTGGACCACTAAAAGTAATAACATTATTGGATTACTAAAAATGCTAAGATTATTGGATTACTAAAAGTACTAACATTGTTGAACTACTACAAATATTATTAGAACCGCTAAAAGTACTAAGATTGATGAACTATTAAAAGTACTACGTTTATTGCGACCACTAAAAGTACTAACATTATTGGACCACTAAAAGTACTAACATTATTGGACTACTAAATGCACTAACATTATTGGGACCACTAAAAATACTAAAATTATTAGACCATTAAAAGTAAAAAGATTATTGGACTACTAAAAATACTAAGATTATTAGATTACTAAAAGTACAAAGATTGTTGAACTACTAAAAGCACTAAGATTATTGGACTACTAAAAATATTAATATTATTGTATCCACTGGAATGCTCTTCCACTCTTCAGTTATGACATCGTGGAGCAGGCGGATATTTGAGACTTTGCGCACCTCCACCTTCTGCTTGAAGATGCGCCAAAGATGTTCCAGTGAGTTCAAGTCTGAAGACATGCTTAGCCATCACCTTTACCCTCAGCCTCTTCAGTAAAGCAGTGGTTGTCTTGGATGTGTGTTTTGCGTCATTGTCATGCTGGCACATTGCTCTGTGACCCAGTTTCTGGAGAAAGGGGATCGTGCTCTGCTGTAGTATTTGACAGTACATGTTGAAGTTCATGTTTCCCTCAATGAAATGTAACTCTCCAATACCTGCAGCTCCAGACCATGACATTCCCACTACCATGCTTGACTGTAGGTATGGTACACTTATCTTTGTACTCCTCACCTGGTTGCCACCACACATGCTTAAGGCCATCAGAACCAAACAAATTAAATTTCGTCTCAGCACACCAATTTGAGGAGTACAAAGATAAGTAAAGGTGATGGACTGGCCAAGCATGTCTCCAGACTTGAACTCAATATAACATCTTTGGGGCATCTTTAAGCAGAAGGTGAAGTGTGCAAATCTCAAATGTCTGCCAACTCCACGACGTCATAATTGAAGAGTGGAAGAGCATTCCAGTTGCTACATGTGAAGCTCTAGTAAACTTCATGCCCAGGAGAGTAAAGGCAGTTTTGGATAATGATGATGGCCACTCAAAATATTGAGAGTTGACATGTTGTATGTTAATATTGACAACTTTTCGTAAGGGGGTGTACTCACTTTTGTTGCCAGGGATTTAGCTCTTAATGGCTATACTTTGAGTTATTTTGAGGGGAAAAATAAAGAAACTCTGTTATATATGCTGCAGACAGACTACTTTTCATTGTGTCAAAATATCATTTTTTCAGTGTTGTCCCATGAAGAGATATACTTAAATATTTGAAGAAATGTGAGGCGTGTACTCATCTTTGTGATATATATATATATATATATATATATATATATATATATATACAACTACTTATTTACTCACGTAAAATTAATATACGAAAGTATAGATTTATGCGTAAACTTGAAGTATTTACTTCAAAAGTGCTCAATACGTAGGTAGAGCTAGTTAGTAATTTATAAAATATATATGGCGATTAAGCTACACTGAATATTCTGCGTTTCATCCACTATAGGGTTCGTCAGGCTTATGCGCGAATTCTGTGGTTGTTTCTCGTTTTTATATATGTTGAGGATTTTCGTTAGCCAATCAGCTTTCTAGTATCCACCATGTAAATTATGCCTCCATGAAAAATTTGCTGTCCTGCACTTTAAAGAACCCCAAAATCTATTAAATTGTAGACGAGAAATAGCAAACAATTGTGTTCACAAAATAAAACTTACTCTAGGATAGCGATACAAAATAGCTTTAAAACTAACAAAAACAATAGAAAACAAACAAATAAATAAATTAAATAAACATGAATATACATAAACGACCACATATATATATATATATATATATATATATATATATATATATATGTATGTATGTGTGCATGTATGTGTGTACACATATGTATATTTATATATATATAAAAAAAAAAAAAGAGCAGAAATGAGGAAAATCGTCTGCCTTAAACCACTAACCTAGTTCTAAAACAGATCCTTTGTTCGATAAAATGCATGCCCATCGGCTGATAGGAAGGGGCGCGGTGGATACTAGAAAGCTGATTGGCTAACGAAAATCCTCAACATATATAAAAACGAGAAACAACCACAGAATTCGCGCATAAGCCTGACGAATCCTATAGTGGATGAAACGCCAAATATTCAGTGTAGCTTAATCGCCATATATATTTTATAAATTACTATATATATATATATATATATATATATATATAATAAAAAGCAAGTTATCCCTATATATATAAAATGAACTCATTTTTCCCCTTTGATTTTGACCTCAATAGGATTGAAAATCAAGACATTTCATGCAAATGTAATATGCACAAACTGCAGCACATTATCTGAGGTGTGTTGTAGGCCTATTACCTCGATAATCATGGATTCCTATATTTTTTCTGGTGAAAGTTCACGGCCAAAATCAGTTATAATCTATGAAAGTTGTAAAATCTTTTCCCTCTATTAAATTCCTCCTACCCCCGATACCACTTACACTGTTGGGGATTTGTTCGCAAGGGACAGTATGAAGAAACACCAGTTTAAGCGTATCAAAGGGTTATTTATGCTTTCTGTTTTTCTGATTTCTTTTTTTGAAGAAGTTGTATGTTTGTTCGTTTTTTTTTGTTTTTTTTTTGTTTTTTTTTGGTTTTGCCAATTATATACACAAATTTAACATCGTTTTTTCTTTTATTTTCATTTTGATTTTGATATTAAAACAGGGTTACTTCTTCGCTTATTCTTTACTTTGCACACTCACCTCCAAACACCCGGGCAACTCCGGGTACCACCGCTAGTATTATTATATTATGACAATAACCTTTTTTAACCAAACTTTTATAATAATAAAAAACAAGTTATATTTATGTCACAACAATAAAATTTTTTAAACCAAACTTTGTATTAATATATTTTTTTTTCATGAATGGTTTATTGAAGCAATGCTCGCTTGTGTGATATTTGTTTAAATATGTTTTGTTCCTTACATCAAAAAATTACCTTGTAATTTTGCCCTTGTGGAGAGGCAAGCAAATAGCAAAGATTTTTTTTTTGTATAAAAAATAAACGTTATAAAAACATTTCGAAATAAAATTATGTATTTTATAATTGATCATTATGTCATTTTCATAAAATTGACTCAGTCTATAAGGATTTCTTTTCATTGACTGCTGACAGGAAAGATCAGCGTCCTGATAATAATCAATAAAAAAAAAAAACTACTTCATTTTAATTAGGAATGTTTTAATAACTTTTAGTTTTTTTGCCCTTGTGGTGAGTGAGGTAAGCAAATAGCAAAGTTTTTTTATTTTAAAAAATAAATCTTATAAAAAGATTTATATTTTATGAACAGGATCCAAATGTTATGCTGCAAAAGATAATGAAGTAATGCCAGTGTTTAATAAATATTAAATATTAAAAATAGATAATAATTGGATTGAAGAGAAAAACATATCTTGGAAAGTGCAATCCAAATAAAAAAAGAAATGTTATGTGCAATGCGTTTGGGGGGAAAGCATATAAAAGAGACTATTTCTTCAAGGATAAAATATGCGTTAATAGTGGTCGTGTATACTTTAAAATTCACATAGTCGTATGCAAAATAAGTAAAAGAAAAAAGTTGAAGGTGAACTATTTTTTGCTGATAACAAAACAAAGGTAGAAGGAGAAAATAACTTTAAAAAAATGGACAAACTGTAAACTTGTTACTCTATTCATGGATTCATATATAGATAATAAACGAACAAGCATGAAAAAATAAGCTATCCACAGAATTACAGTCCAAAGGAGAACTAAATTGTAACATTTCATCCATGGGGAAAGCTCGAAAGTGTATGTACTTCCTCATTCACAAAATCTGGTCAGATTAGACATGATTGTACTGTTCAATTTCTAGGAATTACGATGAATTCTTTCTGTTGATAAAACAATGAAGCAAACAGAAAAAATCTATTATGGATTTGAGAAACAAATTCCTTCGCATTTTTTTTTTTTTGTATGCTTTTTTTTTAAGGACTCGGTTTGTGCACCAAAAATAGAAGTTCACTTCGAATGAAAAGAAAATATTTAACCAATTTTTAAACTCAAGAGAAAAGTATCATTTTCGACACTAGACGCAAAAAAGGAGAAATTAGAAAGGTTGGAAAAATGGCGTAATTTCTAAATTTGGTTACTCTGAGTGAGCATCGCCAACAGTATATATAAAAAAAGAAAGACTGAAAAGTCAGAGTGTGCGCTGACTTTTCATCAGGTGTTAATGACTGTTTAAAAGACCATGCATATGCACTACAATCTCTAGAATATTCATGAAATTAAATGGTGGTAGAGTATTTTCAAGATTGTGTTGACTGAAATTACGTGCTAATTTATCACTTATCAAGCTATGTCATAATATTTTTGTTATTTTTTAGTGATAAATAACTCCCCTGCAGCCTTGAAGAGTTGCCTCCTATTACATATGCATAAGTTTACTTCCTTTACATGTGCATTTACACGCCATATATATAAAATAGAGTGTAAAAGATAGATTCAGACAAAGTCATAATGAACACAGAAAGTGTTCTTATTTTGAAATGTGGCTGCATAGGAACTTTTAAAAAGAAGAAAAAAAACGGTGAGTAAACTCACTTCCTTTTTGCGCATGCTTATTGATTTCCTCTCTATGATTAAAGTCCAACTTTGTAATGGTTTTACTCACCGGGATGACAACAACATCATCCTCCATTTCTGCATTTTTAAATTTGGGGTTAGGATAATAAACCAAGTTTCTCTGTTGTACATATGTATCCATAATTAGATGTAAAGCGATTTCTGTGGAGTTGCTGGAATCGTTTAGGCTTGGAGAAAGGCATGTCATATGATCACCATTTTTCGTACAATTTTCCGCCTAGAAAATGAAAAGAAAAAGAAGAAACACAGCAGAGATGAAAAAAAGCCTCAGAATGTCAATCGTTATTCTAGATTTGGTATAATGCTGCCAAAAATGGCTCTATAAAATGTGAACATTTAATATTATATTTTAAGATTTGTGTAACAATGTGCCATACTGAATATGTTGGATTATCATAGTGAAAGAGGTGTATTTTTTATAGAAATCGCTCCAGACAAGCATGGCAAAGAACTCTCTGAGGATCTTAAAAAACGTATTGTTGCACTGCATAAAGATGGCCAAGGCTACAAATAGATTGCTAACACCTTGAAACTGAGCTGCCACATAGTGGCTAAGATCATCCAGCATTCTAAAAGAGTAGGGTCCACTCAGAACAGGTCTCGCGTAGGTCATCCAAAGAAGCTGAGCGTCACATCCAAATGCTTTCTTTGAAAGATCAGCATAGGAGTGCTGTTAGCATTGCTGCAGAGATTAAAGAGGTTGGGGCTCAGCCTGTTAGTGTTCAGACCATACGCCACACACTACATCAAATTGGTGTGCATGGCTGTCACACCAGGAGGAAGCTTTTTCTGAAGGCAATACACAAGAAAGCCCGCAAACAGTTTGCTGAAGACATGCCAACAAAGCTCATAGATTACTGAAACCATATCCTATGGTCTGATGAGACGAAATTTAATTTGTTTGGTTCTGATGGCCTTAAGCATGTGTGGTGGCAACCAGGTAAGGAGTACAAAGATAAGTGTATCATGCCTACAGTCAAGCATGGTAGTGGGAATTTCATGTCCAGATCTGCATGAGTGCTGCAGATATTGGAGAGTTACATTTCATTGAGGGAAACATGAACTTCAACATATACTGTCAAATACTGCAGCAGAGCATGATCCCCTCCCTCCAGAAACTGGGTCGCAGAGCAATGTTCCAGCATGACAATGACCCAAAACACACATCCAAAACAACCACTGCTTTACTGAAGAGGCTGAGGGTAAAGGTGATGGACTGGCCAAGCATGTCTCCAAACTTGAACTGAATAGAATATCGTTGGGGCATCTTTAAGCAGAAGGTGAGGTGTGCAAATCTCAAATATCCGCCAGCTCCGCAACGTCATAATTGAAGAGTGGAAGAGCATTCCAGTTGCTACATGTGAAGCTCTGGTAAACTCCATGCCCAGGAGAGTAAAGGCAGTTTTGGATAATGATGGTGGCCACACAAAATATTGAGAGTTGACATATTGTATGTTAATATTGACAACTTTTCGTAAGGAGTGTACTCACTTTTGTTGCCAGGGATTTAACTTTTAATGGCTATATTTTGAGTTATTTTAAGGGGGAAATAAATCAACTCTGTTATACATGCTGCAAACAGACTACTTTTCATTGAGTCTAAACATCATATTTTTCAGAGTTGCCCCATGAAGAGATATACTTAAATATTTGAAGAAATGTGAGGAGTGTACTCACTTTTGTGATACACTGTATATGTATATATGTAATTCAAAAAAAAATAATAAGTTAAATATATAGATAAATTTATTTGTCGATTCAATAAGGAAAACAAGAGTATTTTGTTTTCCTTTTCGAACTAACAAAAAATTATCTATATTTATATGTGTCATATTTTGTTTTGAATTATTATGTTATGCTCCACCTTTAAGTATTGAGCTTTATATACCCTGATAGGTCCCTATATAAAGAGTCATCTGAATTCTTTAAACTCTTTTGCTACTCATATATATATATATATATATATATATATATATATATATATATATATATATATATATATATATATATATAAAGAGAGAGAGAAAGAAATTACAGCCAATTGGACAAAGAGTGTCATTGTTAGAGTGAAAATTTTCTATTTACTTTTTGGGCAGCACATTCTGCATCATCAAGAATCCTAAACCACTTGTACTGACCAAAAGTTTAGGTCACAAAACCACTATTACCATCCTCTTCAGCACTATATTAAACCTTCCTCTTCTCTACAGTGTAAAAGACAATTCTCACTCCTTAACCCTCCCTTACACCTAGTCACCCTGCTTACTGACTCCTCCCCTACCAGCCTGCTGCTACCATCCAAGTAGAGCACTCTGGTGCCTTTTCAACGAGAATGAGGCAAAGTTCACTGAGACGACGTCCAGTACACACATGTTTTGATGACTGCTATACTCATGTCATCTTACCATGTTCGCAGTGTTAACAGAAAATAAAATAATCCTTCAAATTAGTATTTGTGTTGTGTCTTATTCAAACGAGATAACAGCAAATATTACACACTAATCAGCCTCTTCGAGCCAACAAATCCCACACTGGACACCCTACGACCTAGAATCATATTGATGAGTCTTTATGACTACATAATTGAGTACAAACTTGGGTCACACATTTTCACTATTGACACAATAAGTCGTCTGTTTCTACAGGAAGTTATGGATGTTCCAACATCCGGTTGTGTTATATATCTCATTTATCACCTTGACAACTGTATAAGTGGCTCATCTGACATACACACTAGCAAAACTAGGAGCTACGCAACAAAGGAAGCTGATAATCTTTTAAAGGAAACTTATTTTTGTTTAAACTCATGATTTGTGCGTTTTTTTATTTTTTTATTTATTTTTTTTTTTCAGATTTAAAAATTAACCACAAGTCATTAGTTTCAGCAAAATGAGTATAATGATCTCAGAAACAAACAATTTATTTTATGACACAAAAATACGAAAAGACATTTTCATATCCAAAAATCAAGAACTGCTAGCTCTCTCTCTCTCTCTCTCTCTCTCTCTCTCTCTCTCTCTCTCGTTAGAAAATGCAAAATCGCACGTGTCTTTCGCATTTTCTTGCATGTCAGAGAGAGAGAGAAAGAAGTAGAGCTAGCAGTTCTTGATTTTTGGATACGAAAATGTCTTTTCGTATTTTTATCTGATAAAATAAATTGTTTTATTTCTGAGGTCGTTACATGAGTAATTTTCAATATGGCTGACTGAAAACATTTTTACCTGTTTTATTTTACCACAAGGGAGGTCACGTGTTATTAAGACCCAAAGGCAACTCGAGGATAAGGGTTAATGAGTGTCGACTGGCTGGTGAAACAACACTATGATTATCAAGAATGTTGGAACTTGATTAGGATTTCATTATTTAAGAGGACAACCCAACAAGAACTTGTTTACATTGGACTTGTAAACGGCCATATTATAATCAGCTGGTAAATTATATTCCACAGACAGGTAGTTCTGGGAAAGAAACTTTGCTCATGGAATTTTCCTTTAGGTTTAGGCATAGATAGAGAGTAAAGGAAATTGTTAACAGTTGTTGTAGCTAGATGAATGCTCTTGTGAATGTTTGGGGGGGGCATAGATTGAAGCTCAGTCGAGCACCTGCTATTAAAATAACGATAGAGCAAAGATAGACTCGCAACATCTCTTCTGTGAGAAAGAGAAATTAGGGAGAAAAAAAAGAGTCTTGCCCACTAGATTTCAAAGTCGGTTCTCTAGCCTGTCGAGGTAGGATAGAGTGCTCTGAAGCAGAATGGATAATTTTCAACATGGCCGACTGGAAACATCCACAAGATGAATATAATGTACTAATGTAAATCTGCTCATTATTTACAGTGAAATAGCTTTTGGTATTACCATGAGAAACTTATTCTTTTTTACTTAAAATCATGTTAACACTTATAGTAAAACAAAAATGTAATAATAATAATAATAAAACTGCATAATTCTAAGGTAACCTTCCTGCACCCCTGCCTCCACCTGTTTATTTATTTATTTGTGTGTGTATCACCAAAAACTGGCATCACACCAAATAAATAAGGAGGGTCAAGGAGGATGGAATGACTGAGAAGTGAAAGCACTAGCCAAACTTCTGTTGGATGAGTGCAAAGAGGACTGGAACCTTGACGAGGTTTATTGCCACCCAAATTCCAATGAAGACCAATAGTCGCTGCCAATGAGAAATCAATGGTAAGCGACTGTTCCGATAATGCAAATTCAATTGAAAAGTTTATCGAAAGAGGAGGAGAGTACTGGAAATCTGGGAAGACTTGTTGTCACTCGTACTCCAGAGAATGTTACAAGTTGTTCTCAAAGAGAAATTTTTGATGATGGCCTGTGTGACTACTCCTAGTGAGTAAATAATAATAATAATATTAATAATAATAATAATAATAATAATAATAACAGCAACAACAAATTAAAACAGTTTTCTATAATTGGAATGTTTTTTTAATAAATAATGCAATCAAATTTTTTCTTGAAGGGAGACATTCTACTTTTTTAGGCATTTAGATATGGTTTTACAAACTTATAAATAATAATAATAATAATAATAATATCAAATAAGTTATAGCAATCGATTGGCACACACAAAAAAAAATGCTCTCCTTCGAAAAATCTTATTATGAAAAAATGTGAACCTGAAAAAAGAAGAAAATATAACTTACCGAAGCGTCAGGGGAAGAAAGTTGAGCCGAACTGATGTGTGAAAAATATTTTCCCTGGAATTCAATTTCACGTCCACCCCTAATAAAACAAAATGATTGGAAACAATAACAACATGACGACGACGGCAATGATGATGACGATGATGACGATCTATATAATAATAGATTGTCAGTAGCATGAATGAGGATAAATAAAATAATGACTTTAATTGGCTGAGCGTTGGTGTGGACATATCATGCATTTATCCTGACGAATTCCTCCGGGAATGAAACAAACATTTCTGTGTAATCCTAATGAAGGAATACTAAGGCTGTGACAACAGCATATTCTTTTCATTCTTTTGACTCTCGAGTATATATCCGACATGGTAACACACAGTCAATCAACTGAGAACCACATCAGTCTAGATAAACACATATAAGATATTAACGGATATATACTCAAGAGTCAAAACAATGGAAAGAATATGCTGTTGTCATAGATAGATATAGAATCAGGTATACTTGGAGAGAGGTATATATTTTTGGTATGTTGGTTTGTTTGAACTGCATAGAAGCTTCAATGCATACTGTTTGTTTGTTGCATTTTTTTTTGTTTTTTTTTACATGGAAGTCACCACTTATCAAGGCCCTGAGGCCACTCGGGTATAAGGATTATTGCGTGTACAGTAATCAATGGGACAATATCGTAGTAATCGTTAGTAATGGAGATCTGATAAAGTGTCTTATTTAAGGGAGCAGTTTATCAGGAACTTGTTTATGATGGACTTGAAGACATCCAAGTTGTAGTCAGGTGGGAAACAGGCAAACGGAAGAGAGTTCCACAGGTGTGCACTTCTAAGAAAGAAGCTTTGTTCATGGAATCTACATTTTGATTTAGGCACAGATAAAGAGTGGGGAAAATTACTGACAGTGGTTTCAGCTAGACGGGTATTTTTCGTGAAAGATTGGCGAGGACCAGAGATTGGAGCTCAGACGAGCACTTCTCATGGAAATAACGATAAAACAATGACAGGCTCGCAATGTTCCTTCTGTGGGAGAGAGGTTGCAGGGTAGAGAAAAGGGCATCCCTCACTAAGCCACAAAGTCTATTTTGTACTCTGTCAAGGCAGGATAGGCTGTTTTTAGCAGCTCCTGCTCAGATATAGCAGCAGTACTTCATCCTTGGACGTACTTGACTTTTATATAGATAGAGAATTGCATCAGCAGTAAGATATCTACTGGAGCAGTAAAAGGATCCCACCATTTTTCCAGTGACCTTGGCAACAGATTTGATGTACATGTTCCATTTCAGATCAGGAGTAAAGGTCAATCCCAGAAGCTTGTCAAAGTTGTCGTTGTTGAGTGAATTGTATCTGAACACAGCATTGAACATGGCAATATCAATATCATCTGCCTGTATTTGATCATAATCTTTTCAGTAGATATGAAGCACCTGATGTTTCTGAAGGATTTCAGCTTTCCAGCTTACCCCCAACACAAAGGTCAACAGGAACCAGCGGTTACTCCAAATCGTCAAGAAAAGTTGTCATCTATAGACATTAAGTGACAGTTTCACATGCTCTAATGTTATCCTTACTTTAAACTGTGATAGATGACTCAACGTCCTGCAAAAGACTCACAGCAAAAAACATGTCGAGCTACAACCAGTCTAAATAATTTTCCTTTCTTTCTCTGCGTACTTGGAACTAAACAAAGCTTCCATGAACAGAACTTTTTGCACAATATTATGTTTTCAAGTCCAATGTAAACAAATTCTTGTTAGGCTATCCCCTTAAATAACCCAATTTTGACCAGTTTCAACCATTGTTTCCATGTTGTCACCATTCACCTGACAAACTCATTACCCATTATCCTCGACTGGCCTTTGAGCCTTGATAAGAAGTGACTCATTAATACATCTATATAATTTTTTAAAAAAAGTTATTGCGTAGGGAAATGTACACAGACAGACAGACAGACACGTTCACTTTGATAGATAGATAGATTTGTTTAACAAAAAATACATATGTATACATAAATATATATGGAAACAATTTTGTGTTTACAATAAACTGCTATTTTTCTTTATTTTGGGGTGTTTTTAAGGCTCTCATTATCCTCGCCCATCATCCGCATATATCATACATATATCCGCATATATCATACACATCACAATTTCATCCGCATATATCATACACATCACAATTTCCATTTTGTCATTATTGCATTGTAAATATAAAGTCATTATATATTTTATTTAAAAAAAAAAAAAAAAAGGAAAAGTCATTGTATATAATTTTATTTAAAAGGAAAAAAAAAAAAAAAAAAAAAAACTTGTACATATTGTCATCTGGGGCTTTAAATAGATCCAACTCCTAGAGTGAATGCGGTATTGTGGTGATTACAACTAGTGATAGGGAATAGACAAGTGGACGACCCCCGACACCCATTCCCCCCCCCCACACCCTTTCTGGCCTCATGCCACATTTAAAAAGAATTAGTTGCCTGTTTTATATAATTTTAACCCTAAAATTCTGTAAAATTTGTGATTTTTCTTCTTAAATAAATATTTAAATAAATAGAAAAGAGGCTTGCCTTTTTTCTATTGTTCTTGGCCTTCGGGCTGGGATCAAAGTGTAGTATTTGTTCTGCAGATGCTGCACTTAAGATAATTTGTACCAGTCAATGGAGGGAGAACCCTCTATACTGGAACAATTATTATTTTTGGTAACCAGAGTGCCCCCTTTTTGCCTACTTTTAGGGGAGCTGGTTTATACCCCACATTAAAAACGGCCTTGTGCCTAATTTGCTTTGGTGGGGAAGCAAATAAATACATTAAATAAATAGAAAAGAGGGTTTTTAATATGAATATCGATATGCACAAAAGAAAACCGAATTTATAGGAGTATAGATATATATATAAAATTGAATGTGTCTGTGAGGAGTATATATATATATATATATATATATATATATATATATATATATATATATATATAAGTGAACGTTTCTATGCAATAACTCTGTCAATTTTTAGTCTACAGACTCGAAATTTGATATACAAGGTACTGAGATTTGGGAAAATCTATGTGATCGGTTTTTGGCCAGAAATTTGACTGTTAAGGGGTCAAAGTTCAACGATTTGACCTTTGAGAACTCTACCAAACTCCTCCGATAATTGTGAGTGTAAACACTTGAAATTTTAGGTATAGGTTCCTTGAACATGGATCTAACTTAATAACTTAATTTGAGTCCAAAACAATAAATGTTAAGGGGTCATAATAGAGGTCAAAGTTTAAAAAATTGATCTGTTTTTTTTTTTTTTTTTTTTTTTTTTTTTGCTCAGCATACACCTCCAAACACCCGGGCAACGCCGGGCACCCATGCTAGTATATAACTTGAGTTCCTTCAGCTATAATCGAAACTGAAGCCGAAACTTATGAAGAATTCTTGGTGAAATTATTTATTAAAAGAAATGGAAGGTCATAACAATTAAACGACTGTCACTCGGAAGAAAAAAAAAAGATGTAAGCGCGACACACAAAATAACACACACGCTATCGTTTATATATATATATATATATATATATATATGTTTGGATCTCACTACTGTATATTAAGTTCAATATAATAATTGATGGAGAATTGTTACTTTAATAATAAATACGAGACCAAGTAAAGAATAGATACCTCGTAGCAGGAGACGACGACCGGTGACGACCGGCGCACATTTCAAGTGACACCGGTAATTCGACCTTGACATTGTTACAAGCACATGGCGTTATTTGTTTGTAAACACGTCAAATAGCAGACATGGTCAAATGTTCGCGAGCCAGATTTTTTTTAAATATATTTACAAAACTGGCTTTGTTTTAGTTTGGCATCCCCGTTGTTCTTGCAAAACTGTGAACATGGCGGTGTATGCGAAAAAATTCGTCTCCGGCAATGTTTGAAGTCAAACGTCAATGTTAGTTTTATTTTTAATAAAAACGAGATTTTTTTTTTTTTTTTTTTTCAATTACATTACAAACTTTATTTGAACTTTTTAATAAACACAAAAATACACATTATACACCGTTTATGATATACAATTTTTACATTTATTTAACCAAAATATATGATGAAAAATCGTCCCCGGTTTTTTCGAAAAAGATTTTTCCAATTTTTTTTTTTTTTTTTTTTTTTTTTTCTGGAAATGAAACTTTTTCAATCAACTTTTTCGGAAATGAGATTTAATTATATATATAAAAGAAAGATGTTTTATTTTTTTCATTTGTCACTTTGACACTCATGTATTGGGTACTTTTTTTTGTTTGTTTGTTTTTCATAATGCTTGATTAAAATACATGAGAAATGTAAAAAAAAAAAAAAAGGGTAAATATCCAGATACGCTACAACAGAATACCGACCACTCTAATTTGTTTTTGTTTTTTTAGAGGTAATTGAGGTCGCTGACAACGAAATCTGATAATCAAACTTGGGGCAAATTTACCGTTTGCATGGTATTAACCCCTGAACCCACGAACTACTTTTCACCATTTTGCAGCTTGCGCGTGCGCTGTAGCATAAACGACGGCGTAAACAAGCAAACTGCCTTCTCACATGGCATACAAATGTTCCGCGAAAAATTTGAAATTAGATGAAAAAGAAATAAAGCAAGAAAAGAAAAGCACACCAAGTTGTGTGTGTGTGGGGGGGGGGGGGGGGTAATTTAGTTTTTTTTTTTTTGTTTTTTTTCCAGAACATAGAATTTTCTAATTTTCAAAAATACATTATAGCACTTTTGGGGTGGAAAATTTAAAATTAGCTGAAAAAGAAATAAAACAAGAAATAAAAGCACTCTAAGTTGGGGAGAGGGGAGGGGTTAATTTAATTGTTTTTTTGTTTTTTTTCCTGGAACATAGAATTTTCAAATTTTCAAAAAGTCGGTGCGTTATTTACGGAAAAACGGTTAACTAAACTGCAGAAGCACCTATTAAGCCACATAAGTTCTATAATTGAATCCCCCTCCCGCAAAAAAAAAAGAACGAAAAACATAAAAATGTTTGGTGCTTATGTTTTTGTAAACTTCATTAAAAACTTCGTGAGACAAAAAAAAAAAAAAAGGTCCCCCAAGTTGTTGTACTTTTCTTTAATTGTAAGTCATTAAAAAATGTCGGTCCGTAATTTTTTGATTGATACGCCATGTGAGAAGGCAGTTTGTTCGGTGAAGCATTAAGCAAGCCGTCGTTTATGCTGCAGCGCACGCGCGTAGCGTAAACGGTTGCTGCAAACTGGTGGAAAGTAGTTCGTGGGTTCAGGGGTTAATACCATGCAAACAGTAAGTTTGCCCCAAGTTTGACTATCAGATTCGTTGTCAGCGACCTCAATTACCTTTCAAAAAAAAAAAAAATTAGAGTGGTTGGTGTTCTGTTGTAGCGTATCTGGATATTTACAAAAAAAAAAAAACTTTTTGTTCGACAAATTAAAAAAAAATATATTATAAAAGATCTATAAAGTCTATTTTTAAGTATGTAAAAGTTTGTTAAAAAGTTCAAATGAAGTTCGTAATGTAAGTGAAAATAACACTTCGTTTTTTTATTATTAAAATTTATTTAAGTACTTGTACAGTTTAATTAAGACTATCAAAAATGAAAATATTGAGAAAAAAAAAAAGGTTATATTGTACGCATCCGTTTTGACATGAAGATCTCCGAAAAAAAAAAAAAATTCACTTAATTTGATCGAGTAGTTTTTTTTTTTTTTTTTTTTTTTTTTTACAGCGGAAAAACACGTTTTTATGAGAGCGCATTGAAGGCAGACATCTTGGATTTGTTTTAAATTTTTGGTTTGAATTTTAGAAACGGCACGGGAGATAACTCCATGTAAAGTGCCGACACTCCCTCCCCATCTTTAATAACTAGCTTTTCTTCCTAAAAATCGAACCTTTTGCTAGGTATCATAACAAATTGTTTTTTCGCTGTAAAATAAAAACTACTTGATGAAATTAAGTGACTTAACTGTACAAGTATCTTTATTTTTAATAAGAAACGAAGTGTTTTCTAATTAAATTTTTTTTAATTACATAGAGTTTTGACTTAAAAGATGGTACTCCTTGGGCGTTGAGTTCCATGGCGACCAGCAGAAAAATTTAATGGGTAAATGTTTACTACTTTAACTACAACAGAACACCGACCAATAAAATTTGTTGTGTTTATGGTTTTCGGTGCCGCTGACAACGAATCTTATAGTCAAACCCGTCGCAAATTTACCGTTTGCATGGTATTAACCCAGGAACCCTTGCACTATTTCGTGAGCAATTAATATATTTTTAAAATAATATTTTTAAATATTAAATTTTGACGAATATTCGCGAGCAATATTTTTTTAAATAAAAGATATTTAAATAAATGGGCGTCTTTCTGAGTGCGTTTTTAATATATTTACAGAACTTTTTAATAACTGTTTTCTTTTTATCAAACAAAAATAGAACTTTTATAATGACATATATCTAACGGACTGTTTTTCAAACATCGAAATTTTCAAATTAAAGTTAGTTTTATTTAAAAAAAAAAAAAAAAAAAAAAGACGAGATGTTTTTGTCTTTGTTTTTTTTTCAATTAAATTATAAACTTTATTTGAACTTTCAACAAACTTTTACAGGAATAAAAAATAGACTTTATAGATATTTTATAATTTTTTTAAAAATATATTTAACGAAAAGTTTTTTTTATCATTTCATTGTTGAATAAAATTTCAAAATGATAAAAAAAAATATCTCGAAAAGAAAAAACACCTCGTCTTTTTTCTTTTTTTTTTTAAATAAAACTTTAATTTTAAAATTTCGATGTTTGAAAAACAGTCCATAATATATATTTCATTATAAAAGTTCTATTTTTGTTTGATAAAAAAGAATAAAACAGTTAATAAATACAAAAAAAAAAAAAAAGTTCAAATAAAAACTGTTTGAATAAAACTTATTAAAAAAAAAAGGTTCATTATTTATTTATTTATTATTATTATTATTATTATTATTATACAATTCAATATTTATTTGAAGTGCGATGTATGTCGGTGGTCAGTGAAGGAGAAATCCTTCTAGGCCGAGGCAATTTTTATGCATAATAAAATCACAAGTATAAACAATTGAGATTTAAAAATTTGATCGAAAAAATCCGAAACAGAAAGACACCTATTTATTTAAATATCTTTTATTTAAATACGTTCGTTTTGTTACTTACTTTAAAAATGTTTTGTAAATATATACTAATTTTGGTTAACACACGCAATAAAAAAAGAGACATTATTTATGTCCCTTTGAGGAATCCATATTTGATAAATTTCATATTAGCAGGAGGAGCTCTTTTAACCTTGGCGCTAAATCACGTTACGAAAATGCGATTTTCTACGACCCTCGCTTTAAAAAATCCTCTTATTTAAAAGAATACATGGAATTTAAAATATAAAAATATAGATAAATTCTTAACAATGAAAAATGGAAATACCCATTTAATAGTATTTTTTTTTTAGGTAAGTGATTTTTTGGTATTTATATATATACATATATTTATAAGCAAGTCAAAATGTGTTGATTTTCTTTATATATTTTTTTAAAGAAAACCGCTTTAAAAAAAAAACAAATATTGCATAATTTGCTAATAAACCTGTTATTTTTTAAAAAAATTGGTCTTTGCTCCTTTAATTGAAAAAAAATAGGGTTTGAATTACATTTTTCAAGTAGTTATAAGCTTCGAAAAATAGTAAGCTGAATTATTAAAATTCTGATCATCATTTTTAATGGCCACTTTCTGGTACACCTAATGTTCGGCTGTAGAAGATCTCACTTAGATTCCTATCTGAAGGAATTCCTGTGGCATGAAAGAAATCCAGAAAATACATTTTTCAAATTGTGTGATACTATTTCTGCACAACATCCATTTATTCAAATGTATTTTGTTTAAATGTTGTGTTTCGTTACATTAAAAACTTGTATTTAATTTGCCCTTGTGGAGAAGTAAGCAAATAGCAAGTTTTTTTTTTTTTAATAAAAATAAAAATTATAAAAAGATATGTGAATAAAATAATATATTTTTTAAATCTCGATTATTTATACTTATGATTTTATTATGCATAAGAATTGCCTCGGCCTAGAAGGATTTCTCCTTCACTGACCACCGACATACATCGCACTTTAAATAAACATTGAATTGTATTTAAAATGCACGCAGAAAGAAAAAAAAAAAGGGGTTGTACTGTACACATAGATTCGAAAAAGTTGTCAAAAAATAAATATATAACAAATAAATGTTATAAAAGGCAAGATAAGTTACTTTTCTACCAAACTGGATATAATTTTCGTGTTTTTATTCAATGTAACATGTTTATTCAGTTCGAAAAGCATACAGTATTTACCGATGCATTGAAAAATTCAAAATGGCGCCCGACTTTAACACGGTAAGTTCGGGAAAAGGTGTTATAAATAATAAACTAGACAAAATACTGTTAGAAATTCGCTCAGTATATGTTACCGTGACATAAGTTGACATATATTCG
The DNA here is from genome assembly GCF_053919585.1 of Euprymna scolopes. Classification (NCBI taxonomy): domain Eukaryota; kingdom Metazoa; phylum Mollusca; class Cephalopoda; order Sepiida; family Sepiolidae; genus Euprymna; species Euprymna scolopes. The sequence continues at coordinate 40,142,158 of NC_136486.1, read as the reverse complement.
GTGTTTTTTTAATAGTATTTTGTCTAGTTTATTATTTATAACACCTTTTCCCAAACTTACCGTGTTAAAGAGAGTCGGGCGCCATTTTGAATTTTCCAATATATCGGTAAACACTGCATGTTTTTCGAGCTGAATAAACATGTTACATTGAATAAAAACACCAAAAATATATCCAGTTTGGTAGAAAAGTAACTTGTCTTTGATAACATTTATTGTTATATATTTGTTTGTTTTTTTTACAACTTTTTCGAATCTGTGTACAGCAATACAAACCCCAGTTATTTTATATTTGTTTCTGTTTAGTTTAAAATTATGTATTTTTAATAGACAGGAGAGATCAATAACGCCAGTTTTTAATGCTTAATTAATATAGCCCATTCTTTTTATTTATTTTTATTATAATTATTATAACTTTTATTAAAAAGTTATGTAAATATATTAAAAAACGCACTCGGAAAGACACCCATTTATTTAAATATATTTTGTTTAAATAAGTTCGTTTTGTTACTTACTTTAAAAATGTTAAAAAAAAAAAAATCTTGCTCGCGAACATTCGACCATGCCCGCTAGTTGATGTATTTACAAACAACCAACGCCATGTGCTTGTGCCAATGTCAAGGTCGAATCACCGGTGTCATTTGATCACTTGAAATGTGGGCGGGTTGGAGTTTAGGTGCGATTAACCTCGAACCCAAAATAACCCAAACTCAAACCCAAAGTGAAAGGGACACAAATATCGAGTCAGTCACCAGTTTGTATCCCTGGAAACAGTGACCAATTTTTATTTACATTGTAAACATATAGAACTTTTTATAATTGAAAAAAATTTAAATAATACGAACAGAATTGTTCTGGTACTTTTGCAGAATTGTTTTGCAACTATTCTATACTTTCACCTAACAATTTAATTTAAATTTTTTTTTTTTTTTTTTTTTTTTTACAAAATCCATTTTTTTTAATTTTTTTTTTACAAAAACAATTGAAAAAGAGAAACTGGAAAATTGATACGTTTGTAGGGTTAATTTTAATATAAATGGTCGATTAATTAATCACGTGGTCAATTATTCGACTTTTATCATTATTCACGTGATTTCACCTAACAATTTACTAAAACAAAATATCACTTAAATTTGAATTAAAAAAAAATATTGCAATACAATAAGTGCATTAATATGAAAAAAATCTAATCATTAAAAAACAAAATCCGTGCCTAACAATTTAATAATAAAAAAAGTCGAAAAGGCATCCATGAGTACATCATTCATATGCATTTGTGACCACGTGATTGATTAATTAATTGACCATTTATATTAAAATTAACCCTACACGCGTATCAATGTTTCAGTTTCTCTTTTTCAATTGTTTTTGTAAAAAAAAAAAAAAAAAAAATGGATTTTGTAAAAAAAAAAAAAAAAAAAGAAAAGAAAATTGTTAGATGAAAATACAGAATAGTTGCAAAACAGTTCTGTTGGAATTTTTTTTGTACCAATAATGATTTTTTTTGTACCATTATGATTTTTAGTTTCGTATATTTTGGGTTTGTACGAAACTCCCTTTAATTTGGAGAAAAGGGACATGCGAGCTCTGTGGTGACGTCACGAGCCCAGCGCGTATTTCGTCCTCTTTTGAAATTCTGCTGACGTGGAGAGTGAACGTGTTCATTGCCCGGCGCTGAAAATGGAATTTTGAAGAGCCTCCTTCAAAGAAGTAAACCCGGCAAGAAATTAATACCCGGCTGTGACGAGACAGACTTCTGAAAATTAACTACATGGCTGCGGTTTTGCTCGTATTTATTTTACAAGGAGTGGAATTTAAAGAAAATACCTTTTCACGTGACAAGGAATTATGGAATTTCCTATCCGGACAAGCGACGAGGTCTTGCTCCTGTAATACATGTGTGTCTCTACGGTTTGCATGCAACATGGAGGGAAAGAAAATTCTAAAAGAACTTTAAACAAAAAAAAGAAAAAGGCACATGCCTGACTGGCTTTCAATTGTGAGTACGCTCCTAAAATTAATTTCATATGCGAGTGTGATTAGGAAATACTACTATTTTGTACATTATTGTTGTATTCGTTTATGGATACACACAACTTCTTTATAAGAAACAGTGTTGTTATTTTTTTCATTACATGTTACTTTTTTCATATGTTACCTTGTCGTTTTTTAAGTTTAATGCCCGCAAAGGGAAAAATTTGCAACTTATTGTAAATAAAGTTTCTTCTTCGATTCAAAGCAAGACATTTATATTTTATTCTTTACCCTCTCCCCCTCTTTTGTTTCATGCTTTTTTTTTTCAGCTTAGTTACTTTAGTGTCGAATTTATCTGGAAGCAAGATAAATTCCGACAGTTCTGCAAAAAGTACCAGAACAATTCTGTTCGTATTATTTAAATTTTTTAAATTATAAAAAGTTCTATTTTTATATGTTTACAATTTACAATGGTCACTGTTTCCATGGATAAAAACCGGTGACTCGTATTTGTGTCCCTTTCGCTTTTGGTTTGGGTTCGAGGTTAATCGCCACCTAAACTCCAATCCTGCCGTAATTTGCGCCAGTTCTCACCGGTTTTCATCTTCTGCTATAGGGTATCTATTTTTTTACTTGTCCCTAAATCTACATGAATTAAAATATCATATTTAAGCCTATCTTAATACCGGGCAACACCCAGCAGTCTGCTAATAAAATATAAACGTGTCGATCAGAGATTCGAAATCTTAACATTATACAAAAAAACTATTAGTTTTTCTTCAAACAGTTGTAATCTTACTTCTTTTCTTTCGCCATAAAAATCATGAACCCCCCCCCCCAAAAAAAAAACACTTATTGCCTTCAAGGATTTTCTCCAGATTTTTTTTTTTTTTTTTTTACTTGGGAATCACCACTTATCAAGGCCCGAAGGCCACTTGAGGGTAAGGGCTAATGAATATAAGGTGGTAGAATATGATTATTTATGGGGACGACTCAACAAGAACTTTATATTGGATTTGAAGGTTACCATATTGTATTCAACCGAGAAGCAGGTTAGCAGAACAGTATTCCACAGGCGGGCAGTTCTGTGAAAGAAGCTTTGTTCATGAAATCTGCGTTTAGATTTAGGCACAGATAGAGAGTGGTGGGAATTGTTGATAGTGGTTATAACTAGTTGAGTGTTTTCTGTGTAAGTTTGGCAAGAGGAAGGGGCATAGATTGGAGTTCAGTCGAGCAGTTGCCATGAAAATAACGATAGAACAGAGACGGTTTCGCAATGCCTCTTTTGTGAAAAATAGGTTGCAGGGAAGAGAGAAGGCCATAAAAGTAATATTTTTATTGTATTTTTCTAAAAATATTTATTCCAAATTGATATTGTTGTTAAAATACATATATATATATATATATATATATATATATATATATATATTATATATATACTAGCATTTCAGCCAGGCGTTGCCCGGGTGTTTGGATGTGTCTGTTGAACAAAAGAAAAAGTGGTAGTAAGAAGGCAGGCTCGAACCCGTACCGCGAAGGAGGAAAAGAACGGGGTAAAAACATAACGTCTATGCTGTTACAACCACTGCCAAACCGGAAGCGACATTTTTTTTTAAATTAAGGCTAGACAATCTAAAGGAGAGGATCTTTCAAAAATATCGGCGAAAAAATGACCCCCTCCCCTGTAGAAAAGTGCCTAGTTGAAGGTGAAGATATTAATGTTTTTAGCCAATTTTTCAATATTTGTCGTATGAAAGGTCGAACTTTAAAACGATACTGATCTTGGTAAAATCCATCGCCTCTGTCGAAAGTTTTAGGCAGACATGCAAACATACATACATACATACATACATTTATATATTGGTAACTAAAAATTTTCGCCCCAATCTCTGAATACCCTTTATGTAAAATTTCAAATGTTTAGACCAGAAATTGTCTGAGTAATTTGGAAGAGACCGCAGAGGTCAATTTATTTTAACTTTGACCCCTTTTTTGACCCCTTAAAATTTATTGTTTTGGGCTCAAATCAAGTTATTAAGTAAGATCAATGTCCAAGGAACCTATATCTAAAATTTCAAGTGTTTAAACCCAAAATTGTTGGAGGAGTTTGGTAGAGTTCTCAAAGGTCAAATCGTTAAACTTAACAGCCAAATTTCTGGCCGAAAAACTGATCACATAGATTTTCCCAAATCTCAGTACCCTGTATATCAAATTTCGAGTCTGTAGACTGAAAATTACCAGAGTTATTGCAAAGGAAAATGTACACAGGCACACAGACACGTTCAATTTTATAGATATATAGATATATATATATATATATATACAATAAGCTCTACTCTCTATTGCGTATTGAGCTTTTTTACTCGGTTGGGATTTATTTATATTAGTTTGAAGTTTATCATTGCATATATCAGGTAAATACTACATCCCTTTGATTTCATTACAAATATATATATATATATATATATATATATATATATATACACACACACACACACACACACGCACAGGGTGACCCAAGAAAACGGGCCCCAACTCTAATTAGGCCTCGTTTCTTAGTGTTTTGTCTGAATGAAATGAAACTTTGGTCATAACTAGTTTATTATATTCAAAACATCACATCAAAACACTAGGGTCTTTGGCCTTTTTTTCTCCGTTGACTGTAAAATGCTCAGAAAAACAATTGAATATTCTCTGTTTTTTGGGGGTCACCCTGTATATATATAGATTTGTTTTCGTTAGAAACTTGCTTATTTTCTATTTTATCATTATTTTTAGTCATGCTCGACTGAGCTCAAATCTCTAATTCACACCATAAAACTTTCACAGTAAAAACGCGTCTAACTACAACCACTGTCAATAATTTTTCTTTTTATCTTGTGTGTCCTTAAAAGTAAACAGAAATCTCATAAACAAAGTTTCTTTCCAAGAACAACTCATCCATGGTAATACCAAAAATCCTCATCTTTGTGCATCTTACCTCAAACTGGTTGCTTTTAGAATTCTCTCCTTATTTCCTTGACTACATCAAGATGCAGAAATTTAAATGTAATGTGAACAAACATCTTACTGCATAACTATTCATTTAAGGATATCTATGGATATGGTTCACAGTAGTTCTTTATGTTTCAGTAGCAATGTGCCTTGTTTGGGAGTGAATCAAAGTAATAAATAAATACATAAAAAAATAAATAAGAAAAAGAATTTTGAATATAAATTTTCTATCCGAAAACAACGTTGCAAAAGGTGTAAAATCAAAACAAAGAAATATGAATCCAGAATGAAACAAAAATTTCTTTTACCAATAATAACTGGAATTTTGTTCCTGCACTGTGATATCCGGATTTTTAAGATACTCGAACGGGACAAAGTATTTCACATAATCTGAAATGAACGTGAGATTGACTTTCTTCGGTTCGGACTCTGGCAAGATGCAGCAAATTTTTTTCCCACGACTAAAAATAGAAAATAGAATTCATAAAAAATTAAATATCTGTTAACATAATTATTTAATAAGGATGTTTGCAGTGTTGAAAAAATAAAACGAAATAGTGAAAGTTTGAAAAAAAAAAAAAAGAAAACAAGTATATAAATTCGTAAAATTATTTCCACTATTTGAAAGCATTGAGATTTGGAAAAAAAATTATAACGATTCAAATACCAATCAATATGCATATGTTTTGTTTGTTTGTTTTTTTAACTAAACGTATTTATTTAAATTCCAATTTTCGACCTAATAAGAGTCTTCATCAATACAGGCAATATTATTTTTTGTGTGGCATGTTGTTAAGTTGTATGTAGTTTTCTGTTCTAATTAAAGATCAAGCTTTTATATGTTCGAGTCCAGTGGCCTTGTGCTTTGATGAGCATGTGTGATTAAGTTGAAGCTTAATAACAATATGCTGTGTAAAAAAATATATTGCTTTTATTTTCCTGGTGAATACTCTTGTATAGGTCGAAAATTTGAATTTAAAAAAAATATGTTTATTCAAAAAATGTTGCATATTGCTTTGAAACGTTCTTATATATTTTCAATTACAATGCTTTCAAACAGTGAAAATACTTGTACAATTTAACCACATGTGTGTACCAAGGCATAAACAAAACCACTGGACGTGGACATCTAAAAAAAAAATTCGATTTTCAGTGACAACAAAAGACTACATATGGCCAAATAATAACATGCCATATAAAAAAATATTGTCTGTAGTTTTCTGATGAGGACCCATATAGAGGATTTAAATAAATTAATGTTTATTCTTAAAAATGCTGCATTTTCATTGGTCTTTGAACCGTTATAAATTAAGTATATAAATATCTATCTATCTATCTATCTGTCTGTCTGTCTGTCTGTCTGTTTGTCTGTCTGTACATTTATTTTATCTATTTTAACATTTTCAATACATGCCATACTTTCCTTTAAAAAGTTATCTTTTTATGTTTCAGTAAATCTTTCACTTACTGTTAATAGAGGCAGAAATAATAAAAAAATAAAAAAATTATATTAAATATTTCAGAAGAAACTCTCCCCAACTCCAAAAACAATAACTGTCAATAAAGTCCTGCATGGTAGAAATACCTATTTACCAACAATGCTTTAAGTAAACTACCATGCCCTTTTTAAATATTAATTTCAACAAAATAAAGTTTTAAATATTATCCATAAAGCTGTCCAATGGGGTTTTTATTTTAGTCTAGCTCCGGTAGAGGCATTGATGGGTCTTTATTAAAACATCACAATCAAAAAAGTAAAATGTAATGTGGTCAATCATAGTCGAGAGTGATTCAAAGGCTCCTTTTTAATTAGCTACTACACCAAGATGTAGAGGGGGCGCCATTCCTTTCTCAGGAGTACTCCACTCATCCTTAATCCGAGTTTTATAATAATGAGTGTTTAAGACCAAAATACCATTTTTAAGTCTTTGGTATGACTCTAGCAAAGATTGAACCCTAATTTTCCAGCCCATTAGCAAACATTCTAACCATTATGCGGAATGGTTGCATCATAGTAAGTATTCATAATTGTATTACATCTGCCATCTTATTATCATGCTAAATTTAGTGCAATTCTGACCATTAAATCAGAAGGCTCTAATCTTTCTTTATATCTTTTCTTCTCTCTCTCTCTCTCTCTTTCTCTCTCTTTCTCTCTCTCTCTCTCTCTCTCTGTATATATATATATATATATATATATATATATATATATATATATAATACAATAGGAATGATATTTTCCCAAGACAAAACTGGTTTCATTCAATAATTACAAGAAACCTTCTCTACCACCTATAGCAATGGCCAACAACTCTTTAGCTGAGAGTACGTCTTTCAAGCTCCTTGGCCTAACGTTCACAGGAAACATGAGCTGGAACAATTACATCGAGGGCATTGCCAGGGCCGCTGCGAGGAAGGTGGGCTCTCTCTACCGTGCTAGAAAACTTCTAACACCCGAAAGTATCCTGTACCTCTATAAGGCCACTATTCGCCCATGTATGGAGTATTGCTGTCACATTTGGGCCGGTGCATCGGCTACTAGTTTCTCGCTCCTTGACAGGGTTCAAAAGAGAGTCGCAAATCTGATAGGCCCTAAACTGGCATCAAAACTTCAGCCTCTGTCCCATCGTCGAAACGTTGCATCCCTCTGCCTGTTCTACAAGTATTATAATGGTGAATGCTCTGAAGAACTGCAAGCACTTGTGCCCCCACGACGTGAACACCCTCGACAGACCCGACAAGCTACAAAATCCCACCCCCACACTGTAGAGATCCCTAGATGTAAAAGATCCTTCTACTCCAGTAGTTTCTTCCCCAGAACTGCTAGACTTTGGAATTCCATTCCAGGTCATTGCTTCCCCAACTGTACTGACATGCATAAGTTCAAGTGCAACGTGAACCAACATCTCGCTGCCCTAATCCCTACATAGTACCCCAGTAGATGTTTCCCCTGATAGTAGCCCCCTACATTAAAGTGGCAATGTGCCTTGTTTGGGGTGAAAATGTAATAAAAAAAATTAAAAAAAAAAAAAAAAAAAAAATCTAGAATAAAACATTATAGCAACACAGACGCCACATATAAATTCAATATGGCACCACACTACCTACCAATAACTGATGTAAGTTTTGCAGATATTATCAGACAATTTTAGTCATTATCATAAAATCTTATAATAGTTCTGAGGAGAGTCACTTTCCCAAACAAGTTATATTTGCTGGTGGTAGCAGGATACTTACTCACTCATTATTTTCTCCTCTCACTTTCTTCAACCAGGAAGTTTTATACATTTGCCACATTTTCTCACAACTGCACCGTCCATGTTTACATTATTATTCCATACATTTAATATTTGTTCTCCCCCTCCCTACATAAAAACAAACCCTTCGTTGCAAAATTAATTATTAAGTTCTGGTCAATTTGATTGGATGCTGACATACGTTTATCAGATTAAAGGAATATCAAATTAAAGGAATATCAGATTAAAGGAATTAAGAAAATTATGAAGAGTTAAAAAGAAGCCTATCGAGACTTAAACAACATGGCATTAACAAAAACAATAACTTCAACTTAACAATCGCAACACACTAATATCTACCTGTGTGTGCTTGCTTCTGCCTCAATAAAGGAATCATACGTCAGAACTTGCATTTCCAAAAAACTTCTTTTTATCTTTTTTTTCTTCTCATCATTATAGTTGTCATCATCAGTGATCCAAATTTTATGCAAGCTTGTTAAAACATAAAAGCATAAATCTGACAACAATTAACGCTATTAAAAAACATCTTTTTTATCTTTTTTTTATAGTCGTCACAGTTGCCATTCTCGCCATCGTAATCGATGAATACAAAATACAGATCATGCTGAAATAATATTATTTAGAAATCCATTCTTAACATAGGAGGTAATAGCTTTTTGGAAATATTATCTACTTTCAACTAACATTTTAATACACAAACAATACTCTATAAAGTTAAATTTAACTTAAACATCATAGTAAAAAAAATAGCACAATCCATATTCTGCATAAAACTGTCTCAAAATATCAGTAACCACTACTGCCTACAAGTGCTCGCCAGTGCCATGAAGTGAAAGTAACCACTTTCAAAAGCAATGATCACCATCGATGATGGTGCCCACTGCAGGATGACTGTGTCTGACAATTGAAGACAGACGATTTGCTCACTGGTGTCCACCAGTGCCAACCCCTGCCAGGAAATGATAGTAACTTCCTTTTTGATCACCAATTATAGCCAATCGCCATCATAACTGCTAGTGAGGAACAGTGCATGCCACTGGATGACAGTACCATCAATGAATGCCACTTCATGACAATTGAAGACAGTTGATTTCATTTCAGAGCAGCACAAAGGGGCTCGACACTGGTCATGATAGATAGTGCCTGATAGGTGCAGAGGAAACCAGTGCCCTCCAGTAAATACAAGTAACCACCTCAAAATGCCAATCACCACCAATATTCACCATTGAAGACAGACAATTTCATTTTTGGGCAGTCCAATGGAGGACGATACTGATCATGACTAACGGTAAGTGGCGGGAACATCCTTAAGACAGAACTAACTGTCAGTGACCATCAGTGTCCGGCATACATCCAGTGACAGCCAGTGAATGCCAGTGCCCAACAATGGCCAACAGCTAAAAAAGTTAAATCGTCTGATTTCAGTTCAGAGCAGTCCAATGAAAGCTGATATTGATCATGGTCGCTAGTGACTGCCAGTTGTAAAGGCAGCCAGTAGCCACCACTACCCTAAAGTAACAAATGCATGTGAAGGAGAGAAAGTCATGAATTGAGCCTAAAGTTTCTCTTCATTCCTTCCTTTTCCTGTAAGTGTGATAGTGTGTGTGTGTGTGTGTGTGTGTGTGTGTGTGTGTGTGTGTGTGTGTGTGTGTGTGTGTGTGTGTGAAAAATGTATGCTTTTGTGTATATTTTCTCTGCTTGAATGAGGATCAATGAATGTTCTACACTTCAAACCCATTTTTTCAATCAAATTGATTGATTGCTTGCTCTAGTCAGAGATCCACTATGGCACACTGGCAGGAAGGTTCACAAGCCTCCCCACAGTGACTTAGTTCACAATACATTATAGTTTACATTGCACTTTGAGAACCTATTGTTGATTTTGTAAAATTATTTTTATATAATGACTTCAATTAAAGTTAAAAATGCAGAAGTCAAGTATTATGGCTCAATTGTGCTCTAAGCAGAAGCATTTATTTTGAACTCATCCCAGTCTTATTAAAGAGCCTACTATTGATTTTATACGTCAGGCCCTTCTGCTTGTGCACTAATAAAACTTCCCAAATGCACTTGTAATGTTATGCTATATAAGGGTGTTAACTTTGTTCAAAATCCTTCTTTAATCGGATTTTTTTGATTATCAATTTTCGATACTTATAAGAGACATGCCAATGCAAAATCTATCTTAGAACACTCCCAGACACATAAAGTACATTTGTGTGAAATTTAAGCAAAAAACTCAGCCCAGCCATTTCAAAGTCCATAGAAAACACACACACACACACACACACACACACACACACACACACACACACACACACACAATGGCTTTTATGTATAAGTAAAGATTCATTAATTTTCTTTTACATTTATTGCATTAAACAAAGCTTTTTAAATTTTTATTTTCAGTATCAATTATTTCTATAAATAGATATATTTTTAAAATATTATATTTACATAAAAAAAATTGTAAATAAACATATTTCAATGAAAATAATCAGTTTTTAGTTATTCTTATGTGTCGACCTACCATTTTGCCGAGGTCTTCAGATTAGACTAGACCATTTAATTTGAACAACTTTCAAAACAGGAAGTCACTTGTCTCAATAAATATGTGGTTATACCTTCATAATTATCTCCCTTGCAAAATTTTACATCTTCAGTGAGTGAGGCATGCTCTGATGCAGACCTGAGGGATGCCTCAGACACTGCATGACAATTGATCTCAAAATGGAGTGAAACACTATGATAATGACTTCTTTCCATGTTTTCATTGGCCTTCTGACTCATCAGCAAATCTTTGTCACCGACATTTAGCAACGAGCAACTTAACGACTTCCAATTCCACTGGAATCATTCAAATTTAAAGAAATTATATTCAATTCTACGAGGCAAATTTGAAAACTGTCACAAGCAACAAGCCTTGTGTTGACACAAAAAAACGGATTTTACAAGCAACTGTCACGGACGGACATATTACAAAATCCTCACTACTTCGAATTTTTTAAATTACAACTGACACACATAAAAGAACCTTTCTTTTATTTCGATAAACATTTTTGGTTTTCTTCCGAAAACCTTTCCAACAAGGGGGTATTTGTAGCAGCCGTTACAAACAGGCAGAAACTACTTCTCATGACTTCGGAATTTGAAATCCATTTCTTCCTTGACTTGTCCAATCACAAGCCAACTCTCAATCACCTGACTGAGTACATAAAAGGCGAAATCACAAACCTTTAATTCTCTTTCTCATTGCTTTGCCCGGTCCTGGATATGACCTAAAACTATATCCAGTGGTGAGGCCCCAGCTTGCGGGCTTTGGGGAGTGTGGAGCCACCCTTTAGTTGCCATTGCTCACAGGACCACTCTGACCCGGAGTGGTAGTACCTGTTAGGCTCCCAACTATGGGTTAAATAGAAACTGACTTGAAAACAACAAATATATTCTATTAAAAAAATTTTCTTCAAAATCTTTGGATTCGGCATTAAATAACCTGAAAAGGGTTGATATGCCATAAAACAAAAACAACCAAACCAAACCAAACCATTGCTTTGCCCAGAAGTACACATCACCTGGGGCTTCAGCCCCAGGCTGAACGTGAGTACTACTAGCTAGCTATGGCTCTCTTCAAACTTACATTTATTTCCACGTACTGTACCCACACAAACTTTGTCATTCTACAGGACTACCCAAACGAACATTCATTCTTTGTCATGCTAACGAACATGCAACTCACACTCACGCACGACAGCATGTCAATACACTGAAGACTTTGCCTTTTCTTTCTCTTTTAATCGGTTTCCTTTGCCCTGGCAACTACTAGCTATAAACACATGTGGACTGAGCTGTTCTCATCTCAACAAGCCGGCAATATATCAATGCTATCCCTACACAAGAACACTTCAACCTACCAACCCGTTTTCTCGTACTCTTCTACTAACGACACTAACCAAAATGACAAATAAAGTTTGTTTATTAAATGTTAAAATAAGGCCACAAGGCCACAATCCTGTGGGTGAGGACAGCTGATAGTCTACTTATATTGCATGTCTGGTATTCTGCACAACTACTTGTCCAGCACCCCCTCACTCACTCACCCTAACTGAAACTTTTAAATAAAATAAAATGAAATGACAGCTCAAGCAAAAGTTACGTTTAAACCAGGACCAAACTCAAAGAAAACCAACCTGCCTCCTCCCTTGAGGCTTGCATTTACTAATATCCGCAGGCTTAGAACTAACTTAGATGATGTTGAGTCATTTCTCCTTGTAAACACTCCGGATATCTTAGCATTAAGTGAAACTAACCTTCACTCCTCCATTCCCTCTAACCACTTTAACATGCCTGGTTATCTCCCACTCTACCGTAAGGACTCGGACAGACATATGCATAGACTTGGAGTCTATATTCATAACACCCTCCCCCTGACTAGAGAAATAAAACTAGAATCAGAGGACCAGGCCTTTATGTGCTTCAGACTAAATATGCAACACAATATTAGCTACTTGTATTTTCTCTACCGCTCTCCCTCAAACCAAGACTGTACCCTAATAAACAAAGTCTCAGACAGCATAGATATAGCACTCTCCCTCGATACTAGCGCACAAATACATGTATTTGGTGACTTCAATGTCCACCACAGTAACTGGCTAGGATTCTCTAATCACACAGACGTAGCTGGTAGCGCAACACATAGCTTCTCTATATCCCATTCCCTATCTCAGTTGGTTACATTTCTGACACGTTTCCCAGACCAGCAAGATCAACATGCCTCACTTCTAGATCTCTTTCTGACAACGGTTCCCAGTGACTGTACAACAAATGCCCACAGCCCACTCGGGAATGCTGATCACGCTGTGATAATGGTAGAAATCAGCCTAAATTCTCGCCCTAAAACTGAAGACCCACTACTCAAAACAACGAGGTATTACAAAAAGGCTGATTGGGAAGCCATCAGGGAGCTCATTAGAGATGCCCCATGGCAAAATATCTTTACTCTTCCAGCGGAACAGTGTGCAAATGAGACCACTGAATGGTTCAAAACTGCTATTGAAGCACATGTTCCCGCACGGAAATTCTATAGCAAGCCCCACTCCCACCAATGGTTTACTTCTGCCTGTGCAGCTGCCATTTGTCAAAGGCAGCATGCGTTCCGCAGATTCAACCGACATAAGTCCAGCTTAAATAAACAGAAGTTTAAAGAAGCTAGAAATAATTGTAAGAGAGTGATAGAGACAGCTAAGACAGATTACTCTGAAACCACCAGAAAACGCATCGAAGCACAGAAATTAGGAACCCGTGATTTTTGGAAAATCTACAACAGCGTAGTAAATAATGGACAGTCAACTATTCCCCCACTATCAAACAATCATGAGGTTGCTTGCACGGCAACTGACAAGGCTAATCTGCTTGCCAGTCGGTTTGCCTCAAACTCCACACTGAACTCGGTACACCACTCACTCCCTGATTTTCCTCTGCGAACAGACGCCACACTAGACGATTTGAAAATCACCCTTTCTCAGGTACATGCTATTATAAAAAACCTAGACACCTAAAAAGCATGTGGACCAGATCTCATCCCGGTTGTGCTTTTAAAAAAATGCTCTGCCGAGATTGCTCCAGTTCTGTCCAAACTTTACAATAAATGCCTTAACGAATCTTGTTTTCCCGACTGCTGGAAAACCGCCTCTGTGGTACAAGTCTTCAAGAATTCTGGTGAAAGAACTGACCCACTAAATTATCGCCCCATTAGCCTCCTCCTGCTTTTCGCCAAAATATTTGAGTTCTTAGTTAATCAAGCCCTAGTCCAGCACCTAACAGCTGCTAAACTCCTGACTGACAAACAATATGGATTCAGGCAAGCCTGTTCAACAGCAGATATCTTAACTGTAGTTTCTGAACTATATACCGTTCATAGGATAAAACAGGGGAGGGTAGAGTGGTGGCCCTTGATATATCTAAGGCTTTTGACAGGGTATGGCACGATGGTCTTCTAAGGAAAATTAGATCATATGGAATCACTGGAAGAATTCATAATGTAATTAAATCCTTCTTAAGTAATAGAAAAATCAAAGTTGTCCTCGACGGTCGTACATCCAAACAATATGACATAAATGCAGGAGTACCTCAGGGGTCTATCCTTGGACCTCTATTATTCCTGATATTCATAAACGACCTCCCTGATAAAATTGTTTCGGAGATGGGTATATTTGCCGATGACACCACTCTCTATAACAGATATGAGGGGAAAACAAATGAACACATATTCAAGGAAATGGCAGAAACACTAGAGGATGACCTCCAATCCGTAGTGGAATGGGGACAAAAATGGTTGGTCACATTCAATGCTGCTAAGACTAAGCTTGTTTCCTTCAATAACTACAAGAAATCTTCTCTACCACCAATAGCAATGGCCAAGAACACATTGCCTGAAAGTACTTCTTTTAAACTCCTCGGCCTAACGTTTACAGGGAATATGAACTTGAATAGATACATTGAGAGCATTGCCAAGGCTGCTGCAAGGAAGGTTGGCTCCCTTTACCGTGCTAGAAAATGACTTACGCCTGACAGTATCCTATACCTCTATAAGGCAACCATTCGCCCATGTATGGAGTACTGTTGTCACATCTGGGCTGGTGCATCTGCTGCTTGTCTCTCGCTCCTGGACAGGGTTCAAAAGAGAGTCGCCAACCTGATAGGTCCTGAACTGTCATCTAGGCTTCAGCCTCTGTCCCATCGACGAGATGTTGCATCCCTCTGCATGTTCTACAAATACTTTAATGGCGAATGCTCTGACGAACTGCAAACACTTGTACGTCCCCGACGTAACTACCCCCGACAAACCCAACAAGCTACTAAGTCTCATCCCTTTACAGTAGAGATCCCTAGGTGCAAGAAAGCCTTTTACTCCAATAGTTTCTTCCCCAGAACTGCGGATCTTTGGAACTCTCTTCCGGGATTCTGCTTTCCCAACTGCAATGATATGCAGAAGTTCAAGTGTAATGTTAACAAACATCTTTCTACTCATCTCCCTTCATAATGACCCCGCTAATTAAGTCCCTGATCTGATAGTAGCCCCCTGCTTCAAAGTGGCACTGTGCCTTGTTTGGGGTGAAAATTGAATAAAAACATAAAAATAAAAAAAAGACTTCTTTTTTTTTTTTTTGTTGCTGTCTTCATTATTAACTAAAATTGAATTTTATTTTTATTTTTAATAATGTTTGCCTTTGTGAGATACTGGTAACAAATATGTATTGAAATACAAACCATTATGAATTTTTCACATAGTAATTAAAATAAACGTAATTGAAAAGATGTACATTTGCCCAAAAATAATTTAAATTCATAATAAACACGGTTGCAGTATATGATATTGCCGAAAAAATGATTCAGATTAGGCTAGACCGTTTAGTGCAAACGATTTTCGCATTTCAAAACAGGAAGTTGGTTGTTTCGATAAATATGCAATTATATCAATATGAAATCATAAATCTAACAAAAGGAGGGAATAACCCAACTGTACCCAAGTCTTTTATCAAAAAAAATATTTTTTTTTTTTTATTATTGCTTTAAATGTATTACCTGACTGGAATAGAAACTAACCGTTGCTGATATGAAAACTGTTTAAAAGTGGATATTTTGAGTGGTAAGACACGTATGAAGAAATGATTGGATAAAAATGATGCTTAAATCAACAATAATAATTATTTATGATATTCTATAAATTGCAACTAAAAAGAAATAACGAGTATGTTTTACTGTTCACAGTCCTTTGAAAAAGTGGTAAAAAAAATCAAATATACAATAAATAAATGTTACCAAAGGCAAGATAAGTTACCCTTCTACCTAACTGGGTAGGTTTTTAGTGCTTTTACTGAATGTAAAATGTTTATTCGGCTTGAAAAACAAGCGTCTTCAAATGGTACGCGACCACAAGAAAAAGAGCCTCGTAACAAATACATTGTGGCCACTTTTTTCTTGTGATCACGAACCCGTTGAAAACGCTTGTTTTTCAAGCCGAGTAAACATTTTACATTTTAGTAAGAACACTAAAAACCGACCCAGTTGGGTAGAAATTTGCTATATATTTGATCCCCCCCTCCTTCTTCGAAGGACTGTGGACAATAAAACATATCCGAAATGACTTTGATATAACTTTGAAATGAGAAAGAATTTAATTTAATTCTATGACGCTAACAACCCCCTCCCATCGAATGTTTCCTATTATCGCCGTGTACCGACACAGGAGCAGAGAACTCTAATTCCAAAAATCTCTTTTGGGCGCAAGGGAAGTAACTTTAACATTTGGATACTAAATTACTTCCCTTATATATAGAAATATATTTATTTTCTCTTTTAAATATGAAATATTTAAAATTATTATTTTCTGAATATAGAATTTGTTATCCATCTAACAGAAACTAACTAAAATATTGCAACGTGGGAACAAGCGAATGGAGGAAATACGCATGTAAATAAATGATACTGACCATGATTGAAGTGTGCAGCGTTTGTTAATTGGTTCTATAAAGATACCGAAGTTGCCACGAGCATGATTAATTTTGATTCTCATGTTACCAGCCATTATACCTTTCTGTGGATTGGCAGAGAGTTGCTGAAAAACAAAAGCCATCAATAAATGTAAGGAACACATATGTTTTAGGTATTGCCCTTTTGTAGGATGAATCATAACGTTTTACTTTGCAAAGTACAAATGGATGCTTATTGGCAAATGTTTGATTTTTAATAACTTTTTAACAAAATCAAATCTGAAAATATATATAATGACATTGTGTCCTTGAGGAAAAAAAAGGAGTGTTGAATGATAAATAAACGACAACAGAAAATAGACCTTGGGTTTATCTTCAGCAGTTTCGTAACTCTCGCTTCCCTTATTTTGTCCTTTAGTCCTCACATTTCATGAGCGAGGTTTCTAAAAAAGGTCAAAAAAATAAAATCTGTTTTCTAGGTCAGAATCTATTCATGTAACTTTTATCGTTGGCTATTTTTTTTTTTTTTAAGGTCATCAATGGACCATCTCGTCAGCACCAGACAAAGCTAAACTCTTTACCAAGAATTTTGCAGCTAATTCTATCCCATGTGATCAGGGCCGCCCCCTTCCCCTGCATTGCCTCCTGTGTCTGAAAACACACTATGCAACATACAAATATCTGTACACGATGTTGCCAAGCTTATCACAAACCTTGATCCCAGTAAAGCAAATGGCCTTGATGGCATTCCAATTATAGTGCCTGAAAAAGCTTTAACCAGAACTAGCTCCCATACTTACAAAGCTGTTTAAATGTTGTCTTAAGCAGAAATGCTTCCCAACATCCTCGAAAACCTCATCAGTATGACCAGTATTTAAAAATTTCAGGTGATCGGTCATCGGTACTAAGAACATTGTATTACATGTTCAGAATTTTGGTCAGTGTTCTTTCACAGAAAAAAAAAAAAAGCAGAAAAACTTCATCGACAGTTTGCTCATGCCTCGAAGGAAAAACTTGTTTCCTTGGTTAAAAAAAGTGGCAAATTCAATGACAAGGAATTTATAAAGGCGATTGAGGAGGTTTGTGAAAACTGTCAAATTTGCCTTAGATTTAAAAAAGCTCCACTGCGACCGGTTGTGGGATTGCCTCTTGGCAATAGATTTAATCACACAGTTTGCATGGATTTGAAAGAGTTCATCCACAATGAGGTGTGGATACTACATCTCATTGATGCCGCTACCAGGTATTCAGCGGCAACATTGATCAAAACAAAGAAGAAGGAGGAGATCATCAAAAACATCTTTATGATGTGGATTACCTATTTCGGATCTCCTGTTCGTTTTCTGAGTGATAATGGGGGTGAATTCAACAACGAACACTATAGACAGATGAATGAAAAACTCAACATAGAGACCTGTACTACTGCCGCAGAAAGTCCATTCAGCAATGGTACTGTAGAACGTCATAATTTGATAGTTGCTGAGGCAATGAAAAAAACAATTGACGATGAGAAGTGTGAACCTGAAATTGCCTTGGCATGGGTTATTTGTGCAAAAAATGCCCTCCTCAATTACTCTGGACACAGTCCAAATGAACTTGTATTCGGTTTCAATGTAAATACACCCTCAATTCTGACAGACCAGTTACCTGCTATGGAGTCCTCTACTACAAGTGACATGGTGAGAAAAAATTTAAATGCTCTCCATAGTGCAAGGAGAAACTTTTTGGAAGCTGAGTCCAGTGAGAGAATTAGGAGAGCTCTCAGATCTAATGTCAGAACTTATGCTGATGAAGATTATGCTACCGGAGACCAAATCTATTATCGGAGGCAGGGTTTTAAAGGATGGCGTGGTCCAGCAAAAGTGTTAGGCAGAGAAGGCCAGTTTGTCTTAATCAGACATGGCGGAGCATTTTATAGGATGCATCCGTGCCAATTGATGAAAGTGAATAAAAACAACGAAAAAAGAACAAAAAAAGCTGAAATGCTGGGAAACACTACAGAAGGGAAGAATGAATACCTTTCAGTTGAGGAGGAGGAGTTGCAGAATCAAGTGGTAGAAAGTGAAGATATAGACAGAGAAGAAGTTGTTGATAGTTCTACCAGTTTAAGAGATAAGACTGAAAAACCTGGCCGAAATAAGACCATAACTTATAAAATAAATGGTAGTGGGGAGTGGAAGAAAGGAAAGGTTATGTCAGTACAGCCTAAATCAACTGGCAAATACAGTCATTGGATCAATATAGAACCTGAGGATGAAAACGAGGATCAAGTTTGTATCAACTGGAATCATATTGATCATTGGAGAGAAGTGCCCCAATATACTGAACAGGAAAATGTAGTCCTGCTCACCGCTGAACAAGAGCAGTCGAAAGCTGTAATGGATGCCAAGCATAAAGAAATAAAAAACATGAACACCTATGAAGTATTTGAATGTGTGCCATACACAGGTCAAAAAACAATATCCACAAGATGGGTGATTACTGAAAAATTCAAGGATAATCAGAAAACAATGAAAGCTCGCCTTGTAGCACGAGGCTATGAAGAAAATAGTAATCTGAAAACGGACTCCCCAACATGTAGCCGTGAAGCTATGCGAATGGTCATGCTAACCGCATCAATAAAGAATTGGATGCTGCAGACCATAGATTTTACCTCAGCCTTTTTGCAAGGTGGTATTTTAGAGAGAGATGTGTACCTGAGGCCACCATCTGATGTTTGTCCTAAATCTCAAGTGTGGAAATTAAAAAGATGCATCTATGGATTGAATGATGCTCCACGGGCATGGTACAAGAGAGTTACTCAGGCTTTGATTGAATTAAAAGGAGTAGCAAGTGCTTATGATAATGCATTGTTTTTGTGGCATGATATTAAAGGAAATTTGACTGGAATTCTTGCTATGCACGTGGATGATTTTGTTTTCTGTGGAAACACAGAGTTTGAAAGGGATGTGATTGCAACATTGAAAGAAAAATTTAAGGTGGGATCTCATGAAAGTGGAACATTCAAATATGTTGGACTGAATGTTAATCAACAGGAAAATGGGATCACTGTAGAACAAGATCTATATGTATCTTCCATATCTCCAATAGAAATAAGCAAAGGGAGGATACTGAGGAAAAATGATGAACTGAATGAAGAAAAGCATGAGTTGAAGAGACTTGCAGGTCAGATGATGTGGGTTTCAACTCAAACACGCCCTGATATAGCTTTTGATGTGTGTAAAATGAGCAACACTGGAAAGCATCCCAAAGTAAAAGCCTTATTTGAGGCGAATAAAGCCTTATCAAAATTGAAATCCAAGAAGGGTTCTATAACATTTCCAAAATTGGGAAAGCCCTCAGATTTACACATTTTGTGTTATACTGATGCCTCTTATGCCAGTCTGGAAGATGGATCTTCACAGGGTGGTTTTGTTGTCTTTATTGGAGGAAGTACTGACAAAATGGCCCCCATGTGTTGGGCGTCAAAGAAATTGGACAGAGTGACAAAAAGCCCATTGGCCTCAGAGACTCTTGCTCTGAATGAGGGAGCTGATGCTGGTGTTTTGACTGCGGTTATGATACAAGAGGTATTTCAGTTATCTAAATTGCCAGACGTTCTCTGCAAGACAGATAATGCATCACTTGTGGAGACATTGAATTCCAACAATCTGGTAAGCAATCGACGATTGAGAATAGATGTAGCAAGGCTGAAGGAAATGAAGAGTAGAGGAGAGATACAGATAGAATGGATCAATGGATCAAGGGTTGTGATCAGGTCTCTGATTGTTTGACCAAGGCAGGAGCTTCGTCTGAGCTTCTAAGGGACTTGTTAAATCAGAAATAAATTATTCACTTGAGGACAGCAGCAATGTTAATGTAGACATTGGTTACCTCCCTTGCTTCAGTTACATGGTTACCTCCCTTGCTTGTGGTGATATAAATAGGAGTCGGCCATCTTGGTTTAGTCAGTTCGTTCGTACAGTTTAGACAGACTACAAGTGTCTCAACAATCTCCAGTACAGGTCAATCAGTGTCCTGTGCACCATGAGTAAGTTGCTGGAATCTGTGTTAAATAGAGAAGTGAGCAACCACCTCAGCAAAAATAACCTCCTGATTTTCATTCTGCTAGATCTCCAACAGATGTGTTAACTGTTATATCTCATAGGATTAGCGAATCTCTCGATGGGGACTTCGTTTCTAGGGCAATTGTTCTTGACATATCAAGGGCCTTTGATAGGATATAGTATAAATTTCTACTCCACAAGGTCTCCAGCTACATCATAGCTGGAAATGTCTACTCAATTATTAAATTATTTCTCTCTGATAGGTTCATAAGATTAGTGGTTGATTGGCCGAAATCAGCTCACGGTAGTCCCTCAGGGATCCATTCTGGGCCTAACTCTCTTCTTGATCTTCATCAATGATCTTTGAAATCATATTTTTAGATTATTCATAGATATTTATGCTGACAACACTACCATTGATGGCAACACTTCAAATGCTGTAAATGACCAAGATCTCTTTTTTTCTGTCTCCTCTGATCTTGAGCATGTGGTGCAATGGGAAAGAGGTGTCTGGTTAATTTTGATGCATTTAAAACCAAGCTTCTATCTTTCCATCATCAACGCTCTGACCCCCGTCTGACATCAATTGAAATGAATGGCTCACGTCTTGGAGAGGCTCCATGTTTTGACAAGTTTCTGGGTCTGCGTTTTACTCCTGATCTGAAATGGAACACGTACATCAAATCCGTTGCCAAGGTCACTGGAAAAATGGTTGGATCATTCTACTGCTCCAGTAGATATCTCACTGCCGATGCAATTCTCTACCTGTATGAGAGCCAAGTACATTCTAGGATGGAGTACTGTTGCCACATCTGGGCAGGAGCTGCTCGAAGCACCCTTTTTGCCCTGTTGGAAATTCTAGACAAATGCATAACGTTTCCTTGGAAAATTTGTGTTTGGTCTTGTTACAGGCTTTCTTAAGAATATAATGAAGAATCATCTTTGCTGTTTATGGCCGGCTAGTGCAAAACGTAAACCACATGATATTCTTATAAAATAATTCCCAAACAAAATTAATACCATTCTTAATGTCCTCAAAAAATATTGTATGTGATCTTGGTGTAGGGTTTAGTTTTCAATTTCATCCCTAGACAGAGAGACAAAGACATCACAAGTATAGCATAGATTCGTTTATCTATTGCATAAACTAAAGTTGTGCATGTGTGCACGCATCTGCTTGTATGTGTGTGTGTGTGTGTGTATACAGCTAAAAGTCAAAAACTACACAAAACAAAGCTGATGTATTCTCTTGCGACATTGCCTTGGATAAAACATAGGCACAATTTATTTTAATATTCATTCTTTTAGGGATCATCAAGAACAAAAGAGAGGGGGCAACATTTAGAGAGAATTTTTAGTGTTATTATGTATGATTCATCAACAATTTTTTTTTTTTTAGTTACCAGAGAAAGCAAGAGGGGGGGGGGTGATAGAGAAAGAGAGATAGAGAGAGGGTGAGAAGGGAAGTGATAGAGAGGGATGAGAAGAGAAGGGATGAAGAGAGGGGTAAGAGAGAGCAGGAAAAAAAGGGATGTTGAAAGAGAGAATAAGAAAAGAAGGAAGAAGAGAGAGATAAGAGCGGGATAAAGAAAGAGGAGGGGAGAAGTCTTAAAAGGAAGTTGTTGCTCACACTTTTTAATTCTTCAATTTTATTGTCAATTCCTTCCCCTTCCTCCGGGCAATGCCGTGTAACCATGCTAATCTGATATAAGTGATAGGTTTTTGAACTGCAGATTGGGAGATGATGATGGCTAAGTAGTTAACAACACAGTCTGATGAACTAGATGAGCCAAGTTTGAATCCAGTTTGTTCCATAAAAATCATTTTCACTTAGGATGTTGGCAACTTTCACATGGCCCCCCCCCCTCCCGTCATCGCTGATGTCTTTCTAGAAAGAATTCTGACAACAAAAATATCGTGGAAACCAATGTCAACAATAGAATCTTTGGATTCAAACGCTATGATGACGATCTACAGTTATAGTTCTTCATGTAAGTACTCAATGTCTTTCTAGAAAGAATTCTAACTAGAAAGATATCAGGGAAACGAATGCCAACAATAATCATCTGACTCCTATGAAATGAATAAATGATGTTCAACAACAGCAACAACAACAATAACAACAACAACAACAACAACACTTCACATGAAAGACAAGAATGTTTACTAACCTTCTCTGTAAAATAATAAGCTCCCGATTGGCTGTCATGTGAACAGCTGTAAAAGAAAGAAGCAAAGATGATGTAGAAAAAATATATGACGTAATGAAAATGACGATTATTTTTACCAATCAGAACTCTCTCTCTCTCTCTCTCTCTCTCTCTCTCTCTCTCTCTCTCTCTCTCTCTGTTAGTTGTCTATAAAACTCTTGACATTAAAAAACAACTTAATGCATTCAAGGAGTAATGTACATGAATACAAATATGCAAATGAGTAAACGTCCATTAGGGTAGCTCAACTTTCCAAGAGTATTGGGACGATTAATCGAAATTGGAATCGGAAACCGGAAAAATCAGAACTTTTGGTGCATCAGAATCAGAAAATTTTGTAGCTGTTTTTCGGTGCCTTCAGTGCTACGAGTGTAAAACACCAGGGACACCTGGCCCGTGCCTGTTTGGGAAACGGGCACGGGGAGGAAGCTACAGCGCCAGTTTTCTCCCCAGATTGTCACTGAACAAGGTGCTGCCTGCAGTGAGCGTGTACGTTAACAGATGTGAATGCCTCGCCCTTGTAGACACTGGGTGCACCCAGACCCTGGTGCGCAAGTCATGTTTCAACACTTTGTACAGGGAGAGAATTCTGACTTTCATGCGGAGTATGATAGAGAAAACAACACGTGGACGGCATCTTGGAAGTGGGCTGGCGATCAACCACCAATATCCTTATGGAACCGACTATCAGAGTACCTCCCTCCAATAAAGCTAAGGGGCAGTATGAAGAAGAACTGCAGACTTGGATCAACAATGGTTGGCTGCTTCCATACCCCGAGGATGAGCTCGGGCTCCCCCCCCCCCCGAGGACTGATTCCCCTGATGGATGTCTAACAAGATAGCAAACAAAAGGTCAGACCCGTCATGGACTACCGTGAGCTTAATGAACATGTCGACCCGTACACGGCAGGGGCGGATGTTTGTGCACTCAAATTAAGGGAGTGGTGGCAGCAAGGGTCGGACATGGCAATTCTGGACCTGCACAGGGCCTACCTGCAGATACTCATTGAAAAAGTGCTGTGGTCATTTCAGACTGTGGAAATTAAAGGAACTCGCTACCAGGCTACGGTTTGGTCTCAACGTGGCACCAAGCATTATGACGGCAGTTATACACGCGATCCGGCAACAGGATGAGGCTGTGTGTCAGGCGACATCGTCTTACATCGACAATATCTTTGTAAATGAGAGTCTCATGTCTGCCCAGTCGGTCAAAGAGCACATCGAGAACTTCAGACTGACATGCAAGGAACCTGAGCATCTGCAAGATGGGGCAAAAGTACTTGACTTGCGCATGACCATCTTTTTTTGTTTATTTTACATTGAAGTCACCACTTATCAAGGCCACTTGGGGGTAAGGGTTATTGTGTGTACAGTAATCAATGGGACAATATCGTAGTAATCGTTAGTAATGGAGCAAGGAGAGGTTCTACTGGAGATGCTGATGTTCCGGAAGTCCCATCCAACATCACTCATTGAAGCATTTTTTCTGTTTGTGGAAAGCTGGTGGGCAACTTCCCTGTGTGTGGTTGGCTCCAGGTGGCAGTGGAGACCATAAAACATTGTACCACATCCGTATCATTGTGTTGGGACGATAAAGTGCATGATGCCACATTCCTGAGTGTGCTGATAGGTGGCCAGAGTGATTTGTGACGACCTTGTGTGAGGGAACTGGTGGTTAATGGGAACGAGTTCATGGTCTGGGTGGACGCTAGTTCACTAGCCCTTGGAGTTGCCCTTGCGGTTGATGATGGCATTATCAAAGACACCTGTTGGCTTTGTCCAGAGAATGATTCTAGGCACATAAACTTTGCCAAAGTTGATGCCACATTGAAAGGAATTACCCTGGCGCTTCAGTGGCAAGCAGATGTGCTGATACGAGTATTGATATTATCATGGACTCTGCATGCACTCATCAGTGGATAACCGATGCATTGACTGGAAGAGCACGGCTAACCACACGGGCAGCGAGTGAGATGTTGATACAAAGATGGCTCGCCACCCTGGTCGATACAATCAAAGAGTACAACCTGACCATAGACGTAACGTTGGTCAGGTCTGCAAGCAACAGAGCAAATGTGCTGACACGAGTACCACAACGGTGGCTGCTGGCTGATAACCGGGGAGGTTCTGAGATGCTGCAACAACCGTGTGCAGCCATTGCATGTAATATGGATGCAGATCGTATCAGTAAGATTCATTGGCAATATGGACACCCAGGGGTTAAGAGAACACTGTATTTTGCCAAAATGGTTGATCTAGAAGTAAGAAGGGCAGATGTCAAGAGAGTAGTGGAAAGTTGCCAGGCATGTCAATCAATCGACCTAACCTCGACCCGGCTCCAATACAGTGGAATAAAGGACATGTGGCAGTGAGTGGGCATGGATATCACACATTACAATGGCAATCACTTCCTCACCCTCATTGATTGTGGACCTACGCGCTTCGCAGTCTGGAGACTATTCGGGCACCAGGACTCCTCCTACATTATTCGCCAGCTGTCATCTGTGTTCTTTGAAAGAGGCACACCAAAAGAGGTGCTGATAATGACCCGACCTTCTGTAGTCGGCAGGTCAGGCAGTTCCTGAAGGAGTTGGGGATGCAGCTGCGACTACCATGTGCTTATGTGCCATCTGGAAATAGTATTGCTGAGAAGAGCCATCGCAACATCAAAAAAATTGCTGCCAGGAAGCAGCGCACCATCTCAGAGGCCGTATATTGGTACAACATCACGCCAAAGGATGGTGTCTCTCTAGGAACAGCGTCTGCAAATGCAATTTACCAATACCGAGTCCGAAAAAAGGGAATCTACCCCAACAGAGAAGTCAACAATGAGGAAGGACAGAGGTCATATGCACCAGGGTATCCTTTCTGGGTGAAGCCACCGGGAAGCTGGTGCACTGATAGATATACACGGGGCCAAGTGACCGATGTGGTGAGTCAGCAGTCAGTCATATTGACGGTGTGCCCTGTCATGTTAGGGACCTGAGACTCGCAACATAGTTGCAACCACGACTACTGAATGACGTGAGCGACTCTAGATCTGAGGCCAGTGGGCCATCACTCTGATTTGCACCATCCTCATCCTCATCAAGCAGCGAATCTGATATTAGTAGCTTCTCAAGGTAGGCAGTGTTCTTCGACCCTTAGACAGCGCAAGTGAACAAGAGGCCTACTCAGTCCCCTTTCGAAGAAGCACCCGCTGGAAGAGAGCGCCACCTCCTTGCCATCTTTATGATCAGGGGGGCAATATGGGAAAAATAGAAATGGACTTACAAACGGCCAACCTGTAAAGCGCCCACATATCTACCTGTCATGTGCGTTGGAAAGGAATAATAGAAACCAAGATGGTGTCTGCGATATTTAACAGAAACGGTCTCATGTGATCTCATGCGATTCACGTGGGTGAATGTAATATAAAGCAGGTCGCTTGAAGGAGTGGAAACAGTTGTTTTTTTTCGCCGTACAGACAGTTACATCAATCTTTCCCAACCGTTTCTTTGTATAATTGCAATGGAGATGACTTATAATATCATATACTAGTATTTGCAACAGAATCAACATAAAAGTTTAGAATATCCAATAATAACATAAACAAAAAATATATATACTTACGTTAAAGACGCCTTCCCTATGGTATTGTTGTCATATAGTCTGTAAGCCTTTAAGAAGGAGAAAAAATAAGGTTTAAATTTCTTATGTTAAACAAACGGATTTTAAATTTTCTTATGTAAGCTTATCACCTAATATCCTTCTGTTTTAAGTACAATCTTAACAGTATTAATTTCACCCAATATGTGACGCCCCAGATCATGTGACGATTTGGCTGTTAACTATTGGTTTATTCAATCATATGATATAGCCATATAAACCATATAGAAGAATTTATTTGTCCTTGCAAATAATATACCAAAATATGTATATATGTGAAAGCTTCCTGATGCAGAACTAGTGTCACATAATTGGTTTGTGTAATGATTTCGTTTATGAAGGTGTAAATAAACCTACACACTCAGCATCGTCAGGAAGACAGGTTTTTTACTATCTTTATACAAAACCAATTCAATGCTGATGTTAGTTTCTATAAAATGAATGACTTCTTCTGTAAAATAAATAACCACTTCTTTAAAATGAGTAACCTATTCTGTTAAGAGAATAACCTCTTCAGTAAAGTGAATAACCTTTTCAGTAAAATGAATAACCCCTTCAGTAAAATGAATAACCTGTTTAGCAAGAATTTGTTTTGCTACCACAGTGAAAAATATTTTCCTTTCTTTCACAAATAGCTTTTTTGCAAAAACTTCCTGTCTGTGGAACACATTACCGGAGGAACTGCCGGTTAAAACGTGGTTGTCTTCAAATCCAATGCCAACAGATTCCTATTAGGAATTGTTTGTCCTCACATGTATTCGATTTGGTGCATTCCAAAAATGATTCTGAATCCTGTCATAAGATAACAATAATTCCATAACATTAATTTTTATGGCATCCTTTTTAAGATTCTTTGAATAAAATTTCCTTAATAATCCTCGTCACCAGTATTGCGACCATTAAGAGTCTGGAAGAAAGACACAACTCAGTATTTAGTGGAAACAAAATGCATTGAAAAGAAAGACTAATACAGCATAATAAAGAGAGTGGTTGTTAAGTTTGCATAACTGTGCATAACGCCGAGAGGTATATTCTCTTGGTCTTTATATTAAGTGGAAGAGTTCATTGTTATCTGTAAGGTGGGCACCACAACATTAATTCTTATCTCTGTGACTTTTAACCTTGATGAGATTAATCTACAGGGTAGAATGATAAAATTGTTGCTCTAAAGAAAGCAACACTATAGCTTTATTCTAAAACTTTTATTGAAAAAAATCAATTGAGGTAGTTTGGTTATGTAGTAGAACTGACATCTATTCAATGTAGCCGCCTTCAGCCTCAATCACCGCCTTGATACAGGTTCGGAACTGGGAGCATGCCTTTTCTACTAGCTCCAGTAGGAGGTTGACGAATACCTGGCATATGGCAGCAGGCTACCATCGGTGTTGTGGGCAAGATTATTCTATCACTCCAGAAGGTATCTCACTCCTAATTAAATTCTCCACTTGCATAAAAACCAAACATATCCTCTGGAGTACTGTTGCCACATCTGGAGAGGAACTTCTTAAAGCAGCCTTTCCTAACAGAGTATAAAACCGACTTTGGAATCTAGTGTGTGTGTGGGGGGGGGGGCCTTTTCTCCTCCCTACTTCCTCTTTCTCGCAGAAGAGACATTGCTAGTCTTTCTTTACTCTGTCATGGCAAATGCTTGGCTGAACTTCAATCTATGGTTCCCCTTTTAAAACATTCACAACAAAAACGCGTCTATCTACAACCACTGCCAATAATTTCCCCCTCCCTCTCTCTCTCTTTACTCTCACTCTCTCTCTCTGTCTGCCTAAAACTAAACAAGACTTCCATGAGCCAAGTTTGTTTCTTAGAACTGCCTGTCTGTAAAACATAATACTGCAGGGTTGCTTCCCAGCTGACTACAACATGGTCGTTTTCAAGTCCAACATAACCAAATTCTTATTGAGCTGTCCTTCTAAATAATCAAATTTTACCAAACTTTCACCATCACTGCCAATTATCATGGTGTTGTCTCACTGTCCACCTGACATTCATTAACTCTTACCCTCAAATGACCTTTGGAATCTTTCTGTTGAGATCAGGAATACAACTGTGAATTACTTAAAACTTCTATTATACCTGGTCATGGCTAATGGAACGAGAGCATGCTACCCCCATGCTAAAGAATTCCATTTGAAATTCTAGGCAGATTCTCGAGTTCAACAGAAAGAGTCCCAAGTTCGACAAGATACACCTAAAGAAGGTTGGAGGCTACATTGGCCAAAATATTGTGAAAATAACAATCAAAATGAGAATAGTGTCCCGAATAATACAAATAATCCATATTTAGATGATAATAACAATTATTTTTGCAAAACAAAAAAAGTAATGTTTTCTTAATAGTATTGACCCTGACAGACTTTCCTTATTTAAAAAAAAAAGAGTATTATTTTTAATATTAAATTATACAGATTGATGCAGAAATTGATTCCACGGGTCCCACAAGGGTTGATAATTGCATCAAATGCTCTCATAAATGTAAACCACTTACGTCTGGTGAATTCAGAAACAATAATCTGTTCCCCCACATGACAGGGTATACATAGTCTTTTGGAATATTTCTCGTGTAGCCATTTTTAAACATCGTAACCTAAAAGAAAAGAAATAACAAATACTTTTTAGAAAAAGAGGCAAACGTCCATCTCTAATATGCAAAAAAAAAATTATTGGATCGCCTTCGTTTACGTGCAAATAAAAGGAGACTAAAAGAGGAGTACGTTAGTAAAAGAGTACCTCAACGAATATGGAGAAAAACAAAGGAGAATAGATAGTGAGTCTTAGGTTCACTTTCGACAGCCTCATAACCATCGCTTTCCTAATTTTCTTCTTTACTCTTCACATTCCATAAGCAATGTTTTTGAAGAAGGAGGAAGAATTGCTGTCTTATGAGTTGGAATCTACTCATGTAACAATAATCATTGGCTGTTTTTGACACTGAAATGGTATTTATTTATTATTGTAGCTCTTTACATTAAGTGGCTTCATGACTTATCTAGAGCGATTCCCATAGGAAAAAAAGGTTACACTGTCCATGTGGTGTTAAATGTCTGATTAGTAGGGAAGAAAAAAGAGTTAACCTGTGTGTGTGTGTGTGTGTGTGTGTGTGTGTGTGTGTGTGTGTGCGTGCGTGTGCGCGCGTGCGTGCGTGTGTGTGTGTGTGTGTGTGTGTGTGTGTGTGTGTGTGTGTGTGTGTGTGTGTGTGTGTGTGTGTGTGTGAAGTCAACGTGTGTACATCTGTAGTAGCTATGTTGGCTTCATGAGGGGATGGGGGCTGTCCCAAGAGAGGAGATTGGGAGTTGAAAGGAGTGCCATGAGATAAGTCAGGATGGTCTCCTGGTTGGAAAAGAAAAAGCCAACTGCATGTTAACCATTTTATAATCTCTTGTCCTGTGGGCAGGTCGCCGGAGACGTGGCTTCTGATTGAGCAATCCAGAAAAGAGATTAAATGCTTCCACCAATCAGGACCTTGCTTAGACACTAAACTCAGGTTCAAAATATTGGCCAGAAAAGCAGAATTAGACCGTGTATTAATGCTTTTATAATCTCTTGTCCTGTGCTTAGGTCACTTGAGGGATGATTTCTGATTGAGCAATCCAGAAAGAAGATTAAATGCTTCCATCAATCAGTGTCGAGCTTAAAAACTAAGCACAGATTCAAAATTGTAAACAGCAAGCCATTGTTGCTACTACTGTTGTAGTTATCTATAATTGCTGCTACTGCTTATAGCACAGCTGCTACAAATTTAACACAACTAGTGCATATCCTCTGTCAAAAATGACGAGAAAAAGATATGCTTTGCCAGTGTCCATATTAAAAATTATAGAATTACCTCTGTAATTTATTTTTTTTATATATGAATTAACATTTCTAATGATCTGAAAAAAATACCTACTGATGAATTTTTATTTAGAGTGGAGGATTTATTTCCAAACTCATTTCAGACGGTGGGGATTGTCTGACTTGCTATTGGCTTTCCAATGTACATCTTTCTAGTACTTCTTTTGTTTGTTACTTTTTTTAGTCTTTTTCCTTTGATTATTGGGAAGGGGCAGGAGTAAGGTTACAAGAGGGTGACTGAATGTGGTGCTAGACATTTTAACATCCAAGATGTTAGCAAAAGTGAAATACAAACTGGAAAGTTTAAGAAAAGAAACAGAAAGGAAAGGAAAAACGTATAAATCAGCACAGAAACCATACATGGAAAAAGAAAGAAAAAATCTCATTATGTAAATAGAGTTGCGTTATTCCTTCACTTATTCGTATGACAGATTTTTGTGTGACTGGACGGATATATATTTACAAATAAATACACATTGCCCTTTATTATAGAGTGGAAAGCATTAGGTGTCATCTTGAGGATAAAAAATAGACACGATGGAATAGACGGAAGTTATTTTCCTGGTAACAGTAAGATCGACAATTAGTTCGATGTCTATCAATCAGAATTGTTTAAAAAGTTTTAATCTATTGTTGCTTTAGATGTGTAGTCTTCCTACTTACCACTATATATTATTAATATTTATTACTATATATTACTAATTATTAATATTTATTACTATATATTACTAATTATTAATATTTATTACAATATATTACTAATTATTACTATTTAATACAATATATTACTAATTATTAATATTTATTACAATATATTACTAATTATTACTATTTATTACTATATATTACTAATTATTACTATTTATTACTATATATTACTAATTATTACTATTTATTACTATATATTACTAATTATTACTATTTATTACAATATATTACTAATTATTACTATTTATTACAATATATTACTAATTATTACTATTTATTACAATATATTACTAATTATTACTATTTATTAAAATATATTACTAATTATTAATATTTATTACTATATATTACTAATTATTAATATTTATAACAATATATTACTAATTATTAATATTTATTACTATATATTACTAATTATTACTATTTATTACTATATATTACTAATTATTACTATTTATTACAATATATTACTAATTATTACTATTTATTACAATATATTACTAATTATTACTATTTATTACAATATATTACTAATTATTACTATTTATTACTATATATTACTAATTATTACTATTTATTACTATATATTACTAATTATTACTATTTATTACTATATATTACTAATTATTAATATTTATTACAATATATTACTAATTATTACTATTTATTACCATATATTACTAATTATTACTATTTATTACTATATATTACTAATTATTACTATTTATTACTATATATTACTAATTATTACTATTTATTACAATATATTACTAATTATTACTATTTATTACTATATATTACTAATTATTACTATTTATCACTATATATTACTAATTATTACTATTTATTACAATATATTACTAATTATTACTATTTATTACTATATATTACTAATTATTACTATTTATTACAATTTATTACTAATTATTACTATTTATTACTATATATTACTAATTATTAATATTTATTACAATATATTACTAATTATTACTATTTATTACTATATATTACTAATTTTTAATATTTATCACTATATATTACTAATTATTACTATTTATTACAATATATTGCTAATTATTACTATTTATTACTATATATTACTAATTATTACTATTTATTACAATATATTACTAATTATTACTATTTATTACTATATATTACTAATTATTACTATTTATTACAATATATTACTAATTATTAATATTTATTACTATATATTACTAATTTTTAATATTTATCACTATATATTACTAATTATTACTATTTATTACTATATATTACTAATTATTACTATTTATTACAATATATTACTAATTATTACTATTTATTACTATATATTACTAATTATTACTATTTATTACAATATATTACTAATTATTACTATTTATTACAATATATTACTAATTATTACTATTTATTACTATATATTATTAATTATTAAAATTAATAACAATATATTACTAATTATTACTATTTATTACTATATATTACTAATTATTACTATTTATTACAATATATTACTAATTATTACTATTTATTACTATATATTGCTAATTATTAATATTTATTACAATATATTACTAATTATTACTATTTATTACTATATATTACTAATTATTACTATTTATTACTATATATTACTAATTATTACTATTTATTACTATATATTACTAATTATTACTATTTATTACTATATATTACTAATTATTACTATTTATTACAATATATTACTAATTATTACTATTTATTACTATATATTACTAATTATTACTATTTATTACTATATATTACTAATTATTACTATTTATTACAATATATAACTAATTTTTAATATTTATTACTCTATATTACTAATTATTACTATTTATTACTATATATTACTAATTATTACTATTTATTACTATATATTACTAATTATTACTATTTATTACTATATATTACTAATTATTAATATTTATTACAATATATTACTAATTATTACTATTTATTACTATATATTACTAATTATTACAATTTATTACTATATATTACTAATTATTACTATTTATTACAATATATTACTAATTATTACTATTTATTACTATATATTACTAATTATTACTATTTATTACAATATATTACTAATTATTACTATTTATTACTATATATTACTAATTATTAATATTTGTTACTATATATTACTAATTATTACTATTTATTACAATATATTACCAATTTTTAATATTTATTACTCTATATTACTAATTATTACTATTTATTACTATATATTACTAATTATTACTATTTATTACTCTATATTACTAATTATTACTTTTTATCACTATATATTACTAATTATTACTATTTATTACTATATATTACTAATTATTACCATTTATTACAATATATTACTAATTATTACTATTTATTACAATATATTACTAATTATTACTATTTATTACTATATATTATTAATTATTAATATTTATAACAATATATTACTAATTATTACTATTTATTACTATATATTACTAATTATTACTATTTATTACAATATATTACTAATTATTACTATTTATTACTATATATTACTAATTATTAATATTTATTACAATATATTACTAATTATTACTATTTATTACTATATATTACTAATTATTACTATTTATTACTATATATTACTAATTATTACTATTTATTACTATATATTACTAATTATTACTATTTATTACTATATATTACTATTTATTACAATATATTACTAATTATTACTATTTATTACTATATATTACTAATTATTAATATTTATTACTATATATTATTAATTATTAAAATTAATAACAATATATTACTAATTATTACTATTTATTACTATATATTACTAATTATTACTATTTATTACAATATATTACTAATTATTACTATTTATTACTATATATTGCTAATTATTAATATTTATTACAATATATTACTAATTATTACTATTTATTACTATATATTACTAATTATTACTATTTATTACTATATATTACTAATTATTACTATTTATTACTATATATTACTAATTATTACTATTTATTACTATATATTACTAATTATTACTATTTATTACAATATATTACTAATTATTACTATTTATTACTATATATTACTAATTATTACTATTTATTACTATATATTACTAATTATTACTATTTATTACAATATATTACTAATTTTTAATATTTATTACTCTATATTACTAATTATTACTATTTATTACTATATATTACTAATTATTACTATTTATTACTATATATTACTAATTATTACTATTTATTACAATATATTACTAATTATTACTATTTATTACTATATATTACTAATTATTAATATTTATTACTATATATTACTAATTATTACTATTTATTACAATATATTACCAATTTTTAATATTTATTACTCTATATTACTAATTATTACTATTTATTACTATATATTACTAATTATTACTATTTATTACTCTATATTACTAATTATTACTTTTTATCACTATATATTACTAATTATTACTATTTATTACTATATATTACTAATTATTACTATTTATTACAATATATTACTAATTATTACTATTTATTACTATATATTACTAATTATTACCATTTATTACAATATATTACTAATTATTACTATTTATTACAATATATTACTAATTATTACTATTTATTACTATATATTATTAATTATTAATATTTATAACAATATATTACTAATTATTAATATTTATTACTATATATTACTAATTATTACTATTTATTACAATATATTACTAATTATTACTATTTATTACTATATATTACTAATTATTAATATTTATTACAATATATTACTAATTATTACTATTTATTACTATATATTACTAATTATTACTATTTATTACTATATATTACTAATTATTACTATTTATTACTATATATTACTAATTATTACTATTTATTACTATATATTACTATTTATTACAATATATTACTAATTATTACTATTTATTACTATATATTACTAATTATTAATATTTATTACTATATATTACTAATTATTACTATTTATTACAATATATTACTAATTTTTAATATTTATTACTCTATATTACTAATTATTACTATTTATTACTATATATTACTAATTATTACTCTTTATTACTATATATTACTAATTATTACTATTTATTACTATATATTACTAATTATTAATATTTATTACAATATATTACTAATTATTACTATTTATTACTATATATTACTAATTATTACTATTTATTACTATATATTACTAATTATTACTATTTATTACTATATATTTCTAATTATTACTATTTATTACTATATATTAGTAATTATTACTGTTTATTACAATATATTACTAATTATTACTATTTATTATTATATATTACTAATTATTAATATTTATTACTATATATTACTAATTATTACTATTTATTACAATATATTACTAATTTTTAATATTTATTACTCTATATTCCTAATTATTACTATTTATTACTATATATTACTAATTATTACTATTTATTACTATATATTACTAATTATAACTATTTATTACTATATATTACTAATTATTACTATTTATTACTATATATTACTAATTATTACTATTTATTTCTACATATTACTAATTATTACTATTTATTACAATATATTACTAATTATTAATATTTATCACTATATATTACCAATTATTACTATTTATTGCAATATATTACTAATCATTAATATTTATCACTATATATTACTAATTATTATTATTTATAACTATATATTACTAATTATAACTATCTATCACTGTATATTACTAATTATTACTATTTATTACTATATATTACTAATTATTACTATTTATTACTACATATAACTAATTATTACTATTTTTTTCAATATATTACTAATTATTACTATTTATCACTATATATTACTAATTATAACTATTTATTACTATATATTACAAATTATTTATATTTGTCACAATATATTACTAATTATTAATATTTA
This sequence comes from Euprymna scolopes, assembly GCF_053919585.1. NCBI lineage: Eukaryota > Metazoa > Mollusca > Cephalopoda > Sepiida > Sepiolidae > Euprymna > Euprymna scolopes. The sequence continues at coordinate 40,105,962 of NC_136486.1, read as the reverse complement.
TCATTATATATTACTAATTATTAATATTTATTGCTATATATTACTAATTATTACTATTTATTACTATATACTACCAATTATTAATATTTATCACTATATATTACTAATTATTACTTTTTAACACTATATATTACTAATTATTATTATTTATTACTATATATTACTAATTATTAATATTTATTACTAGATATTACTAACTATTACTTTTTATCACTATATATTACTAATTATTACTATTTATTGCTATATATTTCTAATTATTACAATTTATTACTATATATTACTAATTATTAATATTTATTACTAGATATACTAATTATGACTATTTATTACTATATGTTATTAATTATTACTTTTTATCACTATATATTACTAATTATTACTATTTATTACTGTATATTACTAATTATTACTATTTATCACTTTATATTACTAATTATTACTTTTAATCGCTAAATACTACTTATTATTACTTTTTATCACTATATATTACTAATTATTACTATTTATTACTATATATTACTAATTATTACTATTTATTACTAAATATTACTAATTATTACTATTTATCACTATATATTACTAATTATTACTATTTATCACTATATATTACTAATTATCAATATTTATAACAATATATTACTAATTATTAGTTTTTATCACTATATATTACTAATTATAAATATTTATTACTATATATTACTAATTATTAATATTTATTACTATATATTACTAATTATTACAATTTATTACTATATATTACTAATTATTAATATTTATTACTAGATATACTAATTATGACTATTTATTACTATATGTTATTAATTATTACTTTTTATCACTATATATTACTAATTATTACTATTTATCACTATATATTACTAATTATCAATATTTATAACAATATATTACTAATTATTACTTTTAATCACTAAATACTACTTATTATTACTTTTTATCACTATATATTACTAATTATTACTATTTATTACTATATATTACTAATTATTACTATTTATTACTAAATATTACTAATTATTACTATTTATCACTATATATTACTAATTATTACTATTTATCACTATATATTACTAATTATCAATATTTATAACAATATATTACTAATTATTAGTTTTTATCACTATATATTACTAATTATTAATATTTATTACTATATATTACTAATTATTAATATTTATTACTATATATTAATAAGTTTTACTATGTATCACTATATATTACTAATTATTATTTTTTATCACTATATTTTACTAATTATTACTATTTATTACTATATATTACTAATTATTAATATTTATCACTATATATTACTAATTATAATATTTATCACTATATATTACTAATTATAACTATTTATCACTATATATTACTAATTATTACTATTTATCACTATATATTACTAATTATTACTATTTATCACTTTATATTACTAATTATTAATATTTATTACTATATATTACTAATTATTAATATTTATTACTATATATTACCAACTATTACTATTTATTACTATATATTACTAATTATTAATATTTATCACTTTATATTACTAATTATTACTATTTATCACTTTATATTACTAATTATTACTATTTATTACTATATATTACTAATTATTAATATTTATTACTACATATTACTAATTATTACTATTTATTACTTTATATTACTAATTATTAATATTTATCACTTTATATTACTAATTATTACTATTAATCACTTTATATTACTATTTATTACTATATATTACTAATTATTAATATTTATTACTATATATTACCAATTATTACTATTTATTACTATATATTACTAATTATTAATATTTATCACTTTATATTACTAATTATTACTATTTATCACTTTATATTACTAATTATTAATATTTATTACTATATATTACTAATTATTACTATTTATCACTATATATTACTAATTATTAATATTTATCACTTTATATTACTAATTATTACTATTTATTACAAGATATTACCAAGTATTACTATTTATTACTATATATTACTAATTATCAATATTCATCACTATATATTACTAATTATTACTACTTATCACTATATATTACTAATTATTCTATTTATCACTTTATATTACTAATTATTAATATTTATTACTATATATTACTAATTATTACTTTTTATCGCTATATATTACTAATTATTCTATTTATCACTTTATATTACTAATTATTAATATTTATTACTATATATTACTAATTATTAATATTTATTACTATATATTACTAATTATTAATATTTATCACTATATATTACTAATTATTACTATTTATCACTATATATTACTAATTATTCTATTTATCACTTTATATTACTAATTATTACTATTTATCACTTTATATTACTACTTATTAATATTTATTACTATATATTACTAATTATTAATATTTATTACTAGATATTACCAATTATTACTATTTATTACTATATATTACTAATTATTAACATTTATTACTATATATTACTAATTATTAATATTTTTCACTTTATATTACTAATTATTACTATTTATTACTATATATTACTAATTATTACTATTTATTACTATATATTACTAATTATTACTATTTATCACTATATATTACTAATTATTAATATTTATTACTATATATTACTAATTATTAATATTTATTACTAGATATTACCAATTATTACTATTTATTACTATATATTACTAATTATTAATATTTATCTCTTTATATTACTAATTATTAATATTTATTACTATATATTACTAATGATTACTATTTATCACTATATATTACTAATTATTAATATTTATCACTATATATTACTAATTATTAATATTTATTACTAGATATTTCTATATATTACTAATTATTAATATTTATTACTATATATTACTAATTATTAATATTTATCACTATATATTACTAATTATTACTATTTATCACTTTATATTACTAATTATTACTATTTATTGCTAGATATTACTAATTATTAATATTTATTACTATATATTACTAATTATTAATATTTATTACTATATATTACTAATTATTAATATTTATCACTTTATATTACTAATTATTACTATTTATCACTGTATATTACTAATTATTAATATTTATTACTATATATTACTAATTATTACTATTTATCACTATATATTACTAATTATTAATATTTATCACTTTATATTACTAATTATTAATATTTATTACTAGATATTACCAATTATTACTATTTATTTCTATATATTACTAATTATTAATATTTATCACTATATATAACTAATTATTACTATTTATCACTATATATTACTAATTATTCTATTTATCACTTTATATTACTAATTATTACTGTTTATCACTTTATATTACTAATTATTAATATTTATTACTATATATTACTAATTATTACTATTTATTACTAGATATTACCAATTATTACTATTTATTACTATATATTACTAATTATTAATATTTATTACTATATATTACTAATTATTAATATTTATCACTTTATATTACTAATTATTACTATTTATTACTATATATTACCAATTATTACTATTTATTACTATATATTACTAATTATTAATATTTATTACTATTTATTACTATATATTAATAATTATTAATATTTATTACTATATATTAATAATTATTAATATTTATTACTATATATTACTAATTATTAATATTTATTACTATATATTACTAATCATTACTATTTATCACTTTATATTACCAATTATTACTATTTATTACTGTATATTATTAATTATTAATATTTATTACTATATATTACTAATTATTACTATTTATCACCATATATTACTAATTATTACTAATTATCACTTTATATTACTAATTATTAATATTTATTACTAGATATTACTAATTATTACTATTTATTACTATATATTACTAATTATTAATATTTATCAATATATATTACCAATTATTACTATTTAATTATATATATTACTAATTATTAATATTTATCATAATATATTACTAATTATTACTAATTATCACTATATATTACTAATTGCTACAATTTATTGCTAATAATTACTATTTATTGCTATTTATTATTATTTATTACTAACTAGAAGGCCGCCCGGTAGTAAGATACACTTAATATGATACAGTGGCACTTTGGTACTCGATCATAATTCGTTCCAGATGTTTGTTCAAACACCGAAATTTTCGACAACTGAAACGATCTTTCCCCTTTCAACTGCAACTTAAAAGACTTCAAGCATATCCTATTCTTATAGAATCAAAATCATTTGTATAAAATTCCCAAGGAAGATGATAGAAGTGATCTTGAAACTCTAAGTACCTCTCCTAACAGAACTATGATGGCAGGCCCTCTCTTAAAAAATCAAATGCATTTTATTTTTATTAAATTTAAATCACATCTCAAATTCTCCAGGGAAGACAATTAATCCCTATGCACCTCTTAATGTAGCAAATCTCTATGTGCCCCCTCCGAGGGATCTATGGAGGCAACGCCACCTTAAAACTTTATATGTGGATTATCGATTTTAAACTTATCAAATTATCGAGTGTTATTCTATGTTTTAATGAGGAATAGTTTTTTGTGGTCAATTCTGTATGATAAACAAGGGAGATAACCCTTAACTTAAACTGGCTTAAATTGAATTAAATTAAAAGTCCGCCATTTTTAAACTGAACGTATTTGTGGATGATATTTTGTTAAAAATACATCTAACTCATATTCTACTGAATCATTTTTCTTAATTTTTAGAATTTATTCTAATTTCGCAATGACATGTAAGTACATAATAATGTTTTCACCTGAAATGCGTTGGTTTAAAAGATAACCAACGTGAACAAGCATCTTCCATTTTCTTCTGACAATATTGATGGGAAGAACAGGTAGTGAAAAATTAGAAAGAAATTAATATGGTGTGATGAGAATAGTATAAAAATTACATAATAGTGTTAAAAGTAATGCCTCCTATTTTTTCTTCTGCCCGAATGGATCAGAGGGGATTGCAAATTGCATTATTATGATGCCTTGAAAGTTTAATTTCTCTGTTGTAGATTGATGGTTTGAGATTCAACCCTCGTCACAGACATGCATCAGAAGCAGAGATGCTTCATTGAATCCCTGGCAAAAGTTCATTGAGAATGGTGGTGACTATGTAGAAAAATAAATTTTGGGGCACAAATGGTTGCTTGTTTTAATGATACCACTCCCGTCTTCGTAGCTCTTCAACATTTTGAGTTAAAAAAAAAATAGAAGGCTTTACTGTTGAAACGACCTAGTATGACAAAGTGCACTCCAGACGTCCATGCACAGACATCGTTCATCACTGGCGAAAGTATATTCAGAATGGTGGTGAGAATCCAGAAGAATATGTGTTAGATGTAGAAAAAATAAATTCTGGAGTATAGAAGGTCGCTCGTTTTAATTGTGCCACTTCCATCTTCGTAGCTTTTAAATTAAAAATAGGAGGCTTTATTTTTAGAGCGACCCTTGTATCTTTATGTTATGTGGAGTATAAAAACTATGTTGATGAGATTTTATTACGGCAACACATTTGCAACATTGCCAACATTCTCTACAATAAAAGGTTAAAGCAAATATTGTTAACGTTTTTGGAGCGCTAAATCAAAGTCATTTTTGTTAGGGCGAAAAGGGGAGGGGAAGGGTATAGTTTTATGGGACTTTTTTTTTTTTTAGTTACAAACCACTTTTCCGTTTTCATCTGTAAAGTAAATTTTGCCTTTATATTTAGCAATGGATTTCAGGGTTGTAATCTGCAAAAACAAAAAAAAAATGCAAAATATTAAGAAAAAAATAACCGTTTGGAAGTATATATAAATAGCTGATTATAGTCAAGTAACGTACTTCTTAACTTCCGGCGTGGCTGCTACCGGAACGGAAGCGGTGACAAGGTAAATCAGTTCCTTCGCTTTTTTTACTCACGCCTATATCTCTCATGTGAATGTACTCTTTTTTTTATTATTACGTTTTTCCGATCGTTGCTTTTTATTTAATAATTGTTGCAAAGTTTGTTTGGTCTTTATTCTAATTAAGAATTATCGAAATTAGTTTGTTTTTGTTTTGTTTTTGTTTTTTAAGAATTATTGAAAACATTTTTTGTACCCTTGTTTTAAAAGATTTATTGCAAACACTTTCTAAATTCTTTTTAAACTATTTTGCGAATATTATGTATTAGATACGTCTTTTTATGATGTTGGAGCTTGCATATAACACAAAATGGAAGACAGATCACTAAAACCAATGGCTCATACGTCTTGTGCATTACTACCTGCAGAAAAAAGTTACTCACAAATTGAGAAGGAAGCATTAGTTATTATTGTTTGGTGTCACTAAATTTCATTGATTTGTGCATGGAAGACACTTTGTGTCGCAAACTGACTATAAGTCACTGTTTATGATTTATGGGTCAAAAAAAAAGATTAACAACCAGCGTATACTGCAAGCAAATTACAGGGATGGAGAACCATTCTCTTCAGTTACAATTATAAAATTAAGTATCTTCCATCGTCAAAAATCAATCAGGCTGATGAATTATTTCTAAAAATCTGCTGAATCTCTTGAAAACACAATGATTGCCTCTCTGCAAACTGAGGTAAATGTAAATAAAAAAAATTGTTAGAACCGTACGTTGCAATTCACAACAACTGCTCTTAACCTGTAATGCACAACACCAACTCTCAACATCTGTGCTCTCTCTCTCTCTCTCTCTCTCTCTCTCTCTCTCTCTCTCTCTCTCTCTCTCTGTCCTCTGTAATCTGTCCTTCTTATAGCCACTATTTCCCTCATATGCAAATTAATGGCATACATATATAAAGAACCCATCTACTAGATAGATATCTTCCTTTATTCACAACACATCAAAGGATGATCTATGCATCCTGAAACACAAACAGAACAAATACAGTGTTAGAAGTGCAGCACTACTAGACATATCTAGTGCGTATCTATCTATCTCCCTTCCCCCCACAAGTTTTTGGGGTAACTACAAAACTTAATTGAATAAATACAACAAAAGTCTCCAACTGAACACCAACCAAGTCTGTGGTTAACACACAACATTAATGGCATACATATATAAAGAACCCATCTACAAAATTAAGTTTTTATTCTATTCTTTTTCCTTCCCTAATCTTGTCACCTGACAGGATAAACAGAGGTATGGCCAATTGGATGAGTAATACCTTCTATTACACCTCCCCATCCCACTCGTATTACTATTGCACAAATGGCAGGAAGATGGTGATCGTCTTCAATGGGTACTTCTGCATAAGAAGGGGGGTAACTTCTTCATTTTCATCCTCCTCATCACCACTGCTGCCATCACTACCTGCCGATTTCATCATCGTCTCTTCTGGTTCTAAAGGCAGCGTTTCTGAGCTTATACTTAGAGGTGGAGGAGGATCAGGTCATCCCTGAATGGTATGTTATCATCCTCTAAGATTAAAGAGGTGCAATGGAGTGGAGGGTGGGATCGAGGAGGAGGAGGAGGAGGAGGAGGAGGAGGGGGTCAGACATCTTTCACATGATGAAGGACACCATCAATCAACATGGTCTGAGGACTTGCTATTTCATCTAAGCATTCAGGGGTTTTACCCAGACACAGTCTCCTACTTTATATGGGGTTTCAACAACTCTAACCAGTGACGATGCGACATCTGTATCTATCCCTTTTATATGCTGTTTGTAGTGATAGATCTCATTGGCTGTTGCAGTGGATCGTGTTGCATCGTCTTTGGGTGTCACACTGTACCAGTATATGATTTCTGTAATTGAACATTGCATCCTGGCTGCAATTCTTTTGACAGTGTAATGATGCCGCTCCACTATACTGTTACCTTCCAGAAAATATGTGCATTGGTAACACATTCTAACCCTTCCCCAATTCGTTTGTAAACTTTTTAATTTTTTACATCAAAACGTAGAGGCATTATCAGCAGAGATTTCAAATGGGGGATCATCTTAAAAAACGATGGATCTTAATTGGCTTACAGTGTTCAGTGCATCCTGTCGTGTCAACATACACCATATGAAATGCACTGAGCCATAATTTTTTAATGTCAAAAAATCTATAATGCATTCCATTCATGTCTATCCAGCACCAGTTGCCCTTCAGCTCGGACTTTACTTTTTGCCACCAAGCCAGTCCCAGCTCAATTTGTTGATCTTCTTTGCATGAGCATACGGCTGCCTTGATCCATACCTTCATAGCTGCAGAACATGCCCTTTGGCAAAATATGTCGTTCAATGAATTCCAGGATTTTCACTTTTCTGGTGTATTACACGGTCTTGATCAGGTTCTGATTGATATGTTAATACTGTGCATGTCAGTTGCAGAGGATTAGATTCGATGGAACTAGATTAAACTGTAAACTGTATTCATCAACTAGACACTTTAATATCAACAATCTCCTTCGTATCAGCATTTCACTTGCGACTTTAGTCCTAACTCATATCTTTTTAGCTAGAGTATCAGTCAACCAGTGGTAAACGTACAATAACTCATTCATGCATCTCCACACTGAGATGCATGACCTGGCATGATATCAAGTTCGGCCAAATTGATATGCTGAGCATCATTTGTGGGACAAAATATGCACATATCTTCTAAAAGAGTACCAAATCGTTCCAAAACCAGATCTATTGCCAAAGGATTCGCGTCATGTGCATTCAATTCATGTATGGTGCACGAGCCTTTCCTAGTCTCACACCAAAAAAATGAGTTCACATCTCAAGCTATATTAGTTGTCATATACATATGCGCACACAAACATACGCGCGCACGTCCACACACATACATATATTCACGTTCGCGTATATACACTCACATTCACGTGTATACACACACATGTACTCACATACGCGCACACGTACGCACACATGGGCAACGTCACTTCCCCTTTCAAAGGAAATCCACACATGCGCAAAAGACCACTGGAAACAACTATAAAAGCAAGAGACAAGCTGTTTCCAACCCTTTTCCAACTCGCTTTCCGAGGTGAGTGGTCTATAGACCAGCCGCCGCCGTTTCGGCACACGCGCGCCACACACCACTTGCTACCATGTGGGGCAAAAAGCTAGCAAACAGTACGTACACTTTATATGCTTTCTATCTCCATAACCTAGATTGACTTTCTCTCTCTCTCCATTTACACCTTGTGCCAGAGAACACCTCCACGTAGCTGACTGCTAACATGGCACACAGCTTTACTGATGTTAACCCTCTATCTTTGTCTTTGTCTACACGCTGGACTATCATTCTCATTTCCACTACATTACTCACTTCTCTTCCCACGTGTGAACAAACGATAGTGACCCAAACGTGAGATGAACACACTTTTCCTTTTCTTTCTACACCACCAGTCCTGCAACAAACGATGGTTACACCCGAACGCGAACATGAACAGGTGTTATACCTAAAACATTCATTTTCCAACAGTAAATAAACGACGTTTATTTTATCCAGCAATTGATTTTTTGTTTCCTTCATTTCATTCGTTTCATTATTTTCTTTTGTAACGGGATTAGGATATATATATATATCCTAGTCCTCTCCAATGGATACGTGCCACTCGCCTTCAAGTACTCTAGTCACCGTTTTGGTCATCATTTGCTTGAGAGAATCGTCATCCACCGAGTCGTCTCATCCTTTTTTTATTACAGTCATATCAGAAATTTAGCAAGTAGCATAAATTAACTGAGTATACGGAAAACAAGTCACTATATCCAACAACGGTCATCCGTGGGTCATAGTTACTAAGGTCCTTAAAATTATACAACAATAGAACAAGAAGGAAGCAAGAAACAACAATCTATAATGCAAAACAATTTATTGAAAAAAAAAGGAAAGAAAAGGTAAAAAAAATAATAATAATAATAGTAGCAGATGTAAAATGTTCACTCGTTTTTGTAACTGCTAAATTTATCCCTTTAGCCTGGTTTCACAGACTTTAAGTAACTATTTAAAAAAATAGAGAAAGTGCATGATAAAAGGAGGAAAGAGAGAGAGAAAGAGAAAGAGAGAGAGAGATAGAAGGAAAATACTTACTGAGATACTTTTTGCAATGGTCAGCCATTTTTATCTTTTTATTTGTGCACGGAAAAAATAATTCAACCAAAGTTATTTCCCCTTAATTGTCATATCTCATTTTTTTTTTTTTTTTTTATTTATTTATTTTTTTTTTTTTTTTTTTTTTTTTTGTCGATCATGGTAAACATATCTTTTTTAAGTTCTTGGTGACGAAAAATAACTACGAATGTTCGTTTAAAGTTTTTGGAAGTTCTCGTAGATTTGTCTCCTCAACAGCGGAATCCTCAGTTCCCAGTCCAGTAGAGTTTATTTTCCCTTGTCATCTGCACAGCGAGCGATTTTCTATTATTATAAAAAATTCTCTTCCAATATTGGAATATTTCAGATTTTTATGTCTTTCCTGACAAGTCTTCTTCGACGAGTTTATAATCAGGTCACAACATCAGAATAAAAACATAATCTTCACCTTCCTGATTATCAAATGGTTTAAAGTTTGGTTAAGACTGTTCTAATTTTTACGTCTTTCTTGATGGAGCCAAAGTTCACATGTCCGCACCAGTGGATTGCGAATCCTCACAAAATGAAAATATCTCAAATTTTCAAAAACAAGCGGGAACTTCCCCAGCCAATCCGCAAGTACTATGCAGTCATGTGATACGATAATCATCATCATCATCATCATCAGAAATAAAGAGAAAGAGTGAGAAAGAAGAAGAAAAAAGAAAGAAAGATTAAACAAGAATAAATTTCAACAGTCGCTTGTCTTTTTAGTACTTCATTTGATGCTTGGAGCCATCCACAGACAGGTAAATATCCTACTAATTTACTGCTTCTAATATATCCTGCTTAGTGCTTAATCTGTTTGCCATGGATAGCCCTGTTAAAAACTGGAATTTCAAACGCCATGACTTTGAGATTATATATCGGTCTTCTTTTTTTTTCTTCTCTTTCTTTGCCCCCTCTTCTTCGCTTCTATCCCCTCCCCATTCCTTCCGATATTAATCACTGTATATGCATTTGAGTTCTCGACGTAATGCTTACGCCACTCCCCCAAATGCTCACGTGATTGTGTTACAACTCTAGATTGGATAAAAATCTTTTTGGATATCAAACACTGTTGTCTCCTTGTTAGAAACAGAAATAAAGACACAAACAAGGCATTAAGTATACAAATGTATTATTAAAAAGCGGTAGTACAAAACACATAAAAATGAGAAAGTTACCAGCGAGACTATTCGGTCTGACTGTCACGGTTGTTCGCTTGAATACTGACTTAAGAATAGTATTTTATTTATAGCTGGGAGAGTTCATTCGTGTGTGGGTAAATTAAGATAACATATTAATAAAATAAAAATAAGGAGAAAGCCTTCTACTGCTAGACTTTGGAATGTCCTCCCTGTTTCCTGTTTTCCTGACTGTACTAACATGCAAAGGTGTAAATGTAATCTGTACATACATCTTGTTGGTCAATTCCCTGCAAAGTCCCCTGTGGTCCCAAATAGTAGCCACTTATGTCCAATTAGCACTATGGCTTGTTTGAAGTGAATTGAATTTTTTTTTTTAAATGAGTTCTGCATAGTTTTACTGAAACCATCAGTTTTGTCATCCACTTCCTGATTGGAGGAAGTGGGGTAATAACATCACCATCGTTGACATTGTGTATTTTTTCATCGAGTTTCTAAATTATCTATTAGGTAAGTCTATAAGAAAGTTAAATTTCTATAATACTTACGTTCTGAACTTGAGAAATAGTTTTACATTTAATGCAGTTTTCCTCGTTGTTTTTGCAAATCTTCACATTACAATCTGTTTTCAAATCACAAGTACTTCTAGATATATTGATCTGACAATATTCCATCGTCTCGTTCAAACAGTTGCTAGTAGCGAGGCGTACATTAGATATCGTGCAGAAAATGATGAACCATAGCAAGTGTCTCATTTTAAAGATTTCCTGAAAAAAAGGAAAAAAAAAAAAAAAGAAACACATAAGTAAGCACTTTGTTAAATGAAATATAATTTTAAATTTTGGTTTCTGAATCTTTTAGATAAAGATTGATTATTTGTAATATTTGGATTCTTCGGACTACTGTTCTCATCTTAAGTGTTATTTTCACAACGTTTTGGTCGATGAAACCTCCGACCTTCTTCAGGTGTATCCTGTCGAACTTGAGAATATTGCTGTCAAACTCTGGAATCTTTGTGTCGAATTTGTGAATCTGCAAAAAACTTTTGAATTAAACCCATTATTTAATCCATTGGGGTAGTATGCTCTTGTTCTGTCAGCCATAACTAGATAGAAGTTCAAAATAATTTGCAAGGTGTTTCTTGCACTGAGGATTAAACCTTCAACCTCCAGAAGAGTATAACTTTTACCAAGTACTCTATCCACTGAGCCATGGGTCCTTATGGACAAGATAAACCTGAAGAACACTGGAGGTTACACTGAGCAAAACGTTGTACAAACAACGTCCAAGATAAGAACAATGGTTCAAAGAATCCAAATGCAAAAACGGGACAATCAAGATGTTTGTCTGTACATGGGAAAAAATTAGGTACGTTTTTGCTTAAATGTCAGAGATGCATATATATGACCACTTAACATCATCACTAATGCAAGAGACTTTGGTACAGTTGCGGGCAACTCCTTAAAACCAACAAACTATTGACAGCAAGGATGGTGATCAGATTCTCTATGTTTGCCTATAAAGAATAGCTTCAAAGACTAAATCTGTTCTCACTTGAGCAGCGAAGGATACGAGGAGACCTGATTCTACCATGCCGCTTGCCAATAGGAATAAAAAATCTCTGGCCAGATTGGGTATTTAGTTTTCTCCCACTGCAAGAACTGTGACACCAGGATCGAAAAATGGGATTGAAGAGGGACGCTGACCTGCAAAAAGTGCCTGAGTATACCTGTAGGTATTCCCCTGTAAGGGCGCCTCAGGTTATTAGCAATAAACTAACCCCTTTTCAAAGAGAAAAGGCAAAGTCGGGCTGGTGGCCTTCCTAGAACTGCACAGAACCTCAGTCAACAGGGAACAGGTCATTACAGGAATGGTCTAATCTCTGTTGATTTTGGGGGTCGAAAATAAAAATCTTGAACCAGATTGCGGAAATTTTGCCGACAAGCGCTCTCTTTATGAAAGAGTGCTGAAGTAACAGGAAAGGTGCTGATAAACAAACAAATAACTAAAATTAATTCCCAACCAAACTTGCCACAATCGGTTTCAGGTATTTATTGCCTGTGTCTATATTAATTTCAGTTCGAAATTAAACGTCTGTTGTTTTTGTGTAGTTGTGAAAAGTTAAGTTTTATGTTTCGGTTCTCTCGATTGTGATTAAAGCTTTAAAGGAAGTTGTTAGCATGCATGCTCATGACATGTCAGTCACGTGGCTGTTTCTTGTTTATTAAAATGAAGCCAGTGTTCTGATAGACCGTGACAAGTGAAATGCAGAATATTTACAGCATAAATCCAAAGCATTTTCGTATACAACTCTGAACTATTGACTAAAGCATTAGAAAGCAACAACAACATTCTATCGCTGATGAGTCTCACACTGTCAATATGTGCAACAGAGAGATGAAACTTTCAGATCATCAATGCATAAGCAGTAATATTTCCCACGTTTTGACATGTGATCTTCGCAGTCGCGCTCGTTCAGTTTCTGAGCAATCATTAATTTTTATTAATGGAACTGCATATCAGTATGTAGAGTTCTTCTGACTGTTTGATCAGACAATCCCGAGGTCAAAGCATTTTTGCGAGCTGAACATTTAGGAGACTGAGCAACAGAAAGTCTCACAGCTTGAATATGTTTGGCGTTCGAGCATTTCAAGGCCTTCCAAGTGGTTTCCTTTTAAGTGCCGAACATGTAGTTCTGAAATTTGCAACCCATAACTGTATCGATTTTTTATCTGGAACAGCATCATGCCGTCTTTACTTGTAATGGATTCAGAAAGCTCTCTGTGTTACAGATACAGATTTACCATTCTTCAAAAACATTTCTACAGTAAAAACATGATGTGCACCAGTCCAAACCATATTCCTTGATGAGGGCACCTGAAATAAAATGGCAAGTTATTAGCTAAATGAAAACATCATTGGCACTTGCATATGTTCATTAGCAACATATCGTTGAAAGTTTAAAATGTGGGAGGTATTTCTGCGGCACCCTGTATTTAAAAGTGTTGTATAGGGGGTATATATTGGAGACATTTTGAAAATAACGGGGGCTTATAGCAAAAGATGATAATGACATTTATATAGATTACACACAACGACGACTGTGACGATTCTTGTGGACTTATTATTATTACGGACCTAGGACATTTATACAGTCTTTGTTAACACAGAGAAGGGGAGATACATTATTGATGATGAAGGAGGAACACATTACTTGGAAGGGGTTATACAAGAGTTTGTTAATAGATAAATATGCAAAACGCATTTACCTTTCGGTTGAAATGACACAAAGACAACAGTTACAAAATATTAGATGATTTTTTTATTCATCTGTCGGCCGATTGATGATGTCAGGAATTCAAGCTTGTACAACTACATGGTCTACTCTTCTCCCCCTTCGCCTCTAAGGGAATCAGTTTCATTAAGTTGCTCCCGACTCTCATCTGGGACTGTGACGGTGATTGTCTGATTCCTCTCTGATTATCTCCAATTTCGAACCCTCTTGTTCAATATATTGAGAAATTCTTTTGTTCATGATGTCAGAAGTGTGATGTTGACCAACGTGACTTTATCACATTTCAATTCACCTGTGCCCTTGCACATGTATTTACAGACCTCTGATAAACAAAAGAAATGTGTAAATTAAATTTGCATCATTAACCTATTTTTAATTTATAAACTCGCATTGTCCATTCTTTTAACTGACATATTTAGTATCCAGTTATTTCTAAAAGAATTAACAATCGACTGCATTCCTAGGATTTCAATTATCCATTATCTTTTAACACTTGCCTACAGGGTTCGATTCTAGGCTTTTCCTAATATCATTTTCACTTATCTAGTCTACCTTCTTACTTACATGAGAAGGGGACAGCCCTTCTTATGTAACATTACCTTTATTTTAAATTTATTACGCCAAAGAAGACTGTCATAGTTTGGCCATTAAATGAGACTGCGTCAAAAGTGTCTGCTTGTCAAACACTTCAAGCTTTTGTAAAGCATAACAGAAAACCATCAGGATCACCAAAGATGACATTTTTTTTTTACTCTTTTTCATCACAATTAAGACACATTTCCACTTGAATGTAAGAGGCTTCTGTTTTGGATCATGACTACAGAGGTACTATGTAGAGTGTTGAGCAATGAAATATCTGTTTACATTAGATTTAAACTTCTGAATTTCCTACAGTCAGTAAAGCAGTAAACAAGCTGCCTGAAGGAAGAAACTATTTGAGTAGAAGATTTTCCGGCATCTAGAGACCTCAACAGTGAAAGGGTAGAATTTTGCTGCCTGTCGGGTTAGTTGAGGGTATGTACATCGAAAGGGCACAACATGGCTCGACCAAGTGACAAATAAAAATAGCTAAGTATTATCAGACTTCCTTACAGAAACTGTTAATACTTAGCTATTGTATGCAGATGACCAAGACGTGAGGCGAGCATGACGTCACAAAAATAATTGGATATATATGAGATCGGGATCGGAAGAAGAAGAAGATAGAGCGAAAGAGGAAAAAAACGCATGTGACAGGGAAAGAGACTTTTAAGTATGGTAAAGTTTTTTTCACCACGAAGTGGCAGGATGGGAACTTTTAAACAAGATGCAGGACTCATTTATCTTTCAAACTTTTAACAGACGACCGCATTGTCGCTGGCTTGAAAAATATGTCAGGTGGCTTGGTGTGGAAATGACCGGGAATAAATGCCTTTTCTTTCAACTAAAAGAGAAATTGTGTCGAATTTCTTTCCTTTGCAAGACTTTCATACACAATGTTGGGTCGATGTTAAAATATCTTCTTGGCTGTACTTCGCAAATGAAGATTCTATAAAGGGGGTTGTCCACATCGACTGCAGGCATGCTTGTGGCTGAGGAGCTCGATGCAGGATAAGCAGGTTGGTCGCAGCGGCTGCAGTCAAAAGTCACATCAAGTGTGGCTGTTGAGGCTTCCCAAATCTTCCTCCTGCAGTGCTTCTCCTGCAGATTCTCTGTGCAGATCTCAAAGGAGGCAACAGCCTGGTGGACAGTACATCACCAGGATACATGGTCAGGAGTGTGAGCAGACTACTAGAGGTGGTCAATGGGGCAGTCACCGAGGGACTTCTTCAGAGAGTCTTTATATCTTTTCTTCAGTGTTCCTCTATCACAACAGCCAGTAGAGAATTCGCCATATAGGACTATCTTGGGCAGGCGATGATCCTCGATTCTGGAGACATGCCTGACCCAATGAAGCTGTGACTTCAGCAGTATGGCCTCGATGCTGGTGATTTCCGCCCGCTCAATGACCTCAAGGGTTATAGGGGCTCTGAGGAGGGGTAGTACCTTTGTTGTCCGGCATGCTGCTCCTTATCTGGTAGGGTTGACTAGCGTCACTAGTCCCCACTCATCCCTAAATCTCTCACATGTTGACTCCAAGCGTCATGTCCCGGTAAACCGCTTCAGCTGGAAGGCTAAACCATGTGAGGGGGTGGTATCTAACATTGCACCACTGGGCGTCCGTGTTAAAACATAAGGACAACGTTATACTGCTATTAATCCTTACATCTACACACACTTCTTTCAGGATTAGAGGCAAAGTATTTTCAGCCTGTGTTCACTCCACTGTGTTACATGGTAGCCCTAAACACTTCTGATTTGCCACAGCATCGAAGTAATGATCGTGCCATAATCAGAAGGAAAAAATCCCTCCAAGTTATTTTTAGCATTTGCTCAGCTATATCATGCCCCACTTGACGTAAATAATCCCGATTAACCCGGCATGCAGCAAAATTCCACCCTTTCATTGTTGAGATCCATATGCTACTTTAATAATTTTTTTCATCAGACTGCTAGACTTTGGAATTCCCTTTCTGTTTCCTGTTTCTCTAACTTACCCATACTAACATACAGAAATTTAAATGTAATGTGAACAAGCATCT
Source organism: Euprymna scolopes (assembly GCF_053919585.1). Lineage (NCBI taxonomy): Eukaryota > Metazoa > Mollusca > Cephalopoda > Sepiida > Sepiolidae > Euprymna > Euprymna scolopes. The sequence continues at coordinate 40,088,773 of NC_136486.1, read as the reverse complement.
TGCTGCTCAACTCCCCACATACTCCACTGATGCTAAATATTAGCCCGTTACATCCAAATGGCAATACACCTTGTTTGGGATAAAAAAGAGTAAAAAAAAATGTCAACTTTAGTGGTCCTGATGGTTTTTTTGTATGCTCCATGAGAAGTTTGGTATTGGTGGAATTTTGAATGTCTTATGCACCCAGCGTCTCTCTCCGCCCAGCCCATTCTTCTCTTTGGACATACACACACATACACACACTTCTTACATCAACTCCATAACACTCTGGATAATCCACTTCCAATGCCCATCCCTACTTATATCTATATAGTGATAATAATAATTTTAAAATATAATTAATATAAATTATAATTATATTTTTAAAATAATACATATGCCACTCCCCATTTGGAGGGTACAAAATTGGTCAAAGGGAAAACTATTCCTAACTTGCATTTAGGTAAAAATGCACTTTCGTATAATTCATTTTAAAAAAGCATTGCAAAAACAAAAACAAATAACATCTATAGAGTGATTGTAATTATTGTAGACCCGTGCTAGAGATCACAAATGAAAGAAACCACAAGTAGTGCAAAGTGTATAAAATATAATATGCATTTATCATAAAGAATACATGAGCCATTAAAGTGGTACGAGAGGAACGGGTTCGTAGCATGCGGCTAAACATGGTATGAATGTCTCCATTTAGTCTCTGAAACCAGTGGTATTCATAGGACTGGTTGATTCCACTTAGTTCTCAAATAGGGGTGATTTGTACCCCATAACAGTAATATATATATATATATATATATATATATATATATATATAGTACTTTATAAAATATATATGGCGATTAAGCTACACTGAATATTCCGCGTTTCATCCACTCTAGGACTCTTCAGGCTTATGTGCGAATTCTGTGGTTGTTTATCGTTTTTATATGCTCCTCTTCTATTGTACACATATATATAAACTAACAATAAAAAAAAACACTAACCTAGTTTTAAAACAGATCCTTTGTCCGATAAAATGTATGCCCATTGGCTGATAGCAAGGGCGCAGTGGATACTAGAAAGCTGATTGGCTAACTAAAATCTCAATAGAAGAGGAGCATATAAAAACGATAAACAACCCCAGAATTCGCACATAAGCCTGTAGACTCCTAGAGTGGATGAAACGCGCAATATTCAGTGTAGCTTAATCGCCATATATATTTTATAAATTACTAACTAGCTCTACCTACGTATTGAGCACTTTTGAAGTAAATACTTAAAGTTTACGCATAAATCTATACTTCCGTATATTAATTTTATGTGAGTAAATTAAGTAGTTATATATATATATATATATTATTTTGGGGACAAGTCTTTTCAGCCTGGGTTTGCTCTGCCATTTTGCATGGCAATATGACATAAGCTTCAAACGTTTTTGATCTGCAGCGGCTTCAGCACAATGACTGTATCATGAGTAGATGGATGTGTGGCAGAAAAGCTGCAAGGAAAGATCCCTTTAACTGTGCTTCACCAGAAACTTAGTATTTGTGGGAGTTGGGATGACATACCTGGATAGCCCAAGCACTAGGGTGCATGGTAGACTAACAAAGACCTGGCTTAAGTGCATAAGAAATTATATTACAGCATTCAATAAGATTAATATTAACCCTTTGTATCAGACCACATGAGACGTTGTTGGAGCCCAGGACACTCACAGCACCTTAAATATCAAAACCTAATGATGATGATTGTTGATGTTGTTGCTGTTGGTGGTGGTGAGCATAGTTTATTCATTTTCATATGGATCAGATGATTTTTGTTGGTATTCATTTCTCTGATATCTTTCTAGTTAGAATTCTCTCTAGAAAGGCATCACGTTCTTATGGAAGAGACTACGTGAAGGATACTGACATCCCTAAGTGAACGTGTTTTTGTGGGACAAACTGGATTTAAACTTGGCATATCCTGGTTGTTAATTCGTTTTGTTAACCACTTAGCCACCAGCAGCACGTGGCGGTGGCGGTGGTGGTGGTGGTGGTGGTGGTGGTGCTGCTGCTGCTGCTGCTGCTGTTGGTAATGCTGGTGCTGATGATAATAAAGAAAAATAAATAAATAAATAATTGAAAAGGAACGTAATACAGCTTTATACAAACTAGACTAGCTGTCCCTACTGGTTGTCCGATAGTGTGCTTACTTGCAATTTTTGTTTTTCCTTTTTAAAACTATGCTGTGTTTTCTTTTTGTTTTGTTTTGTTTTTTATTTCCGAAATAGTTGTTATTCCAATCAAAGAAAAGTAAGTCTGTATGGACGAATCCAGACTTATATCTGTTTTTGTGTCTGTTTGTGTGTGTATGTGTTTTTTCAGATGTGGCCATTTTAAAATAATACTGACTGAGGTGGAGACAGTACTGCTTCCCTGTTGACTACTAGTACCATGTCATCAATAAATAAATAAAAAGAGTTAGGGGTTCTTCGACTGTCAGTAACATAGGAGCAAACATAATACATCTTTATACAAACTAGCTGTCCCTACCAGTCATTGTCTGGTAGTGTGTTTACTTGCAGCTTGCTTTGTTTTCCCTTTTTAAGACTCTGCTTGTTTTTCTGGTTTTGTTTTTTCTATTTCCAAAATATTTTTTATTCCAATCAAAAGGAAGTAAGTATGTATGGACGAATATAGATTTGAGTGTGTGTGTGTGTGTGTGTGTGTGTTCAGATGTGGCCATTTTGAAATAATTCTGACTGATGTGGAGACAATATTGCTTTTCCTGTTGACTACAAATGATATGTCATCAAATAGCTGTCCTTTAAGTAATCCAACTCTGCCCTCTTCACCCATCATTTTCCCAAAGTTTGTTTATCAATCCAATTGATAATCTCATTAACCCTCATTCTTGAACTAGCAGAGTTATATGGCGTTGCCCGGGATAAAAGTGTAATATATTTCTATTTAAGCTTTATATCTCTAACATTTTTATCTCATTTTTCATCTCCCTATTCCCACTTGTTCTTTTTTCTCCACTCAGCCCATTCCTTTCTTTGGGCATACATACGCAGACACACACTTTTTTTTGCATAGATTCTTCAAGAAATAAGTCGGCATAAGGGAATCAACTCCATAAAATTAAAAAAAAACAGTTTGTGTGAATAACTAATTTGGTTAAAAACTATACTCTTGCTGAAGAAAAATCAATTTCTTTACTCTTTTAAAGGTTAAAAGCTGTTATAATATATGAGAGATGTTGATTGGTTAAATATGATTAGAACCTGGATATGTAGATTTTTGGCAAAATCCTACATGGGAGTCTAATAATGGAAAGGATAGATTTTAATTTTATTTTGATTCCATTTTAATATATAACTAGAGGAATACTTGTCCCAAGAGAAATAAAAACTAATTTCCCAAAGAGAACGATTTTACACTATTTTTATGAGTCGCGTCAATAAGCAATGCTCCAGACTCACTTTCAGGTGTATGATCTAGCTGGAATTTTGCATGTGCAATGATTTGTATCTCTATGGGTTATGTGGCAAATTATAACTCTAAACTTATCATCGTTTCTGATTTACAAATGGTTGAACTGAATCAGGTGTTAAATGGAACCTGTTGTGTTGCGCAGTGATCCAATTTGTATTTGAAAGGATGCATATCGACATGAAAGAAACGTATGGTAATAGTGCCTCATCATATGGCCTTGTAAAACGCTAGCATCTTGAATTCAAACATAGCCGGAAATCTGTGGAAACCGCTCTTAGACCTAGTTCCCACCCCCTCCTTCTGCCATTGATGAGACATCTGTCAGTCAAGTTGAGGCTGTCATTTTGGAAGATCAGCACATGACTACTCGCCAAATAGATCAAAAGGTCAAGATCAGTACCGAGTCTGTAGAAACTATCATTCATAACCATTTGCATAAAGTGTGTGCCAAATAAATTCCCAGGTTGCTGACACCATTCCAGAAGTTGAAACGCATCAAGTGCTTGAGGATGAAGATGGGTCAAAGTTTATCAAAAGATTGATTACACATGATGAAACCTGAGTCTATCACTATGAATGCTCTGACGAACTACAAGCACTAGTACCCCCTCAACGTAAATATCTTCAACAAACCCGACAAGCAGCTAAATCCCACCCTTACACAGTAGAGATTCCTAGATGTCAAAAAGCCTTCTACTTCAATAGTTTCTTCCCCAGAACTGCTAGACTTTGGAACTTCCTTCCAGGATTCTGCTTTCCCAACTGTACTGACATGCAGAAGTTCAAGTGTAATGTGAACAGACATCTTTCTACTCATCTCTCTTCATAATGTCCCTGCAAGTTATGTCCCCGATAGTAGCACCCTACTTCAAAGTGGCACTGTGCCTTGTTTGGGGTGAAAGTTGAATAAAAAAAAAAAAAAAACATTTGTGTTCTAAAATTCATAATGATTGGCTAATCATTTTAGGAGTAAATTCTTTACATACAAATACAAACATACCTAACTTCATAAAGTAACCATCTACAAAGGCCAAAAGTCACTCGAGGATAAAGGTTTACAAGATTGCCAGTTGAATACAGAAATATTGATCGATTGATTATGAGACGATTAGGGTTAGAATTTAAACGTGTAGATTTTTGCATAAAGACGACAGGGTGGAACAATAAAATTGTCGCCCTAGAAAAGACGACATGATTCCATTTCCGTTTGATGAAACCTGGTTTCTTTTTTTTTTTTGTTGCAGATCATCTATTTGGCCAGTTGTGTAAAAATCCCAAAGGTGATAGAAGCCTTCTATCATGTTTAAAAGTGACACAATGTTCAATGAGCAAGATCAGAGATGCGGCGCTGTGCAACTCATGCTCTCTACCGATCCAAGTTATGACAGCAGAACCATTGCCAGCATACTAAAAATGCAAATCTGAACAGTTCAATGCTTGAGGGCACAGCTTAATGAAATTTCCGGCCATGGTTATGGTCTTTAGTGAGGTTTCATCATGTCATCTCACATCTTTTAAGTCTGTTCGAAAGTCAACATCAAAGTGTACCTGAAGAGTATCCCCTTGTACAATCAGGTGCCCGCTGGCAGATCCTGAGTGTAGCAACAGGACTCAGCATGGGACCACAAGTCTAAAGAGACCACGACATAGCTTCAGGAGTGCTACGACTTTGTACCCTTCTCTCACTGGCCCTTCCTCCCCCAGTCGGAACCTGCTAGGCTATTAGTTTGGTCGTATATTGAAAACATCACGAATATGACCTCTCATAACATCAAAGCCAGCCTGATCACTGCCATCCACCGAGTATTTGTCAAGCTTCGGATCGCACTTGTGAAAAAGGCATGCTCCCAGTTCTGGACTAGTATCAAAACGGTGATTGAGGCTGAAGGCAGCTACATTGAATAGATGTCAGCTCTACTACATAATCAAGTTACCTGAATTGATTTTTTTCAATAAAACTTTTTAAATAAAGCTGTAGTGTTGTTTTTTAGGGCCACAAATTTATTGTCCCATTCTGTAGAAGATTTTATATGAGAATTTAATTGTGAAAAGGCTATATTTTACTTTTATTTTCATTCAGTTTTTACTTATTAAAAGCCTGCCTGTGTCCCGGCTTTGCCAGAGAAATTACAAAGGGGAACTGAAATGCAATATGTCATTTTTTAGTCTAATTTATTGATAATTGCATGTAAAATATGAAGTATGTATATTAAATGGATTATGGGCTGACACCATGTTGATTTTTCTATAACAGACTTAGTAAGTGTTCAGCAAAAGTAAAACATTAATCTGAAAAATGATTTGGAAAAGCCAATCAAATTTCCAGGAAACTAAAATTCAAAGATAAAGGAAGTGGTCGTTATTCACATGACAAAATCGTAATAGGTGAAATATGATAAAACTGAACATTAAATAAAACACTGGTGGTCTTTTTTTAAAGTAGTAAGAGATTTTTTATGAGTGAGTAAAGCATACTCCTACTGCCTCTTATGAGGACTTATTTGGGAGAGTCAGTTTGGTCAGAAATAATGTAAGAAATTATAAAAGTCAATGGAAACAAATGTTATTTTCTGTAAACAATCGTCAGGTACTAGCAGAAAGCGTGACCATATTGGAATTACTTGTGTTTATAATCATATGATGTCTGACTGGAAAAGGGAAAAAGCAACTCTTCTTCTTAAATATATCAGAGTACAACTTTGGGCAAAATTTTTGTAACACCATAAGAAAATCCAAGTACTGATGGCAAACCACAATCATTGTTGCTCTACTATATTAAAATGAAAGTGAAAACTATTTTCAAGTTCAAAAAAATTTATTTACACTTGGATATTTTATAAATTTAATACTTAATGTGCTTCCTTTAATTTTCAATCAGTTTTATTGATGATGATATTGGAACATCTTATTTATTGATTAGATATTGTTTTACTCACTTTCCGTATGCAAAAGTTGTAACATTGTCCAGGAATCAACACGTAGGCTCAGTTGCGAAGTAGACAAAGAACAGGAAAGAACTTCAACTCGCTTTTTTTTTTTTTGTTATACAACAACATTTATTTCCTTATTCTCCTGCCATACATGACTTCTTGTTATGGCTGAGACGTTACTCATACTCTAACGTAATCGTCCTTTTTATAGTCTTCTTTTTCCTTACCGTGACGTCATTTCGCTCACTGCTCCTTATTTGCATGTAGCCGTCCGTGCTGTTACAAAATGTCTGAAACTATGCATTTACACAGCGTTGCAAAACCTATGGCCAAGGCTGTAGATAATATATCAGATTATGTTGGTCATCACGTGCCTGTTTAAATTCATGCCAGAGTCATAAGAAGTTGGGAATGGCAAAATAGGATATCCGATAATTGTCTGACTGGACTTAACCATTTAAAAAAACACTGTGTGTGGAGTGGGGGTGGAGGGTTATTGTTCTTTGTTTACTTGTAAATTTTGTTTAAAAACTTTTTTGTTTTTTATTATCGAAAACATTTATTGAATAAATAAGAGTAAACAATAATTAATTAAATGTCCTCTTTCAAAACCCGCATGCAAGCATCAGAAAGTTTCACTAGATATTCTGCTGACTTGGCAAAATGAGCGCAGGCTCAAAAGGTTTCCACAAATCGTTTGAAACTATACTTTGAATTTTTGTATTTTTTGTCTGTTTTACTGCATATTAACATTTTTTGTTAGGTTATTCAATTCCCAAATCCATTAAAAGGCTAGTCTCTTTTTCGATTTAACAAATGTACCTAAAACGTTTTGCTTTAAAAGCGTTCATAGTAAGATACGTTCATGACAATCAGTCAGACAATGGCTCCGTTGCTGTCAGGTTAACGTATGATTTGGGGTGGTGGTGGCGGGTCATACCTTTCTCAGTGGTATCACCATGTAAGCGAATGCAACAGATCCTATTGGATTTTAAGTGGACTTTATCTTTTCTCTCTTTTTTTTTTTAAATGGAAATCACTCCAGACAAGATGTGAAGCCACTTGATGTAAGGAGCTAACAAGAAAGATGATTATAGCAAAGACAGGAGATAGACATTAGTCTTAGTCTTGAAAAAAAAAAGCTATGGATAGATCTTACATCTGCACTGGTTTTAATAGCGCAAGGAAAAGAAGATATTTTTATGTTAGATTTTTTCATTTGTTCGTGTGGGTGGGAGGGGTAGGGGTAATAAGACGTATTAATTTTTTGCTCCCATTTTTAAACTGACGAGTTTAAATCTTTACATTTTCTGTTTTGTTTAAATCAAGAAAAAATAGGAATAGAAAATAAAAAGTCAAATTAAAACGTTTGTATATCTGCATAAAAGAGCAAATGTGATGATGATGATAATGTTGTTGTTGTTGTTGTTGGTGGTGGTGGTGGTGCTGCTGCTGCTGGTCCAGATGATAATAATGGTGCTAGCAGTAATGATAGTGGTGGTGGTGGGTGTTTGATACTCTGATGACTATTTGATAACTACCTACATCTGCAAAACCAGGTCACAAATGCCTAACTCTATGGTTCTAACAAACTGTTTTGTTTTTTTTTCTGACCGACCAATTACCTCACTCTGTGATGACCGAGTTACGAGTACCAAACTTTTTAACAATCTGTTGTAAACTCTTTGAAAACCAGTTTCTAATTAAATCATTTTCTAACAAGCAGGCGTTGTGTAATGAATGCATTGAGAACAACACTGAGAGTTGCAATCTTCACCAGAATAGTGCAAGTGCAAATGAAAAATAAAACCATATGAAATTGACCTTTAAAACAGGATATGAACATGGCTAATTTGATCCAATTGGACCTCACACTTAAAGGGGCTCTGCTGGCACGGAGCCCTTTTTATTATATGAGATACAAAAATGACAAATAAGATATTCTTATTCGTCATATTATTTTATTATGTATGACTAGTAGGGAGCGTAAAATACGCTTAAATATGATATTTTAATTTATGCAGATGTTGTATATATTATTATAGAGTCAATGTTCTATCGATTATTACATATTGCATTGTACCCAATGTATTGTCATGATTTCAACAAAAAAAATCTTCATATGAGACAATTGCTATTTATTTGGACACTGTCAGAGTTCCCCTTTTGGAGGAGGGGGGGGCTGGTTTTCCCCAAAATCGTGTGGAAACAAATAAATAAAACGGCAGAAAGCAGGAAGCTTAACTGGCCTCCAGCCAGACGTTCATTTCTGCGTCTACGTGAATTCTAACTTAAGTACCAACCCATTCACTTAACTATCTGCTATGGCATAATGGTTAGCAAGAAAGCCCTCCCTCTCTAGCTTTTTTTTTTTAGGTTTTATTTCGTCTCCTCTACCCGAGCAAAAGTTTATTACCAACTCTTTTTTTCACCTTCTTCTCCACTTTCGCGGTATGGGTTCCAGCCTTTTTTTTTAAACACCTACAAAGACTCGAGCAATGCCGTGTACCTCCGCTAGTCTATTCTAATTTTAAGTTGGAAGTTTTTTATTCTTCCTAATCCTTCTAGTGAGGGCAAGTGCTGCTCGAGAATTTCTTTTGTTGAGTTTGGGATATTTTTTACTTTTTTCTGTTCGTTGTTTGTAATTTATTGCTTCGAGTACTTTTCCATTTTTTTGTTCGTGTTCGTTGGTTGTAGTTTAGTAACTCGTTGCTGTTGACTTTGAGTACTTTTCCTTATTTCTTGCTCTTCCTCGTCGCCAGGTTTGCTTTTTGCTGAAGAGTCCCAAACTTCTCTCAGTGAGTTCTATTCATACTCCTGCTTGTTACGTCATATCCGACATTACAGATGCCATCAGCTAGAATTGAAACCAAAATAAAAACTTATAGCCCTCCAGCCTGGGTGGTTACTGTTTGAGCTATCATCAGTTGAATGAGAGATAACTAAAAATGAACTAATTTTAATATATGTATATATATATATATATATATATATATATATATATATGCATATATATATATATATGCATATATATATATGTATATATATATATGCATACATATATATATATACTAGCTGTACCCTGCCACGCGTTGCAGTGGCTCTATTTGGTGTAATGGAAAAATTTAATAAAAGAGAAAATGCATGTTTCTTATATTAGTACAGCAATCCACTGCAAAAAGTGAAAAAGGCGAAACTGAAAAAAAAGGTACTCTTGCAGAATTTGATCTGGATCCTCGAGAGTTTCTGTCAATCATTCATGTTTTGGACTTGACCAACAATCAGTGGATGAAGCCGAACGTAGCAAAAATGTTGAAACGCTAAATGCTTTTTTTTGTTGTTGTTGTTTTAAAAAATGTGATTTAGTAATTAATATTTGGTTGATGGTGGGGGGAGGGGGGTTACTATACACAGATTCGAAAAAGTCGTCCAAAAACAAATAAATGAAAGCAAAGGTAAGGTAATTTACGTTTCTACCTAATTGGATAATTGTTTAGTGTTTTTATGTAATGTAAAATGTTTAATTGGCTCAAAAAACAGAAATGGTCGCGAATTCTGTTGAATACGTTAAGTTTGGGAAAGTAAGTTGAAAACTAAAAACTATACAAAACAGTGTCTGAAACTCACCGAACATATGTTACCATGACATAGGCTGGCATAATCGGTAGGTTTCTGACAGTATTTTTTATAGTTTTTTTAGTTTTAACTCACTTTCTCTAACTTAAAGTAATCAACAGTGTCCACCACCATTTGTAGCTTTCAAATACACCAATAAACACTGTTTTTCGAGCCGACTAAACGTTACATTAAATGAAAAGGGTTTATATTACTAAACACAGATACAAAGAAGTTGTCAAAAAATAAATATATAACAAATAAATGTTATCAAAGGCAAGAAAAGTAAGTGTTCTACCTAACTGGATAAGATTTTAGTGTTTTTATGTAATGTATAATCGGTTCAAAAACATTCAATGTTTATCGGTATATCTGAAAAATACAAATGGCGGCAGACTGTATCGAACACGTTAAGTTTGGGGAAATTTTGGGAAAATGAGTTTAAACTAAAAAACTATACAAAATACTGTTAGGAACTCACTCAATATATGTTACCATGATGTAGGCTGGGATATAATCGGTGGTTTTAAACTTTTGCTCGATACAGGTGACGACTTAAAAATCCCTTTTAGTGATTACCTGGTTTGAGGATATTTGTACAACTAAACGGCAAATCTGCTCAAAAAAATCCGGTATTATTTTACTTTAAGGCCCGTTTCACGTTCATATATAACGAAATATTTTATTGTAGATTTCGGTGTGCTAAAAACGAATCTGCAAACCGTTTACGTAGCAAAAAAAAAGTTTTCATGACATTCATGAAATTAATTTTTCGAAAAGTGGGTGATCACTTTTCAATGTAAATTTAACTTAGAATGAGCACCCACTTTCTGGCCACCTGAGAGAGGTGCATTTTTCTGTTTCTTGGCTAAAAGGTTTTTTGTTTGATTTCTTTTGCATGGTAATAACCCCTGAACTCTGGGACTATTTTCCATTTAACAGCCGCAGCCTTCGTTTACGCTATGCGTCAGCATAAACGAAAGCTGTTTAGCCAATAAACATGGGAAAAAATCCCCCCTCTCTCAGGTGGCTAGAAAGTGGGTGCTCATTTTAAGTTAAATTTACATGGAAAAGTGATCGCCACTTTTTCGAAAAAGTAATTTCTTCATATCATAAAAACTATTTTTTTGCGACGGAAACGGTTTGCAGATTCGTTTTTAGCACACCAAAATCTACAAAAAAATTTTTGTTATTTACGAACGTGAGACGCACAGCCCTTAATGGAAAATTATATCAAAAATCTGGGGGAAAATAGTTTTCAATAAAAACAGCAAATGAATTCGATAGAAAAAAATGGATGCTATTTTTTTTTTCTTTCTGTGTGTTTCTTGGCTAAAAAGTCTTTTTGTTTGATTTCTTTTGCATGGTATTAACCCCTGAACTCTGGGACTATTTTCCAATTCATAGACGTAGCCTTTGTTTATGCTATGCGTGAGCATAAACGAAAACTGTTAAATATGCATTCGCGTACCAAACTGCCTTGTCAAAAAAACCTTTAAGCCAATAAACACGAAAATAAATGCCCCTTCCTCAGGTGGCCAGAAAGTGGGTGCTCATTTTAAGTTAAATTTAGATGGAAAAGTGATCACCCACTTTTCGAAAAAAAAAAAATTTCTTCAGATCATGAAAACTATTTTGGTACTCCTTGGGCGTTGAGTTCCATGGCGACCCGCAGAATTATTTAATGGTCGTTCCCTTAGTACCCCCCTAGTCAAGGCTAACGCATGCGCACGTAACATTTTTTATTTATTTACTTACGTGGTGGAGTTTCTATACTGATAGGTTTTTTGAAATTTTTTCACTGGATTATTATTGATTGAACACTAACCAGATTATGAAAAAAAATTGAAAAAAAAAAAAATCATTTCAACATTTGAAAGGGGTACTCACTTTTTAGTTACCACGTTCTGGTAAATCGGTCACTTTTTATTTATTTATTTTTTTTTTTTTCTAAATACGGAAGTGTCTTCGGGAGATATAAAATGGTCGCATGTTGACGAAGCAATGTATCGGGAGGCGTACGGGATTAAAAATTATTGGTAAATTTTTAGATTAGGTCCACCTCCACCTCCTCAATTTTCTTTTAAATGACGACTTGAAATGGTTTTCGACTATGCTGAATACGAAAATCGCATCGAAATTTTGCAGAAATAAGTAGTTATCAAGATATAAAAAGTTGTATTATGCATTGTAATCTTTGGCGGCCATCTTTTTTACGTGTGTGTATTTGTTTATGGTGCGTGTGCACGTAAAAAGATGGCCGCCGAAGAATACAATGCATAATACAACTATTTATTTCCGCAAAATTTCAATGCAATTTGCGTGTTCAGCATACTCGGAAACCTATAAATGTCGTCATTGAAAGGAAAATTGTGGAGGTGGACCTAATCTAAAAAAATACCAAATTATTAAACATTTCTCCAGCATGTTAGTGAAATTTATAATACTTTAAAAAAAATTAAAAAGAAACAAAACAAAAGTTTTGAAAAAAAACTCACCTTTCACAAAAACAATTAAAAAAAAAAAACACAAACTGACTAAATAAGTAAAAAAAAAAAATAATTAAAAATCTCGAAACTTTATTTTCATGAAAACAATAAAAAAAAGTCCTATTCTCTCTATTTTTTTTTTTCTTTGAGAAACAAATATATTTCTGACTTACAAATGCGGTAGAGACTCATTATTTTTACTTTCTATGGTTTTGATATACCGCGTTTTTATTGCTTACAAAATGGGTGACTGATTTATCAGAACGTTGTAACTAAAAAGTGAGCACCCAACACTTTCAAATGTCGAAATAATGATTTCTTTTTTACATTTTTTTTTTTAATAATCTGTTTAATTAGTGTCCAATCAATAATAATCCAGTGAAAAAAAATTCCAAAAACCTATAAGTATTATATTATTTATGATTAAGTATGGGAGTAATAGTTGTACAACAACGTCGCCTTTCGCACTTTTACAAACATTTTTTAAAAAAAGTAACTAAACCATTTATTGATAATTTGTCACGTGTACAAACATTTATTTATTTACGTAGGCTTAACTCCTTTCATGAATAAGAAAAGTTTTACTCTTTAAGAATAATAAAAGGAAAAAGTTACTGAACATTTATAAAAGGACTTCTTTTCATGAAGGCCAGAGGAATAGTTGGCCGAAAATTCGTGAAACAACAACTAATAAAGATGAGAATAATAGTCCGCAATAAATAAAAATGGTGCTAATGCAGAGAGCGATCCGCGCTATTTTTTAAATCATATTTCCACGTTTAAATAACGTTTTATGATGTTTTTTTTTTATTTATTCAATTGTAAGGTTAAAGTACAGAATAGGTACAAAACATCCTTACCTCCCCATGTTAAGAATGACTTTTTAAATAATAACATTATTTCAGCACGGATCACTCTCTGCATGAGTAATCGTATATAGAAAAACAAAAAAAAAACTTTTTTTTTTGGGGCCTTATATAATAAAGAAAAGATGTGTAAATTAAAAAATTTGGAAGATAAACAAATGAAATATGTTTTTTTTTGTTTTTTTTTTTACTTATCGAGTTAACAGAAAATGAAACCTTTCGTCAATTCGTGGCTGTGAAATGAATCAAACCGGAAGTTCAGTTTATCAACAGAACAGATTCGCAGAAACGATTAAATAAATATATTTATTTTATTTAATATTTTAATTTTAATTAGGTAAATTTATTTTAATAACATAAAAACATACCTCGACTCTAAAAATGGGTTGTCTGAAAATTTCAAATAAATTGGTAACGTATAAACATGGTTTTATTTGTTTAGAACGAACCAACTTTACATTTTTATATATATAGATATAAATATATATATATGTATATATATAAATATATATATATGCATATACATATATACATATACATATATATATACATATATATATATATATATGACTAATTCATTTAATCACATAAATTAATATACGAAAGTATAATTTTATGCGTAAATTTACTTCAACAGTGCTCAATACATAGGTAGAGCTCGGTAGTAAGTTATAAAAATATATATGGCACTTAATTTGTCCTATAAGTGCCTGCCCATTGGCTGATTAGGAAGGGAGCGGTGGAAACTAGGAAGCTGATTGGCTAACTAAAAACTCAACAGAATGTGTATATATAAAAACACGAGACAACCACAACTCTTCACATAAGCCTGACGAATTTGAGCGTGGATGAAACGCAGACTATTCTATATACATATATATATATATGCATACTTATATATATATGCATACGTATATATATATGCATACATATATATATATATATGCATATATATATGCATGCATACATGCAAGAGGAATTTAAGTCAACTTACGCTTGTCTTCCTTTTTTTTTTTTGTAACTCTTTAGTAACTAATTTTACCAACTAAAGATCCATAAAAAACGATTCATAAAAAGTGCAATCATTTGGTACACCTAGAACCGATCTTCGACCTTTGGTCTCGGGAGGAGATGCAGTTTTTAAAAAGATGAAGACAGACAGACTGACAGACAGACAGGAATAGAAAGTTTTATAAATGAGATGAATAAATAGTAAATTATCAACAACTGAAATGTTGGTGAATTTTTTAGATGAGGATTGATGATTTGTATTATTCAAATTATTCAGACTACTGTTCTCATTCAGGAGTCGAAGGATGTTACAGAAAAGCGAGAGGATGTTTGTACTGGCCAAAGATGATCTATGACATCAGAGACTATGTTTCAAAATGCCCACATGTAGAAAACATGAGGTAACCAATCCGGTAGAGTCCTTAATGGTCCATGTGATTCCTGAGAAACTCTCGGCAAAAGTAAGAGTAGATCTCTTCAAGTTTGTAGACTATCTCTGCACAGTTGAATACATGAGCAATTTCTCAAAAAATTGATCATCTTTCAACAACACAGGCAAAGACGGTGATCACTAAACTTAAACACCATTTTGCATAACATGGAATACCAGATCATGTAGTTACTGATAATGAACCGGTTCAGTAGCCAGGAATTTTCAACCTTTGTAAGAAAATAGTGTTTTATACACACATCTGTCAGTTCTTACAATAGCAAGGCAAATGGAAAAGTAGAATTTGCAGTAAAGATGGCAAAGAACCTCAGGTGTATCTTGTTGAACTTGAGAATCTTTCTGTCAAATTCAGGAATCTGCACTGAATTTTTACAGAACTCTTTATTTAATCCATTAGGGTAACATGCTCTCATTCCGTCAACAGTGGCACAATGGATAAAGTATTAAGTAAAAATTCAGCTCTAATTAAAGGTTAACAGTTCAATCTTCATTGTGGGTGACAATAAGAATACAATTGTAAATTACATAAGACTAGTCTAATAGATATAAGCCAAAATAGAGACCATGTCCGTTTGCAATTTGGAGATATTACGATCTAGGAAGTATAAGGAAAATTCTCCCGGAATGTAACTTACGCAAGAATCCCGATAAAAAAAAGTCTTTCGCGGACATACGCAAATGCTCGTCATGACTGACAAAACGAGAGCATGCTATTCCAATGAATTAAATAAAGCTTTCTGTTTGAAATTCTATAAAGATTCCCGAGTTTGACACGATACACACAAAGAGTGTTGGCCCAAACGTTGTTAAAATAACATTCAAGATGAGAACAGTAGTCTGAATAATCCAAATACAGTAGAACCCCAGGATACGGTGTACCCGGTATATGGTGGGCCCGGGATATGGTGAACTAGGATTATGGTGGCCTCGGGATACAGGATTTTTCAAGTTACAGTGTTTTTCTGGACACTGATTACAGTATTTTTCCCCACCTTACAGTGTTATTTATAATGTTATTTGATTATATACATGTTTATTATATACTGTACTGTATTTTGGTACTAATTTATTTCTACCACCCATAATGGTAGAATCCGTGTAAGTGTTAAAATTATTTTATGATCAAAAAACGTTTTCTTTAAATTTTGAGTTCTTGAGAACGAATGATAGAAAACGTATTTTCAGTGATTTTTTTTTTTGTTACTTTTTCACCCCAAACAAGGCACATTGCCACTTTGATATAGGGGCCTACTATCAGGGACATAAGTTGCAGGGACACTATGTAGGGAGTTGGACAGCAAGATGTTTGTTCATATTACACTTGAACTTTTGTATGTAAGTACAGTTAGGGAAGCAGTAAAACGGAATAGAATTCCCAAGTCTAGCAGTTCTGGGGAAGAAGCTATTAGAGTAGAAGGCTTTCTTACATCTAGGGATCTCGACTGTGTAGAGGTGGGACTTCAATGCTTGTCAGGTTTGTCAGGTTTGTCGGGTTTGTCAGGGGTATTTTTGTCGAGGAGGTACAAAGTCTTGTACTCCGTCAGAGCATTCACCATAAAAATACTTGTAAAACAGGCAGAGGGATGCAACATTTTGTCGATGGGACAGAGGCTGAAGCTTAGATGACAATTCAGGGCCTATCAGGTTGGCGACTCTCTTTTGAACCCTGTCCAGGAGCAAGAGACTAGTAGCAGATTCACCAGTCCAAATGTGACAGCAGTACTTGATACATGGGCGAATGATGGCTTTGTAGAGGTACAGAATACTTTCAGGCATAAGTAACTTTCTAGCATTGTAGAGAGAGCCCGTCTTCTTCACAGCAGCCTTGGCAATGATCTCGATGTGCCTATTCCAACTCATGTTCCCTGTGAACGTTCAGCCGAGGAGTTTGAATGAAGTACTTCCAGGTAATATATCTTTAGCCATAGCTATTTGTGGTTGGTAAGGTTTCATGTAATTATTAAAGGAAATGAGCTTTGTCTTGGCAGTGTTAAACGTTACCATCTATTTTTGACCCCATTCCATTACAGACTGAAGGTCTTCCTCTAGGGTTTCAGCCATTACCTTAGATATGTGGTCATTAGTTTTCCCCATGTGCGTGCTATAGAGCGTGGTGTTGTCAGCAAATATACCCATCTCAGAGACAATTTTATCAGGGAAGTCATTTATGAGTATCAGAAATAATAAAGGTTCAAGGATCAATCTCTGAGGTACACCCGCATTTATTTCATATTTTTTGGACATACGCCCATCGAGGACAACCTGGATTCTTCTCTCATTTAAGAAGGATTTAATTATGTTGAGCATTCGTTTAGTAATACCATAGATTTTATTTTCATGAGTAGACCATCGTACCATATCCTGTCAAAAGCCTTAGATATATCTAGGGCTACTGCCCTCCCGTCACTTGCCTTATTCAGCGTTTGTTCAGAAATTACAGTTAGAATACCTGCAGTAGAACAGGTTTGCCTAAATCTGTATTGGTGATCAGATAGAAGTTTAGCAGCTGTAAGATGGTGAACTAGAGCTTGATTAGTTAAGGACTCAATTATTTTGGCAAAAAGAGGAAGGGGGCTAATTGAGCGATAATTTAATGGATCAGTTCTTTTGCCAGAGTTTTTGTAAACTGGTACCACAGAAGCAGTTTTCCAGCAGTCAGGAAAGCAAGATTTGTTAAGGCATTTGTTAAGAGTTTAGAGAGAATTGAAGCAACCTCAGCAGAGCATTTTTTTAATAGCACAGCCGGGATGAGATCAGGTCCACATGCTTTTGAGGTGTCTAGGTTTTTTACATCATGTACTTGAGAAGGGATGATTTTCAGATCATCTAGTGTGGTTTCTGTCCGCAGAGGAAAATCAAGGAGAGAATGGTTTGCTGGGTCCAAGGTAGAGTTTGAGGCAAACTGACGGGGAAGCATGTTAGCTTTCTCAGTTGCTGTGCAAACAACATCATGATTGTTAGATAGTGAGGGTATTGTTGATTGCCCATTATTTACTACACTATTGTAGATTTTCAAGAAATCAGGAGTTCCTAATTTCTGTGCTTTAATGCATTTCCTGTTGTTTTCAGTATATTCACTCTTAGCTGTCGCTACTTCTTTCTTACAATTACTTCTAGCTTCTATATACTTTTGTCTGTTTGTACAGGACTTATGCCAGATAAATCTATGGTATGCATGTTGACTCTGAGCAATGGCAGCTGCACAAGTAGAAGTAAACCATTGGGGAGAGTGGGGTTTGCTATAGAACTTCCGTGTAGGAACATGTGCTTCAATTGCTGTAGTGATGTAAACATCTGCCTTTATATGATTTTTGTCTTGTTTTTATTTTGTTTTATCTCTTTTTTCTATACTTAAGAGTTTTATTATACTAAGCTTTTCTTGGCTGTTGTTTTTGTCTTGTTGTTGTTGCTGTTATTGTTTTGTTTTACGGTATATCAACCCTTTCCAGGTTATTTAATGCCGAATCCAGTAAATTTGGGAAAAAAAGGTGTTTATACTTCAAGCTGTTTATAGCTTGATATAGTTATTTGTGGTGTTTGGTTTTGGTTTGTTTTGTTTTGGTTTTAATGCATATCAATTCTTTTCGAGTTATTTAATGCCAAATCTAGTCATGTTGGAAAGAAAAAAAAGGTTTTATGCTTCAAGTCCTTTATATCTTCAAATATTCATTCATAATGTTTAGTTTGGTTGTTTTATAGAGAAAAATTGTTGTTCTTGTTTTTGCCTTTTCCAGAATATGATAGACTTTTGCAAAAGGAAAGGAAGAAACGATAGGATGAATGTTTGGGTCATTAAAGTCAGGAAGCCGATATCATCAGATAACTTGATCTGGCCGAAGCAGAGTTATTTTTTTTTGTTTTGTTTTGTTTTCTTTTTTTGTTTGTTTGTTTTTTTTTTGGGGGGGGGTCATATAGAATATAAATATACGTAAATATAACTAAGTAGAGTAGGGACTCCACCATCTTTCTCTTTTCTCATTAAAACCAGACAAATCAGACATAGAAATGGGAATAATAATCAATTCCTGTCTTAGCTCGGACGCAGATTACCTAAAATAGACTTTAAGGATGCAATAAAAAGATATCAGGATAGGAGTCTGAAATTAGAACCAGCCTCTTTTGTTCACCACAAGACAGAGCAGATGTTGAAATTCTATTGTCAGTTCTGCTTTAGACCAATGAAAACAGACTTTTAAGGCTGCAATAATATATATAAAAAAAATGATTTCATACCCATTTCTCCTAAAATAATTATCTACACTTGTCTTATGTGATAATGAATTACTTCCCTTGAATTCTGAAATAATCCAACTTGATTGGTCAAAACAGTTCTCCTTGACTAATCAACTGACAAAAGTCCTTTGTCCGTCCTCTTTTTGAAGGCTGTTTGTGTGGGGAGAAGATACCAAGCGAAGGCTCTCCATCTTTTGGAATGTAAATAGGGATCAGCCTACATTCAAGAAATTTTCATTTCATTTTGAATCAAATGAATTCAAAATAGACGTCTATTTCGATGTAAAAATTCAATTCAAAGTTGATCTTTAATCAAGTCACAAAATGCAATTAGGTTTCCAAGACATTTCTCTAAATTTATATAATATATATATATCATCCTTTTATCTCAGTCCTGTGTGCCTTTTTCTATAGTCCAGTGTGAAGTTTACCCTCAGCACCAAGGCTAATAGAGTATAGGCCATTATTGAGAGGGCTTTTCCCTTGTTGACTGAGTTATAGCTTTGGCCCTGTGCAGTTCTGGAAGGTGGTAAGTTTATTGCTAATCACCTAAGGCACCCCTATCTAGGCATGTTTTGAAGATCAAAGTGCTTTTCCTCAAGGAGGTTGGCTCTTCAAATCCCACTTTCCTTATCCTTGTGTCACATCATGAGAGGGAGATAAACATCGAATCTTTTTCTATAGGCATTTATTTCAGTATTCTACCAACTTCAGCATTCATCAATTCAATCGTCCCTTTGCCAAGATCACTTCAATAAAAACGATATCAGTTTGTTTTCATAGGATTTCAGGGATTCATTTGCGTTACCCTACAGAGAGCAGGTACTACTGTAAAGGACACTAGTTCAAAGTCTTTGTGCAACATTGGGGACGCGCATATGCAAATGCATACGAAATGCAAAAGGATGTGTGGAAAAGACAGAAGAGCACATTGAGGAGCATGTTTGGGAACACGTTTGAGGGCATGTTCGCAATCACGTTAGAGACTTGGGTTACATCTGAGAGGACAGAGGTCAGAGAAAAGGAGCATGATCACGTGAGAAAAAACGATCATATTTTATTTGGGAAAGTACCTTGAAATAAATCGTGTTGTTCCAAAAGAAAGAGTGATTTTTTTTTTGTTTTTTTTTTTTACACAGTGATCACCACTTACCAAGGCCCGGAAGCCACTCAGGGATAAGGGTTATTGCAAGTACATTACGTTAGTGTGGAGATTTGATGAAGTGTTTACTTAAGGGGGCGGTTCATTAGGAATTTGTTAACATTGGACTTGAAGACATCCAAGTTGTAGTCTGGTGGGAAGCAGGCAGACGGAACAGAGTTCCACAGGCATGCAGTTCTAAGAAAGAAGCTTTGTTCATGGAATTCACGTTTTGATTAAGGCACAGATATAGAGTGGGGGAAATTTTTCACAGTGGATTCAGCTAGACGGGTGTTTTTCGTGAAAGATTGGCGAGGGGGGACCAGAGATTGGAGTTCAGACGAGCACCTGTCATGGAAATAACGATAAAACAAGGATAGGCTCGCAACGTCTCTTCTGTGGGAGAGAGGTTGCAGGGTAGAGAAAAGGGCATCCCCCACTAAGCCACGAAGTCTATTTTGTACTCTGTCAAGGCAGGATAGGCTGTTTTTAGCAGCTCCTGCCCAGATATGGCAACAGTATTCCATCCTTTGAGTTATTACTTGTCTTCTGTTCCTTGCGACATACTCTGCTACAACGTGTTGGGTCCTGTCTGTAAACGTGTGTACTACATTACATTTGCTATAAAATGTTGTTCACTTTATATTGCAACAATGCTTACTACTTTTTGGTAATCAGATTTTTAAGACATTTCCGGTTGCTGTTATATCATTTGAGATTATATGATATTAAATACAGTTGAGATTTCTTAATCCTGAAACCAGGATATATGAATATGAATATACTAGTCTACCCGTAAGCCCTTAAAGAGTAAGATGAAAAATGTTCAAAATAAAAAGTGATTTTGAGATTATATTATCTTTTATTGTCTTTCTAAAACCTTTTTTTAAGTGATGAGTAAAAAAAAATAGAACTCAGGAAGCCTCTAGAGCACTACTGCAAGCACTAATTAAAATTAAGGAGGCTCTACTAAAAGCACTACTAAAATAAAGTTTCTACCTCCCCCCCTCCTTGAAGAGAAAATATTTTTTAAGTAAGGCTTGAAAAATAAATCGTTAGAAGCGCTACTAAAATCAGTAAATATGGTTATAAATATGATTATATTGTATATTTATATTCATATCAGTTTTTTTTTTTGACTCAATGGGATTTAATCAAATTTATTTGTAGGAAAACATGTTAAAATAAGTATAAACAAAAAAATATTGTTGAACTTGCTTATATTTTGAATAGCAGCAGTGGCTTTTAATATCGGACTTAAGACAGAGCGGCCATGAAATAGGTAAGCAGACAATTTTTTTTAAGCCAGAAGTCAGAAACCGGATGGACGGTTTAAACGCCTAAGCAAGCTGACTTTTATAATTAAATAGATATACTTTTGTAAGTTTGTATGAATACAGGTATAATATAAGAGAGTAGAAAGTACATCTTGAGTTTACCTTGTACCTACACTTCTAGATTTAAACGCCTAAGCAAGCTGGATTTTATAATTAAATAGATATACTTTTGTAAGTTTGTATGAATACAGGTATAATATAAGAGAGTAGAAAGTACATCTTGAGTTTACCTTGTACCTCTCGCTTTTCTTATTTTATCCTTTAGTCTTCACATTCCATGAGTGATGTTTCTAACAAAGGGAGGAAAATTCCTGTTTTCTGAATCGGAAGCTATTTTATATAAATATATATATTATATATATTTATTTAGATATATTTATATATTCATCTAACACTTACCATTGGCTAGTTTTTAATCTTGAAGTATTTTTTTAGCTTCTTATATCTTAGTGGCTTCATGCCTTGTCTGAAGCAATTTTCATAAAGTAAAATAAGAAAAAGTTTGATTTGGCTGTGTTAGTTTATGGCATGTCAACCAATTTCTGGTTATTTAATGCCGAATCCAGTCATTTTGGTAAAAGTTTTTTTTTGTTTATGTTTCAAGTTTTTTATATCTTTAAATATTTATTCATGGTGTTTGGTTTGATTGATTTGTAGAGAAAAATTGTTCATTTTATTTATTTATTTATTGGAGGTGGGCTTTGCAGAACTTGATTGAGCTTTTCAAAGGGAAGAAAAAAACATGAATTTTTGTTGCATTTAAGGTTAGGAAACTGGTATCTTTAGACAGCCTGATTTAGTAGCAGTGAAAAAAAAAGTAATTTGACTAAGAGATATACTCTTACAGAAAAAGTTAATGCTATTTCCCTTTTAATGATTAAAGGCTTTTAATATATGGGAAGCTCTGATTGGTTAAATATGATTAGAACCCAGACTTATAGCAGGATTTGGGTGCCAAAAAAAAGTGTACAAAAGTGTAAATAGTTTTTTCTATTAGGTCAATACTTATCACGGCCAAGAGTCACCCAAGAATAAGGTTTAATGAAACGGAAATGAATGTCAGTCCAAAGATTAAGAACACTATGGGAGTATTAACATTGATCACTGATATGAACTGATTATTACTTACGGGCACTTCTGCAGTTTATAGTCTATGCTATTTTTTTAGATAGGATTTTCAAGTTAACTTAAATTTTTACAATATCTTTGGTTTATTCAATTGATAGATGAAAGTACAGAATAGTTAACAAAGTTCTCTTCCCCCATGTTAAGAATGAGTTTCTGAATAATAATAATATCATAATTTCTACAAAGTACATAAATTGCAGACGTATCTATTAATGAAATGAGAATTTCTTACCATTCTTAATGCATTTTTGCCAGTTTCTTTTGATGACTCGGTCTTCAAAGTCCAGAACGTGATTTGTCATTCACATATCGGTCGCCACTCCGAAATCGACAAACTCATCTTCTAACTTTGCTGACATCAACTGCATTGGCTTCATAAATATTCAACAAGCACCAGTGAATGTTTATCGGTTCAATTTTTGTGCATGGAGGAATTGTGATGCATTTCTACTTCTGACACACATCCAAACCAGGGATTGATTTCTTAGAATCTCACAACCTCAATATCTGCAACACTTTAAGTCGAATTACACTTGCCAAGTTCCAATTTTTCAACTTTTATATCTTAGCAGCTATTTTTATCAACTAAAAATCAAATTGAATATGAAAATCAAATTTTATGTAAAGCTTATATGTTTTATGTCAGAAAAGACGTTGTGAGTAGTGGTGTAATTACTGTTTTTGACGCCCAGGGCGATCGTAAGATTAGCCCCCCTCCCCCACCTCCCTAGAATTTGATAACCTGTTAATCTTCAAAATTCCAAATATGTATGTTCATGGAACTACAATCAAGGGTCTAATTTTAGACTGCTGCTATTAGTCCTAGATTTTCATCTTAAGGTTTCTTACTCTTATGCATATACAGTCGTCGTGAAAGAAACCCAAAGATTTTTGAAAACAAAATCGTATTACTCAAATTATTGAAAAAATTTATTAAATTAAATTAACTGGCTACGTAAACAAGTAAATAAAGACTAGTTACGTAAACAAAGGAAACCAAATATTTTTCAAAACAAAAACGTATAATTCAAATTATAAAAAAAACTATTAAATTAAATTGATTGTCTGCACAAACAAATATAATAATAAATTTAAATGAGAACATTTGGAAACCTGAAAATGTTATGAAATGATAAAATTATTTTATTTACTTTTTTTATTTTTGTTAATAATGTTTCAACCCCTTTAAAAATAGTTTTTAAAAATTTTAAATAAATTTTATTTATAAATTGCAAATAATTTTATAAATTTATTTTTTGTGAGAGAACTGCCGCAAGGCATCAAGTCGTTTGAAAATTTACAAACAGACTTTTCGTGCTTTTTTTTAGTAAAGTTATCAATATCTCTATCAAAATTTACTCTATCGACAAGTTCCCTCTCTATGTTCTTTATGAACTTCAGTTTCGAGAAAGAACGCTCACAGCTGGCAATGCTAATAGCTTGGGTAAGGAAAATGTGCAGCAAGATCACTATATTGATTATTTTAGGTAATTTTTTTTTATCACAACATTTACGTCTGCTTGACTACTCTGTCTGGTTTCCACATCCCGCTTGATACTTAGACTGGTCAACTGAATCAAGATGTCCGAGCGATGTGTAGATGTAAAAAAAAAAACGAGAATAACCGGTTCATCATGCCAAAACATGTAACAGAGTGAACCGCTACAGAAGCTGCATAAACACAAGTCAGATTTAGTGAATGGTTTGTGCATGGTACAGATACAGCTTTTGGGTTGATTTCGGAGATGTGTTTCTGCACACCCGATCGGTGGCCTGTCATAATAGCGGCATTTTCAAATGCCTGGTCAATACAGTCACCAATCTGAATCCTATCGTTCTCCAAAAATCAGTTCAGAAATTTCCTCCGTGCTTTTACCCTTTGTCTGAATGAAGCCGAGAAATGACTCGTCTATCTTCACTTCATTTTCATCAATTTTTACGTAGCACAACACCTTACTCATTTGGTCTTTGTGAGATACATCGGGAGTGGTATAAAAAATTATGCAAAAATATTTGCTTTCCTTGATTTGTTTGATGATTTTCTTTCTCGCCTACTTTGCCAAAATACCCACAAATTCATTTTGAATTTCTGGTGACAGATAAGAAATAGCGATTTTCTTTCCCAGGTTAACTTTCACCAAATGTTCACG
Source organism: Euprymna scolopes (assembly GCF_053919585.1). Taxonomy (NCBI): domain Eukaryota; kingdom Metazoa; phylum Mollusca; class Cephalopoda; order Sepiida; family Sepiolidae; genus Euprymna; species Euprymna scolopes. Next base: position 40,063,967 of record NC_136486.1, on the reverse strand, counting down.
GAGCATCGGGTCATACTTGGCCAATAAATTTACCAATACTAAAAAATTCCCTTTGTTTTCTTGATCTTTCATTATCATGGATATCTTCCCGATGACCTCGTAAATGCCAGGTTCTGCTTGACGAGAAATCTTATGATGTTCCGTTAAGACTCATTTTGGTATAAAAGTTCAGATTTTTTGTTAGCTTTTATTTATTTTTTCTATTTTCTATTCTTACCTTCTCAAAATACCGTTCCCTGGCACGTGCCACTCGGGATGGACTTGAACCCCCACCCCTGCTATGCCACCGCTTGCTATGCCTGTCTGTACTCTTTCGTTATTTTCATGGCAAGTGCTCGACTGAGCTCCAATTTATGCCCCACTTGCCAATCTTTCAAAAATGACACTCGTCTAGCCAAAAACACTATCAAAAACTTCCCCCATCTCTATCGGTGCCTAAACCTAAACATGGATTCCATGAACAAAACTTCTTTCCTAGAACTGCCCGCCTGTGGAATTCTGTTCTGTTGGTCTGCTTTTTCAGCTGTCGTCTTCAAGACTAATGTAAACAAGTTCTTATTGAACCGTCCTCTTAAATAATCTAATCATACCAAATTTCCACCACAAATGATTACTATGCTATTGTCCCAATAACTACCGGACACACATTAACCCTTATCCTCGAGTGGCCTCCAGGCCTGGATATATGGAGACTCCTTTGTAAAAAAAAAAATTGTGGTCATGAATGCATAAGTTCAGTCATCATAACAATGCAAGGTACCTTATGTGCCTGGCAGTGTTCTTAGATTTGTTTTGTGCTGGAATGTCTTCGATAAGTATCAATAAGAAATAATCGAAATAATCCGATGAAAGGAGGAGCAGGTGATTTTGACCAAAGTTAACACCTTATACAGTCTGACATCAGAAGTGCATTTGAGAAGTTTAATTACCACACAAGCCGAAAGGCCCAACACATAAAATCAACAGTAGGTTCTTTGATATGACAGGAGATCGTTCAAAATGAATTTTCTGTGTAAAACACAATTTCACAATGATACTTGACTTTTTTATTTTAAATTTGAATTTAAGCCATTATCACCGCACAAGCAGTAATACCAGGCATATAAAATCAACAGTGTGTTCCTTGTGACGACAAGGGTGCATTTGAAATTAATGTTTCTGTTTAGAGCACAATTGAAGCATGATATTTGACTTTTGCATTTTAAACTTTAATGCAAACCATTATATATAAAAATAATTTTATAAAATCAACAATAGATTCTCTACAGTACAATGTAGACTACGATGTATTGTGAATTTAGTCACTGCAAGAGGCATGAGAAGCTTACTCCAGGTACATTGTGTTGGGTCTCCAACTAGAGCAGACAATCAATCCATTAGATTGAAAAATGGACTATTTCATCGATTTTGATGAAAAATAAAAATATGGGAGTATGAAACATTTGTTGATCATCATTCAATCCCGAGCCACGTCTGGTCATCCTTCTAGTCGTTATTAAATTTCACAATCCTTTCTGTAATGCAACCATATTTGATACAAATAAACTTCAGTTTATGCCTTACTTGTCCACTAAATTTCAGTCATTAAACTCCAACAGTCTTTGTTTTATCGCAACTCAATAATAGAGAAGGGACATCATCTCATAAGTCAGGACTGTAATCTTTCACACTAATCGCACCTTAATTAACTCCCGGATTTTTATCTGTGGTTATCTCAAAGATAATTTCTATCAAAACAATCCTCAAACTATTCCGGCGGTGCCAAGAGAGAAGTATGTCAGAGTTATTTTTGTTACGATTTTGTACATCGCATCATTGAGAATAAAATGTTTTGTTATTTGTTTTGTTTTAAATAAAGTGGTATGAACAAGGTATAATTATTGTATGCTGACATCCAAGAGGGGAAAAGGATAGAAGTAGAACGTTATGGTCTAGGAACAAAATCAATTATGGGCTCTAATATCATTTGAACAATTGTAAAATGAGATGTTCTTTGTGACACAAAAACAAGTAGAGATTCTAAATTATGTTTAGAGGGAAAATAACAAGTTATAAACGTCAGAAACCTAAATAATTTATTACATAAAAACAAGAATTCATAACTAAATACAAACACCAACATAAATACTTGCATTGATATTTAAGCTTAGTAAGTGTGTGTGTGTGTGTGTGTGTGTGTGTGTGTGTGTGTGTGTGTGTGTGTGTGTGTGTGTGTGTGTGTGTTTGTTTGTTTGTTTGTTTGTTTTGTTTTTTTTCGGCCACGGTTATGGTCTTTGATGTGGTTCCAAGTGAGGGCCACATCATGCCACCTCACATCTTCAAAGTCGGCTTGAAAGTCAACATCAAAGTGTACCTGGATGTGCTGAAGAGTGTGGTGATTCCCTCGTGCAATCAGGTGGCCGCTGGCAAACCCTGGGTGTGTCAGCACGACGCGGTGCCAGCCCACAGGTTCAAAGAGACCCAGGCTTGCCTTCAGAAATGAGTGCTAGAATTTTGTACCTTTCTCTCACTGCCCTCTCCTCCCCCGGCCTGAACCCACTGGACTACTTCGTTTGATGATACGTCGAGAACATCACCAACATGACCTCCCACAGCACCAAAGCCAGTCTGATCGCCACCATCCGCCGAGTATTTGCCGAGCTCCTGTTAGCGCTTATAGAAAAGGCATGCTCCCAGTTCCAGACCCGTATTGAGGCGCTGATTGAGGGTGAAGGCGGCTACATTGAATAGATGTCAGCTCTACTACATAATTACTGAATTGATTTTTTCAATAATTTTTTTAAAATAAAGCTGTAGTGTTGTTTTCTTTAGGGCGACACATTTATTGTTCCACCTTGCACAGGCATGAAATAAGTAAACAGATATGCTTTAATAAAAAATAATTCATATGTGTTTAAAGTTTCTGCTTCTTTCACTGACGGCTAACACTCGAACCAGTACAAAGCAGTAGTAAGAGTTTTAAACGTGGATATTTTATACTAATTGATGTTATTTGTGTTTCAAATATAAATATATCTATCATATATCTCCATTTGAGTATGCCGCTGGCCAAAGAAGTTTTAGAATTTCTCAGAGTTTTAGGGAGTTGAGCAGCAAGACGTCTGTTTACATTACGCTAGAACTTCTGCATGACAGTACAGTCAGGGAAGCAGGAAGTCGGAAAGGAATTCCAAAGTCTAGCAGTCCAAGAGAAGAAACTATTAGAGTAGGCTTTCTGGCAGCTAGAGATCTCTATTCTATAGGGGTGGGATTTTGCTGCTTGTCAGGTTTATTGTGGGTATTTTTTTTTTACATGAAGGTCACTACTTATCATGGCCTGGAAGCCACTCGGGGATAAGAGTTATTGCGTCTACAGTAATTAATGGGATAGTGTCGTAGTAATCATTAGTATAGGAGATTTGATAAAGTGTCTTACTTAAAGAGGCAGTTCATCAGGAATTTGTTTATGTTGGACTTGAAGATGTCCAAGTTGTAGTCAGATGGGAAACAAGCAAGCGGTAGAGAGTTCCACAGGCATGCAGTTCTAAGAAAGAAGCTTTGTTCATGGAATCTACATTTTGATTTAGGCACAGATAAAGAGTGGGGAAAATTATTGACGGTGGTTTCAGTTAGACGGGTGTTTATCGTGAAAGTTTGGTGAGGGGGAACCAGAGATTGGAGCTCAGACGAACACTTGCCATGGAAATAATGATAAAACGAAGACAGGCTCACAACGTCTCTTCTGTGGGAGAGAGTTTGCAGGGAAGAGAAAAAGACATCCCCCCACTAAGCCACAAAGTGTATTTTGTACTCTGTCAAGGCAGGAGTATTTACGTTAAGGAGTTAAAATGGCTTGTAATTCATCGGAGCACCTACCATTAAAGTACTTGTAAAACAGGCAGAGGGATGCACCATTTCGTCGATGTGACAGAGATTGAAACCGAGTTGACAGTGCAGGACCTATTAGGTTCATGAATGCTAATATGCAGATGGATGTAATCTGTGTTGAATCACCATAAATTTAGAGATTTCTGTTTCATCGGCGAGGGGAAATGATCAATATTATCTTGTTTAAGTCGATCAGAACTCTCTGACTGCTTATAAAGCTGTCCATAAGTATTATTTAATAGCCTTTTCTTGGCCTTCGGGACAAGACCCCCCATCCTGTGATAAATCACCCCATCAAGAGACTGTGAAAGCTACCCCGACCCCACACCCCTCCTCCCTCCCTCAACCTAAAGAGCCCCCTCCCCCAACAACTGCGGTTCGCAATGAGCGAACGAAAAAACTCCCGTTCCTGCCAGGAGGTAGGATCTGCGAACTAGATCCACACAAAACAATACCGGACCTTAAAGGACAACAAAAGATCCGGTATAACAAGCTGAGGAGTCTCGCCTATGTTAGCGGGGACAGCGTCGCAGACCCGACGAAATTTAAAGACGCTCCCTTGTTGACCACTTTCGTTAGAGTCAACAAGGATGCAAGGACTCAAGCCCTCTGAGCTATGATAGATGCAGCGAAGGATGCGATCCCGGGCCAGCAGCTGGTGGACAGGGACCATCCTTCATTGAACAATTTTTCCTACAAATGTGAGGGCAGAGTCCCCGTGTACATCCACCCCTCTTTCTACAGGGCACTTAAACTAACCTTTCCCCTGGACGTGGGGGATGTGGCCAAGAATGGATTACCCTCAGCTGAATTACTGACCGGAAGCCTTGGATAAGCCTGCCACGTCCTCACTCCCGAGGACTTCAGGCCCGTGTGTGACACTGAATAAGGTAGGTGACCATGGCTTTAAACTTGGCTACTTATAATGTGAGGGGCCTCAGATGTCGAAGCAAGGCCGCGCGCGTGCTGAGAGATCTGGTGTCCCTCAAGGTAGGTATTGCCGCTATACAGGAGACCCACTTTATTTGTGACGGGGATTGTCAGGTGCTGGTGAACGACTACGATGTTTACTCAGCATATGGCAGTACCTATAGTCGTGGAATCTCCTTGCTAGTAAATCGCACCCTATCAGCGTCGGTGAATGTTGTTCACGCGGACGGGGACGGGCGGGCGATTGTCGTCGATGTTGCCGTTAATAGCAGTGTGTTTCGGATAGTCGCAGTTTACGCGTCTAATTCTGCTATGGAGAGGGCTTCCTTCTTTCGACGGGTGGAGGGTTTTATAGATGATCCGGAGAGGGTAGTCTTAATGGGTGATTGGAATGCCATCCTTGATCCCAGGATAGATAAGGTCGGGGGGACTAGCGGGTCGGTGCGGTGGGACAGCAGTCTGTCTGACCTGATGGCTTCATGCGACTTAGTCAACAGATTTCGCCTGGATCACCCGGGGCGGGAGATGTGGACGTGGCATCCTAATATACCTTCCCATCAAAGTACTTACTTGGATCGGATTTTAGTTAGAAGAGGCGATGTAGATTTCCTATCTTGCCCCACATTCCACTTCTTAGGACACTCGGACCATAAATTGGTTATGGCCCGTCTGAACTTGTGCTCTAGGCCTAGACTGGCCGGATACTGGAAGTTCAACAGCACCTTGTTGGAGCTGGAGGACTACCGGTTGAAGGTTACAGAGTTAATCCAACGGGCATTAGTGGGGGCGGTTACCGGGAGCAAGTGGTGGGTTAGTCTCAAGGCTAAGATTAGACGTTTCTCGGTCAAGTACAGCCAACGCCTCGCACTAGATAAGGCTAAGGCCAAGAAGCGTACAGAGAATAGGCTGACCCAGGCATTGGAAGGGGGGGACCCCCTAGAGATAGTGCTAGCTAAACAGGACCTCGACCGCTTGGCTAGCGAGCGGTACGAGGGCCAGATAGTTAGGGCTAGGCTAATGAAAGTCTCGAACGAGGCTGTTAATGTAGACGCTGTTGAGCATAAGGCTGCTCTAAGGCGCGGCTCGGACGGGTACATTCGAAAAGTAAACGACCTGGAAGGGCACGCCCTCGTGTCGACGCGGGAAATTTGCGAGGGGTTTCGAAGGCATCTCTCGGAACGCTTCACCCAACTACCCAGACTCAGGGACAAAGAGTTTGGCAGCTATTTGGCTGACTCGCCCCGCCTCATGGCGGCTCGAGCAGCTAGCTGTGATGGGCTTGTCGCGGAACATGAGATCATTACTGCGTTGAAGCAGGTCGGCTGCAACAAGTCCCCGGGGCTTGATGGTCTACCCTACGAATTCTACTTGAGGCTGTCGCCCATGTTGGTCCCTATTCTGAAGGATATGTTCAACCATTGGTTTGTTCAGGGCTCCATCCCTGGGCAGATGACCAAGGGAGTGATCACATTGCTGAGGAAAGGTCAATGGCATGGTGGTGAGGAAGATTTAGACGATTTCAGGCCCTTGACTCTGCTAAACACAGAGTTAAAGATTTTGGCCAAAGTTCTTGCAAATCGGTTGCAGGTTGTCATCACTGACTTGATCGAACCAGACCAGAGCTATGCTGTGAAGGGAAGATCGATTCAGGATAATCTTCATCTGATACGCACGATCATAGAGGGGACAGAAGACGACGCCGAGGCCGCGCTGATCAGTTTGGATCAGTCCAAGGCTTTCGATAGGGTGGACCATCGGTTCCTGGGATCTGTGCTGGAGGCCGCCAGATTTAATCCGGACTTCCACAAGTGGGTCTCTGTACTGTATGACAGGCCGACAGTAGCGGTGCAGATCAACGGTAAGCTGTCGGAGTCTTTTGCCGTCTCCCGGTCGGTGCGACAGGGTTGTCCACTGTCGCCTCTCTTGTACGTCCTGGCGTTGAAACCCCTCCTTCGCAAGTTAAGGGACGAGGCGACTACACCAGTCATGCGCGGGATAGCTCTCCCTGGAGGCACACGAGCCAGGGTTTCCGCGTTCGCCGATGACGTCACCATGTTCGTGTCTTGCCCCACGGACATTCAAGTGGTCACCGAGGCGCTCGCTCGATACGAAGAAGTTACGGGGGCCGTCTTCAATCGCAGTAAATCGGTGGGTCTGCGGTTGGGTGCCTGGACCGGAGTAAATTCGCTTCCGGGCATCTTCAGTTGGACCGACGGCCCGGTCCGGATCCTTGGTGTGTGGTTCAGACCGGGTCTCCAGCTGGAGAAAAACTGGTCGGAGGTAGAGGCCAAGGTCGAATCCTCTGTTAAGACTTGGGTTCGAAGGAAGTTGTCCTTGAAGGGTCGGGCGGAGGCGTGTGCCACATATGTCTTTCCGCTCATCCTTTACCGTCTGTCTGTACTTCCCCTCCCTGCAGAACAACGAACCAGCTTACAGGAGCACCTCGGCACACTCTTGTGGAACGAGGGTAAGCATTATGTTTGCAGAGAGGTCTGTGTTCGAAATCCGAGCGAGGGAGGCTTGGGACTGCCCGATCTCCTGTGTCACAAGCATGCAGAGAGGTTGGCCTTCCTGAGCCGTTCGTTGTACGTAGACGTTCCATGGGTCACTGCGGTTGGAAGCTCGTTTTCCAATCTCACACCTGACCCCTCGGTCGAAGCACGGTGGAGACCGAGGGGGGAACAAACATTCTACGCCGAATGCCGGCCCGCACTTAGAGCGTTGCCGGGGACCAGTGTCCTTGAACAGTCTAGGAACAGGCTTTATCGGGAGCTAGTGGGGTGTAGCAAAAAGGAACCGCTAGTGAAATGGACGGGGATGTCGTTGGAGGAGGTCCGCTCCCAGTGGAGTTGGGCGCCGGGACGGGACTTTCTTACAAATTCGGAATTTTCCCTTACCTGGCGACTTGTCCGGCACGCACTGTCCCTCCTTGAGGAACTCCACCTTTATGATGAAGAAACCCGGGTCTACTGCCTACGCTGCGACGAAGACATGAGAGAAACAGCCGGTCATGCCTTCTTCGATGTAGCAGACTCAAGACCCTCCTGGGGTATGTCAACGAGGTAACGGCTCGCATCGATGCCGAGAGCTGGCTTGAACTCGACGAATCATATTTTGTGGAAAACATTGATCCACCGCTGCCTAGGGAGAAAAGAATGGTTTTTCTGGCGATACTAGCAGTAGTGAGGATGGTCATATGGATCACACGCCTCAAGCGAGTCCGGGAAGGGATATCTGTTCCGGATCGGGATCTGATCGTCTACTTTAAACATCTGCTTAAAGTAAAGATCAGATGCGATTGGAAGAGGTTGCCTCGAGTGGCCTTTGACAAGAGGTGGGTGCATGACGCTAGCTTGTGCATCCGACGAGGCGCCAAGTTTGAATTCGTGTTACCACCATAGGCATGGCACATGCAGTACTGGGTCCTACGGAGCCCATCCCGCTAGGTTAGACAAATAGAAAGTAAAGAGACTCTTGACTGGTGGTACAAATGAGATCCTGTCCCCCGATTGTTTGTTTTTCGGAACTAGAGAACCTTCCGAGGCTACCCTACCACTAGCTCACCCCCCCTATCTTTTTGTTTTATCATCCCCTGATCAACCCCTACTCGAAGGTTGCCACCTAATATATCCCCCCCCCTTTTTTGTTTTTAACAATCTACTTATTTCACTCCCTACACCCGATATGAATTCTTCCCAATCCCCATTAGGGATCTCCCCACTTGTTTTCGGTGCCCCGGAAAACAGTAGGTGATCTTACTTTCTAGTTTAGCTCAGGGAGGGACCTTACTAACAATAGGAATTTTTATTTTGTTTAGTACATTTCTTCCAGATTTCCCACTCCCCAACACGAACTGTTTTTCTTCCAAATTCAAGAACTTTTTATTTTCCAATGAATTGAACTTTTTTCACACACACACACACACACACACACACACACACACACACACACACACACACACACACTTTAAATAAAAATTTAAAAAAAAAAAAAAATGCACACACACATACAGAAATTGTATATATATCTTTTTTGCAAAAACGCTGGGGGTTTTCATTAGTTAGCTTTAGACTCCACAGAGTGAATGAGGTATTGTGGTAAATGTTGCCAGTCAAGAGTAAAGTCGCCAAAGACTCCATTTTTTTACTTTAGTTACAAAGACCCTGCAACACTCCCCTCCCCAGATCTTATAGGGCCTTGTGCCTAAATTTGTTTTGTCTTTTGAAGATTTTACTTTTTTAAATGTTTTAATTTTATATTGGAATTTTTTTAATTGTAATGTTTTCTTTAAGCGGAATAAATTAAATATAAAGATCAAAGTGTAGTATCTGTTCTTCAGATGCTACACTTCTATTTCTTGTTCTCTTTCGGTGGAGGAGAAATCCTTCACGACTGAGACAATTTTTATTTTTGTACCTTTTCTCCACGTTAAAAAACGACCCTGGTGTCTTAGTCTGTCCCGTGGGGAGGCATAGTAAATAGGTATATATATATATATATATATATATATATATATATATATATATATATAAACGACTGTATGTCTGTCTGTCTCCATATTTTCAAACTCTATCTCCTCCGAAACTAAAAGTCACAGAGCGGTACTACGGGCCTCAAATGATTGGATTTTTTACGGACCATTCTTTTATGGGTCTTTAGCTGGTTAAAATTGTTTTAAGGGGTTAAAAATATGTCAAAATTGAAAAAATCGTCAAACATTTTTGTACATTCATCTCAGTTTACTTTTAATTTTTAATTTTTAATTGGTTTATATGTGCGTCACCAGATTTGAATGCTACAATTTCGATTCTAGCTGATGGCACCTAAATACTTTTTACTTTTGAAATCACGACTCTATCATGATATATACGAAATCTGGACAAATGGAAATATCATATTTAAGAATATTTTACGCCCGAGCCAAGTCGGCCCCCCCCCGCTATATATATATATATATATATATATATATATATATATATATATATATATATATATATAAACAGCTATGAAATCTGTGTGTGTATTAGAGAAGATCAGAACAAAATCGGTACCGTCGGTCTCAAATCCAGCCCAGATTCTGTTGTGGTTTATAACTTTCTTAAGAAACAGATCACAACGGACGGATGTTGGGGAAAGTCTATGCAAAAAAAATGGGAAAAGGTTAAAGCCTATTGAATTAGTATGAGTGCTTTATGTTAAATTAACGGTTGAATATGTTTAAGTGTGTGCTCATTTTTTGCATTAAATACTAATCCCAATTGATCCTAACTTTACATCGAACGGATACCATAATATTTAGTTCCCTGAACCTTATCATAACAAAGGTCCATAAAAAACTTTAGTCAAGTCAGTTGAGTAGTTTCCGAAAACTTCTATGGTAAATGTGGTATTTTAGTCACTAACCCCTATTAGTCCATAACTGTGCAACGAACAGATACCATAATATTTAGTTCGCTGCTGCACCCTATCGAGACAAAGATTCATACAATCCGTCCAGTAATTTCCGAGAAAAAAAAATGGAATAAATAGAGAGATAAGACAGATTAAAAGGAATATTCAATATTTAAATATCATAAATGATTTAAAAAGAGAACAGAATTTACCTACTTTCGTCATTTGCTGTGTGTTTGCATCCAGAGTTAATCCGTTCTTTTATATCCGTGTTAGTTGACGCTAGTATTTATCGGATGACTTCTAGCCCTTGGTCCATGGTTTCGACGCGACCGGCCTCTGGTCAGATTTGTAAATTTATTGATTGAACTCACACTTAGTCTATCTAGCCAACCATTGTCGAGCAAACGTTTTTTTTTTTTTGTTGTTTTTTTTTTTTTCTTTTGTATTTTATTTATTTATTTTTTCAAAACAACAAAACACTTATTATCTGTACAGTCAAATAAAAGAGAGGACGCACCCACATTAAACATATCCAAGCGATATGTACATCCTATTTCTATGTACCTCCTCCCTGGCCGTGAGAGGAACCAGGAACTTACAATTGTAAAAAGCCGACATTTTTTTTCAACAACTTAAATCTCTTGATTGACTAAAGTGGTTGCTGTTAACTTGCAGAAAGAAAAAGAATTTACATAAAAACAAATGTTAATAGCAACTGAATGAAACATAGATAAAAACAGCGGATCCCCCCTCCCCGATCTCTCTTTTTCTTTCTCTCCCTGATAATATACATGCACTTTTTATTGAAATACATTTTTTTTTGCAAAAAAAATGATTACTTTTAGAAATATTAAAATATAAATCTTAATACATATATCTGTTCGATGCAATTCTCTATCTATATAAGAGCCAGGTACGTCCAAGAATGGAGTACTGTTGCCACATTTGGGCAGGAGCTGCTAGAAAGGACTTGTCCTGCTTTGATAGAGTTCAAAATAGACTTCGTAGCCTCGTAGGAGATGTCCTTTTCTTTTCTCTGCAACCTCTCACAGAAGAGATGTTGCGAATTTGTCTCTGCTTTATCGTTATTTACATGCAAGTGCTCGACTGAGCTTCAATCTATGCCCCCCCTCTCGCCAAACTTTCACAAGAAACACTTGTCTACCTGACAGCACTATCAATAATTCCCCCCCACTCTTTATCTGTGCCTAAACCTAAATGTAGATTCCATGAAAAAAGCTTCTTTCTTAGAATTGCACGCCTGTGGAACTGTCTTCCGTTTCCCTGCTTTCCAGCTGACTACAATATGGTTGTCTTCAAGTCCAATGTAAACAAATTCTTGATAAGTCGTTCTCCTTAAGTTAACAAATTTACTGAATTTCCATTACTGACAATTACGATATTGTTCAATTGACTACTGTACACTCTTAATCCTTATCCTCGACTGGCCTCTGGACCTTGAATAGTTGTGATGCCTATGTAAAAAAAAAAGTTACTTGATGTGTCTAGGGGTGTTCTTACATAAGTTTCAAACAGAGTCCAAAAGTCCTTAGAAAGTCCAATTAAATTATAGAGACATCTTACCACAAATTTAATATTCTAAAATTTATAGTAAATCTGTTCCACTGGACTGCTCTCCAGCTGACAACAACATGGCCGTCTTCAAGTCCAATTTAAATAAGTTATTGTTGAGCCGTCCCCTTTAATGATTAAATTATATCCAATTTTAACCATTAACGATTACTATACTGTTGTACCAGTGACCACTGTCCACTCTTTAACCCTCATCCTTGAGTGGCCTTTGGACCTTGATAAGTGGTGACTCCCTTGTAAAAAAAAAAAATAAATAAATAAAATAAAATAAAATTTCTGAATGAAAAGCCTTTGAAAGAATATAAATTTTACTTACGTTTCATGAGGATTTAATAGCAATCATAAATACTATGAAATCCAATTTAAACGTATGTAAAATTTATGCTTTTAGAAACTTTTCTTGCCGAAATTTGATTTAAATAGATCTTTGAAAATATATAGTAAGCTTAATAGAGCATATATTGGTTATTGAGCTTTTACTTGGCAATTTGGAATTGATTTGTATAACTGACCCTAAACGATTTCTTTTTATACGAATTTAACTTCAACTATATAAAAGTCGTTTTATATTATCATTATTTCTTACTAGCATGGAGACATGACGTTGTCCGGGATTGAATAAGGATCAGTAAATTTTCCACCCTCCCATATCTTAGTCTACAATACATTGTAATCTATATTTCGCTATAGACAATCTGATGTTGATTTTATCAATCAGATTCTTCAAGTTAAATGGCTATAAAAGTGAATCTGGAAACGCGATATTTGATTCTGCCTAATCAGAACAGTGCAGTCTGACTTCTTTATATAAAACATGAATTCCAATCGATTTCATCAATTACACATTCTATATGAACCGATAATTCTATTAACAAAGGAAACTTTCAGTTATACACCATAATTTGTATTGCCTAATTGTCTGTGTTTATGAGCTAATTTTTTGTTACAAATACAAAAACTGAAAATATATAGAAATTTAGCAGCGTTTGGGAGTATACCTAAACTTATTTCACTTTAAATAATAAACATGTGAATATTCGGAAATTATCTTCTTTTTTTATTCCATTTACGTTTTTATTTTTTCTTATTTTTATTTTGTTGTCTGTCTCAAATATTTCCTATTATTATCATTATTATTATTATTATTATTATTATTATTATTATTATTATACCGATGCATTCGTTCAGTCTCAAAAGACAAAGGATACCCCTTGTAGGGGCAGTTGCGCGTGTAATTGTGAAGCAAGGGTTGCGCAATCACCAACCACACCTGGCATTCTGATAAAAAAACCTAAGAACACCCCCAGAGAACCGGTGTGTCAACGTGATTATGCCATATTAGGTTGTATTATTATTATTATTATTATTATTATTATTATTATTATTATTATTATTATTATTATTTACTCACTAAAAATAGTCGCACAGGCTATCATCAAAGATTTCTCTTTAAAAACAATTCATGGTGTTCTCTGGAATCTCTCCAAATTTCCAATACTCTTCACCTCTTTTGATAACCTTTGCAAACAGTCGCTTTCTATTGATTTCTCGCTGGCAGCAATCATTGCTCTTCACTGGAATTTGGGTGGCAATGAGCCTCTCCAAGATCCCAGTCCTCTTTGCACTCAACCAGCGGAAGTCTGATAGTGCTTTCTCTCCTGTGTCTTTTTTCATAGTAGTCTCAACTCTCGGATGTTTTTAGTTGGATTTTTTTTTTTTTTTTTAACATCAGGTCAATTCCTTTGACTTTAGACATTCACACTGTATCTTAACACTTTCACTATCTCAATGACTGAGCAAGTTCTCTTGTTTTGTTTAGAAAAATTATGTCAGGCTTGGAATGTTCATGTTCAGTGTATATGTGCATTGTAATTGTCTGTATTTTTTTTTTTTTTTTTTTTTTTTTATATGTGCATTGTAATTGTCTGTATTTTTTTTTTTTTTTTTTTTTTGTTTTATATGTGCATTGTAATTGTCTGTATTTCTTTTTTTTTTTTTTTTTGTTTTATATGTGCATTGTAATTGTCTGTATTTCTTTTTTTTTTTTTTTTTTGTTTTATATGTGCATTGTAATTGTCTGTATTTTTTTTTTTTTTTTTTTTTTTATATGTGCATTGTAATTGTCTGTATTTTTTTTTTTTTTTTTTTTGTTTTATATGTGCATTGTAATTGTATTTTTTTTTTTGTTTTTTTTTTGTTTTATATGTGCATTGTAATTGTCTGTATTTTTTTTTTTTTTTTTTTTTTTTTATATGTGCATTGTAATTGTCTGTATTTTTTTTTTTTTTTTTTTTTTTTTTATATGTGCATTGTAATTGTCTGTATTTTTTTTTTTTTTTTTTTTTTTTATATGTGCATTGTAATTGTCTGTATTTTTTTTTTTTTTTTTTTTTTTTTATATGTGCATTGTAATTGTCTGTATTTTTTTTTTTTTTTTTTTTTTTTTATATGTGCATTGTAATTGTATTTTTTTTTTTTGTTTTTTTTTTGTTTTATATGTGCATTGTAATTGTCTGTATTTTTTTTTTTTTTTTTTTGTTTTATATGTGCATTGTAATTGTATTTTTTTTTTTTTTTTTGTTTTATATGTGCATTGTAATTGTCTGTATTTTTTTTTTTTTTTTTTTTTTTGTTTTATATGTGCATTGTAATTGTCTGTATTTTTTTTTTTTTTTTTTTTTGTTTTATATGTGCATTGTAATTGTATTTTTTTTTTTTTTTTTTTTTTGTTTTATATGTGCATTGTAATTGTCTGTATTTTTTTTTTTTTTTTTTTTTTTTTTTATATGTGCATTGTAATTGTCTGTATTTTTTTTTTTTTTTTTTTTGCTGAGTTCATAATAATAATAAAGGGTTGGTTTCGAGTCTCCTAACAAACGGTTCCCCAGTTCGATACAAAACACCTGACGAAGGCCGGAGGGCAAAACGGCCGAAACGTTGTGACGATAACAACCAAGATGAGGAAGTCAGTCCGACAATCTCAATGAATTATATGTGCATTGTGCATGTTTCAAAGAAGTTTGACATTTTTGTTTTCCTGTACCACTTATACTCATGCCACTTCTCATTATGATCTAATTCATAGAGTTTGCATATATTCTAGTGTAGGACATGAGCGACTTTATATATTGATATTGAGTTCGCATACGACATTCTAATATATGTGCTTTCTTCTCTTTCTATTACACAATCTGCACATCAATGATTTTGCTGTTTTGTCGATGTAGTGTTTGATGGACCTCGTGTGAGTGACTTGTTCTTGGGCTGCCATTAAAGTGCTCTCAGTAGATCGTTAAAGATTACTCCTGACTAACTAATTCCAGCTGTCATCATCTCTAAATTCAGTATTATTAAAGAATACACTGTGTAGTTTCTTTCCAAATCATTTTTCCTCTCTCTTGCTACCTCTGACTCTTTTTCATCCCAGGTCTTAGTATCTTTTCCCTTTTCATTTTATGAAGACGAATTTCATTACTTTCAGAAATTTAATTAGATTTCTTTCCTCTATATTTACCACATCTTCAACACAAAGTAAGCCTCGACCACCTTCTTTTCTAGGTAGATACAATCGATCTACATCTTTCTTAGCAAAAGTCCCATAAATTGTAAGCATTTTATATGTTTTTGCATCCAAACATTTTAATTCATCTACATTCCAGTCAAGTATACTAGTGGTATATCGAATGATAGTTACTGCTCTGGTATTAATGGCATATAGTATATTCGGACTGTGGAGGTGCGATTTAAGAATAACCTTTAATCTGTTGTACTTGGCTATGACCTGTTTTTTTTTGGGGGGGGGGGGTTCTTTTTTTATTTCTATGTTTTTAATTTTATTCGCTTCCAGTATCCCCAAATACTTGTAGCCTCTCTCGCTGTCAACATTCGTTATCAGATTTGTTGGTGGGAGTTCTATGCCATCTGGGTAGATGAGCTTTCCTTTCTTTATCACAAGAATTCAGCACATTTGGTGATGTCAAATTCCATCCTTATGTCGCTACTAAACAATCTGATCATATTCATTAGCTTGTTCTCATTTCTTTCAAAAACTTTAAATTCATCCATGATTAGTAGACGGTCGCAGGAAGTCCTTTTTCAACTTCATATCCTGCTTTCACATTCCATAAAAGAAGTGTGAACAGGATAAAGCAAAGAGGGAACACTATCGCTCTTGAAGATCCTTCTCTTAATTTTTATTTTGCCTCATACAACATTTCCTGAAGTTAAATTGTTTTCCTAATTCTTTATGCTATTCTTTACAGATGTTCGGATTTGGGGACGGGGGCGGGGGGGGGCTATTCCAAAACTTTCCAAACACTGGAGTACCCATGAATGGGGCACTGTGTCAGATGCCTTCTTATAATCTACCAAACCCATAGTATTATTATTATTCTCACTAGGAGTTTTCACGCAGTTTTTCAAGGATTTCGTCTTCGAGAAAAGCATTGTGGTGTTCCCTGGAGACTGAGTGATAACAAATCACCCTAGATTTCCAGTACTCTCCACCTATTTCAATAACATTTGCAAATTAATTTGTGTTATCACAACAGACATTTACCGTTTCTTTCTCGTTATTATTATTGTTATGTCTGTTCACAAGAGCGATGTTTTATTTCGGGAGTTGAGCTGCAATAGCGGACCTCACCCAGTGGTCTTATGTATTGCAATTACCCTATTTTATCTATTTTATGTCCAACATTTTCCGAATGATTGTGGCTGCTCCAAGTAAACAAGGTTTTTGTGACATTTCTACTGTTATTCCCAAATCCAACTTTTGTATCCATTTGTCAAAGTCTTTCATCACTGATTCCAATACCCCCCCCACTACAACAGGGATTACCTCAACTTCTTTCAATTTCCAAATCCTAGCAATCTCATATTTCAAGTCGGAATAATTGAAGCACTTTTCCTCTTCCTTCTCCCGATATGAGTGTCAAAGGGGCAAGACGGGTCCATCAGAAGGCACTTTTTCTTTCTCTTCTCAATTATATAGTGATGTCTGCCCTATTATGCTCCAGTGTTTTGTCTGTTTGTATGGTAAAAATCCCATAGAATCCTGCATTCCTCAGACTCCAGCACTTTTTCAGACGTGTGTGTACCACTTGTCAGATCTTTCAAATCCTCATTTTTTGCACAATTTTCAATGGATCAATTTTTTATCATTATTATTATCATTATTATCATTATTATTATTATTATTATTATTATTATTATTATTATTATCATTATCATTATCATTATTATTTTCTCACTAGGACTTCTTACATGAGTCATAAGCAGTGATTGCTCACTGATAATAATCGGTTGTGTTCCCTGAAGTCTGAATGATAACAAGTCTCGCTAGATTTCCAGTATTCTCCACCTTTATTGAAAACCAATGCAGATGATTCTGCATTCATTATAGGAGCAACCGGGCTAATGAAAAAGAATTTCAAAAACTATCTGGCGAATATACCTGGTGAACCAAGTGCAAAAGAAATACAAACAATAGTACTTAAAGGGACGGTTAGAATCTGATATAATGGACTGATCCAACACCCCTCAAATGAATGGACTGTTACGTCTATAAAAAGACAAGCAAACTCTCCTCACGTGGAAGACAGAATTTAGTACTAAGCTGTCAATGGACGCTTAGAAATGTGTGTACCTTTTTACCTAAATAAACCCTTTCTGTACAACCCCATTAATGACTTGTTATTCATATAATCTACGATATAACAACTGGCGACGAAGAGTTTGAACGAAACTCACTAAAAAAAAACAAAGCGAAGGAAAAAGCACACAAGAAGATTAACGAGCAGAAAACAAAAGAAATCCAAAGAAGGAAGAAGAAAAAAAAACTTCGATAGAGCCAACATTTAAGAAGTAAGTGTTTCAGTCTGTTACGGTCCTAAAAAAAAAAGAGAAATTGACATTTTGAAGCGAACATTTTTTTGAAAAGAACATTTAAAAAAAAAAAGAAGTGTCCATTTCAAGTTTTATTCGGCTGGAAGTGTTTTTTTTTTTTCTCTTCGGAAGGAAATTGTGCTTTTAATTCATTGAATTTATAGGACATTTGAGTGAATCTTTTGGTTAATTGTGTGGTTTTGTAAAAAAAAAAAAAAAAATTTTTTTTAACATGGAGCAATTAGCGGAATTCACTAGAACTATGCAATCGGCATTGTTTGCACAACAAAAGCAAATGGAATTACTTCAGCAACAACAATTGAAGCAAAGCGAAATACTACAGAGTATTTTAACGCAGCAGAAAGACTGTCGTTTCCCTAAATAAACCCTTTCTGTACAACCCCAGTAATGACTTGTTATTCATATAGTCTACGATATAACAGAATCTTAAAAAGATTTCTCGGTTTGAGTAACTAAACTAATGGGAGAATGTTTGGCATCCGGTAGAATGGAAAAACAAAGTGATAAGAAAATTTTAAAAAAAGATTGAGACACTTGTGTTGTCGGGTTGGTAAATTAACTAAGCTAATCGGAAAATGTTTGGCATCCGGTAGAATGTCCCATCCTCAGGAAAAATAAAGTGATAAGAAAATTGAAACAGCTGCCTACAATCGATTTCTTTCAGGGAATGACTTTTGATCTTCCTGTGATTTTGGTGCCAATAAGCCTCCTGAAGATCTCAGTATACTCTGAATTCTTCCAGTAGAAGTTTGGTTTGTACTCTTCCTCCTCGTCTTTCTATCCTCCTTGACCCGTTACAGCTACTTTGTGTGATATCAGTCAAATTCCATCACATGATGTGTTTTACTTTATAAAACTCTTTGTAGTTTGAGTTCTCTCGGCTTCATGTGTTTTTTTGGTTTTTTTTCTTGTTTTATCTCTATTGCAACTTCTGTATGGCTGGTTAGCATTCATACTTTATGCATGTTAGTTTCTGCATTCGAGGATTTTCCTCAAGATTTCAGTTGTTTTCATCATTGCTGTTCACTGCATTCTAATTTCTTTCATTTTTTTTTCCAGTGTTTTTTTTTTTTTTTTTTTTTTGAGATTGTTTCTAGTGTTCCTATGATTATTAAAACGAAAATGAAACAAAGTGGCATTTACCCTAGGCAGGTTAAGCCAGCTTTCTCCATTGATTGGTTGGAAGTATTTTGGAATCCAGTGTCATTGCGTTTATTGAAGGGATCAAATTCGAGTATGTCTTGATCATGAACGTATCATGGGACAGAACCTCCCATCTGTGGGACACATTATGACGGGACTGCTTCCCTGTTAGTTACAACATGTTTCTCTTCAAGTCCAACGACAACAAATACTTACCACTAAAGTAATCAAATTCGGCCCATCCCACCTGTCATTTTCAATCCTTTTATAACATTGTTCATCACTCAACCGACAAACTCATATTTTCATTTCTTTTTTTTCTTTTTGTTCACTCCAAATTAGCCATATGGCAACTGAACTATGAGTGACTACTGTGATAGGGACCAAATTTATAGGAGGCAGCTATAATGAGGAATTGGGAAACAAAATGTTTGTTTACATTACTACCAAGGGTCTGAACGATGATTATGATTAATTGTTAAATTATTTAGGTTAAAAAGATATTCAGAAAAATGTTTAAAAGAAAAAAAAATGTTAGTTGAAATATTTTATGTCAAAATATTTAACTGGGAAATTTTTGGCTAGTGGAAAAATGTTATGAATAGAAGAAAAGCATAAACAAGCTAGTTTGGAATTTGGTTTAGTAAACGACGATGTGGTATATCATGTCAAACAGTATTATCCACTCCAGCTGACATCAGAGACATGTAAGCCAGGAGTGTTAGGACGAGACAAAAGTATAATGCAAGGGGAGTAATTCTTTACTTCTTTGGGCAAAGTTGCCTCCCCTTGTCCGAGTCTTAGACTTTAAATTCTCATGACTTCTCGCGAGATCAACGACCGGAAATGCAGAGTGGAGGAAAAACAGAGTGACTTTAAAAATGGAGAACTGAGCATCTTTCCCCGTTTGTTCCAATTATCATACTTGAACTTCTAATTTTTCATGTATTATGTTTGAATTGTTGTTACATGTGTGTGTCTTCATATTAAACGAATATCGTTATGTAACAGTGAGTGATTTTCTTATTTCTTCATAATTGTTCCATTCTTTTATCATGTGCTGCAAACATACCCACGTGAAGGCTGGACATTATTCTGTAATGGGGGGGGGGGGTCAAGCATCTAAGGAAAATGTAGGGAGAAGATTAAGAGCTACAGACTCCAAATTTTGGGTGTTCCATTAAGTTATCTTAATGCCTTCATTTTCAGGTGCCTTCTGCCAGAGGAAAGGAAAACAATGAATAAGATATATGTCAAGCAGACAAGGCTTTATTTGTCATTGTTAAAGACTGTCCATTTGATTGCCTTGTTCGTTATTGACGTGAATATGTGAAAACACCCACATTCATATAGAAAAACTATTGAATATACAACACTTACAGACATATACAAAGAAAAGTAACTATTCTTATAATTCTAACCACTAGACGGTACACGAGCATCGATTACAGAAACATGTATACCTTATAGGCACTAGACATACGTAGACACGGTTATATAAACCCGACAAAATGCAACATTTGTTCGATTTCGTAATACAACACTATTAGTCGAGTAGGTTGGAGATATTTTCTGTTGAGAGAATATATAAGTGCAGTAAGTTCATCAGAGCACATTGCGTGCAAAAGTAAGGATGTTATACATCGATGATACTCTGACCTTTATAAGTGGTAACTCATTACTATAAAAGGATTTGGTTGTTTTGTTTTATGGCATATCAACCCTTTTTGGATTATTTAATGCAAAATTTGGTAATTTTGGTAGAAGTTTTTACGTTTCAAGTATATTTCAAACATTTATTCATGGTGTTTGGTTTGGTTGTTTTGTTTTACACTATATCAACCATTTTCAGATTATTTAATGACGATTACAGTCATTTTAGTAAAAAAAAATGTGATGCTTCAAGTTCTTTATATTCTCAGATATTTATTCATGGTGCTTGTTCGTTTTGTTTTATGGCATATCAACCTTTTTCAGGTTCAATCATTTTGGTAAAATTTTTATCGTCAAGTTCTTTATATCTTTAAATATTTATTTATGGTGTTTGATTTGATTGCTTTGTAGAGGAAAATTGTTGGTTTTGTTTTTGACTTTGCAGAACATGATTAAGTTTTGCAAAAGGAAAGTAAAATCAGTAGCATCAATGTTTGGTTCAGTCAGGAAGACAGTTTCATCTTTACTTATATATAAAAGACACTTTGTCTGTCTGTCTGTGTGTGTGTGTGTCTGTGTGTGTGTGTGTGTGTGAGTTTGTTCCTTATGGACTCCAGATTGGCTGGGCCGATTTTTTTAAATTTTCATAGAATTGTACATCATGCGTCTGGCGGTGTTCTTAGATAGGTTTTTTTTATCAGAATACTTCTGATAATTATCTAAAACCGATAATCAAAAAAAATCTAATTAAAGACGGAAGGAACAGTCCAGTTTTTAACTTTCACACAAATGTACATCATGCGTCTGGGGGTGTTCTTAGATAGGTTTTTTTATCAGAATATCTCTGATAATTATCTAAAACGATAATCAAAAAAATCCAATTAAAGACGAAAGGAACAGTCCTGTTTTGACCAAAACATCACAAGTGCAGTTGAAAAGCTTTATCACCGCACAAGCAGAACAGCCTGACATATAAAATCAACAGTAGGTTCTTTGATATAACAGGGATGCGTTCGAAACGAATGTTTCTGTTTAGTGCGCAATTGAACTACGATGCTTGATTTTTGCATTTATAACTTTAATTCTAAGCTATTAGATAAAACTAATTTTATAAAATCAACAATAGATTCTCTACAGTGCAATGCAGCCGACAATGTATTGTGAACAAAGTCACTGTGGAGATGCATGCGAAGCTTCCTTCCGGTAAACCCGGTGGGTCCATAACTAGTCGATTGCACTGATTACAATGATAATAAAAGTATTGGAAGTGTGAAACATTTGTTGATTCTCATTTAATCCCTGGCAACGTCGGGTTTCCCTGCTACTCTGCTATAAAAGGAAGAAATAAATGCGTATTGATGTCATGCCATACGATCTTCCCATCTACTTAGTTTACAACGCTAATTTTATTCTGCCTTTTTTTTCTTTTCTGTTATAATTATGCAAGGCATTCCTAATTAATATGGCTTTTATATCAATTAACCCCATTTATATTCTTTATTCAATATACGAGAGTAGTTCCAAAAGTAAGGTCTCCTATTTTTTTTACTCAAAAACTAAAACGTTGAAAAGATACAGAGACATTAAAACGATTAACCCTTTGTGCTCCAGAATTCATTTTTCTACATAGTCACCACCATTCTCAATGCACTTTTGCCAGCCTTTTTTGATGCCTCAGTCATTAAAGACCAGAGAACGCTTTGTCACTCATATCTCTGTCGACGCTTTGAAATCGACGAACCCATCTCCAAACTGTGCTAACATCAACTGCATCAGCTTCTTAAACGTTCAACAGGTGCCAGTGAATGTTGATCGATTCAATTTTTTCTGTATGGAGGAATTTAATAACCCATCTATGCTTCTGACGCACGTCCATGACAGGAGTTGCTTGCTTAGGCTCTCACACCGTCAATATTTGCAACAGAGGGATGAAACTTTCAATTCATGAATGCATGAGTTCGGTTATCATAACAATGCAATTTGCATCTCCTCTGATCCATTCAGACGGAATAAAAATAAGAGACATTATTTTTGGAATGTTCCTTATATATATATATATATATATATATATATATATATATATAACGGTTGTATCGATTATGACAACAATATATTCTTTTCATTGTTTGGACTCTCGAGTATATATCCGATACAGTTAGACACAGTTAATCAACCGAGAACCACATCACACTATATTAGAGCAGATAAGATATCAACAGATACACACTCGAGAGTCAAAACAATGAAAAGAATATGCTGTTGTCATAGCCCTAGTGATTATTAAAGAGTGCTCAATGCAGGACAGAGCTGGTAGGCTGTTTATTATACATTTTTGTATAATCTATCTTTATCTGTATAAAGCTAGGTGTTAAATACTTGCAATTTACGCATGAAGATGTGACACAAGGTTAAAAATGGGCATGTGTTTACCAGTGCTCCTAATGGAAGAGTAATCTGGTCTATTAAAAACTGCCTTGGCGTTAACAATATTTTTCATTGTAGATATTCATTATTTTTATCTACAGACACTAGTGTTTCGTGCTTACGCAACCTTCAGTGTAGGAAATGTATAAGTTCAGTTGATTGCAGTAATAAATTCTAAAACGTTTACAAAGGAAGAAATCACATTATCACCTATGTATCTATATATACTAGTGTTGGGACGATGAATCAAAATCGGAATCGAAAAAAATCGGAACTCTTTGGGGTATTGGAACCGGTATCGGAGAATTTTGCGCCTATTTTTCTATGCCAAAAATGATTCCTGTGATTGTCTTTTTTTATTTCATTTTGTTTAAAACAATATCTTCTTCCACTGCTGGTAGTAATGATAAAATAATCAATATTTGTTGATTTTAAAACTAAAATATTCCCCACAAGCTTTTTTTTTTTTTTTACAAAGGCATCCACACTTATCAAGGTTAAGAGGCCACTCGAGGATAAGGGTTAAAAAGTGTACAGTAGACAATTGGACAATAAACCATCTTCGCATTTAACATTTACAGTAATTGGGGGAAATGACCACTTTATAATTAAATACTTGGAGATTTATAAAGAATTAGAATCGGGAATTTAGTATAGAATTAGTAATTGTATCAGAATTGGGTAAAATATTGAAATTGTCACATCACTAACGCACACACACACACCTATACACACACACATGCACACACATATGTACACATGCGTATAAAGAATTGTTTTCACTAACTAGAAACAATTAAATAAATCGAATATTTCAAGCCGTTTTCAATGATATATAGACAATCTATCTATATAATTATAAAATTCAAATGACCTTGTAACGGGTGTTGTAACCCAACATCCAGTTTACGACTTCCAGTTGCGCACGCGTACATAAACAAATAATCAACACGACAATAAAACATATTGTTTTACTGTGTATGTTTTCAGCATCCCAATTGTTTTTTTTTTACATGTTTAAATTATCCAAATAAACAATTGTTAATATTTTCTGCATTTTTTTTTTTTACATCATTCATTTCCGTAGTACGTTAAGTTATTTTAACACAATTTTCTTACAAATAAATCTACTTTAACCCATTGACAACCATAAGAGAATTTTACAACGGCGACTTATCCACCGCCTTCATTTTTTAAAAAAATTTATTCTCCATTTTTTAATACATCTTTTTTAAAAAACATTAATACATTTTCTTCTTCACTACCAACATAAATAAATAACCCCAAAAATATGTTTTTTAATTTGCGTTACAAATAAATAATCAATGGGACAATAAAGCGTATTGTTTTACTGTGTACGCTTTCAGCGTCCAAATTGTTTTTGTTTTGTTTTTTGCTTTTAAATTAAAAGATATATCAAAATTTGAATTTAACTTTAAGTATTATGGTATCTGTTCAGTGCACATTAACCTATATGTATGGCAAACCACTTATAATTCAATGGCTGTAAATTTGTTGGGGTTTTTTTTTTTTTCAAAAATAAACAATTATAAACAGAACGACTCATAGAAATCTACCTATATTCTTTTGTCATTTAATTATCAGAATAGGCTGTAAATTTGTTTTACAGTTTAGTTTTTATGGAAATGTTTCTGTTATGTCATTCATAGAAATGTTTCTGTTATATCACAAAAAACTATTTTCTTTATGTCACAAGTGTCACGCTCATACATTAATTTCATAGCTAATATAACATACTGACCCAACGGGTCACGGGTAGTCTAGTATTTTTAAAATTTCTATTTTAGTTGGGATCTAACGACATCGTCGTCATAGGCACTGTATGTTATTGGAGACTGTCGTTAAATTGTCCTGACTTTGTAGTGAAAACCTTAACACACGTGTACAGTTATTAAATTAAATATTTTTAACTGATTTCTAGCGTCTTTTATAGACTGATTAATCCATTCCCAGGGGGTGTCAGGATATTTTACTATAGCAAAATCACACATTTCAGGTTTAACAAACCCTTTTCAATTATATGTGAACATTTTTTTTTTTCATCATTGTTGGAATTTAAAGACATTGCTATTGTAGACCCTTGACTCCCCCCACCCCCAGTGTGATTGGAGAATGTTATTAAATTGTCCTGAATTTGTAGTGAAAACCTTACAGTTATTAAATTAAATATTTTCAAACTGATTTCTTAAATTTTCGTTAAACGCTTCAACGTGGAAATGTTATCTGACAAGAAACAAATACCGATTAATCTTCATAGAAATGTTAATTATCTTGTTACCAAGCAAACAATTTGAAAAACTCTCCTCAAAGGAATGTACCAAATCATAAGTAAAAGAAAAAATAATCATTTATGGTAAAATGACAAAGATTTTCAACCCTTCAGTGACTTTTTGGACACCCTGTATATATGATACTAGCAAATACGTAGTTTTGGGTCAATATCTGTTCTTACTTTCATCTTAACTTAGAACGGTGTTAAGTGTTAAGTTTCATTCTTACAAAAGCGTCAGCTTTAACGATAGAATTTTGAATAAACCTTTCCTATTATTTTAAATTATTAGAGATTATTGCTAGTGTTAATATTTTACGCTTTTGATCTAACCGTAAATTAACAATGCCTATAAATAACTTTATAAAGTATAGTATATGCATAATATTTTTAAATAAATTTATTTTATGCTTACACAATCACGAGTGTAAGAAGCGGGGGAGGGGGCTGTTTGACCTTGGATGACCTTGGATGAATAGTAAACTCTCACAATTTGAAAACACCTTAAAAAGATTGTTTGACCTTCGATGCCCTAACAAACAAGCAGGATAGTTTGGTTTAATTTGGTTGACTTCACAAATCATTAACTTCAGGGCGTCATTTAATGCGACATTAATATTAATACATATATAACCCATTCCATTTAAAACTACGTTTTTATGAAAATCACACGAGACAAAGCACAACGCCATTTGATGTTAAGGAGTTAAAAATAAAAATAGTACTTCCAGGTAAAAATTAGCCAACAATAAGTGTTATAGTAGATAGAATTTGTAGTGAAAACCTTACAGTTATTAAATTAAATATTTTCAAACTCATTTCTTACATTTTCATTAATGACAAGAAACAGATACCGATTAATCTTCATAGAAATGTTAATTATCTTGTTATCAAGCAAACGATTTGAAAAACTCTCCTTAAAGGAATGCACCAAATCATAAGTAAAACAACTTTTAAAAAAAACAAAGAAACAAATCAAAACCTAAAAATCAAACAAAATCAACCACACTTTATGAATAGTCAAATCCCATACTCTAAAAACACCTTCGCAATAAAGAAACTTTGTAAAAACTGAAAAGATTCCTTAAATTAACTTCAATGGGTCATTTATTGTGATATCAATAGTAATACATAGATAATCCATTCCATTTAAAACTACGCTTTTATGAAAAAGCATAAAGCCATTTGATGTTAAGGAGCTAAAAATAAAAAATATTACTTCCAGATCAAAAATTAGCCAACAATAAGTGTTATAGTAGCTAGATTCTGACTCAGAAAGCAGCAATGTCCTTTATCAAAAAACATCGCCATAGAATGTGAGGACTAAAGGACAAAATAAGGGATGTGAGAGTTACAAGGCTGCTGAAAATAAACTCAAAGTCCAAGTTTCCACAAAATGGAGATTGTGGAGGATTTAAAAAGTATGATATTCATAAATGTCGATTTTGATATAAACGCTGCCAATATGAATGCCAGCTGAAACAGAATCGCTTTTTTCTCCCTGTGTACGTATTACGTTACTTGTTTGGGTCCCAGATGGATTATAAATGTGCTGAATTAATTTAGATGTTTTGCTTATGAATCTGTGGTTCTAATCTTAGGAATTCAAGCCAGCCTGCAGACTCCAAAATTATTAATTAACTCATACTAGTAGAGCTACCCGACATGCTCGTGCCAAAAATGTAACCTAATAAAACTTCTATCTCTCTACACTATCTATCTATCTATCTATCTATCTTTCTCTCCCAACTCCCACTTTCTGCCCTGTTCAGCCGTGACCTTTGTAATAGTAGGGCTAATCACTGATAAATGAGATCACGTCTCGGATGCTAGCAAGCAAGATCTGTCGAACAGTCGATAATGAATGAGAGCTTTTTATAAAAACATTAGAAAACTTTTCAACTTTTCAACAAAACATGAGAAAACTTAAAAAATTTCATGCAAATAGAGAAAAATAAGCACCAGTCATACTGAAACTGAACTTAATATTAATTTTAAAAAAGAAAAAAATGACAATTAATTAAAAAAGGGAAAAGTTGTGTGTCGTTTCTGCGAAACAAACAATAATCATTTTGTTGCTTTATGAATTTAAAAGACTAAAATTCTTTTATTATTTGTTTAAAAAATTGCATTTAATGAAAAGAAAAAGAAACAAGATTCGATATATACTGAAACCAAACTTTATTAAACATAAATTAAAAAGCAAAAAAAAAAATAAATAAATAAATAATGTATGTAAAATTTTGTATGTTTGAAGCAAGATACAATCAAATATTGCAAAAACTGAATTATGAATTTACGGAAAGAGCAAACAATAATTAAACAAACAAATTAAAATCGAATGATAAATAATTTTTAAATGAAAACGAGTTAAAGTCCAAGAAATTATATAAACACAAAGTTACTAGTGCAGAGATATATCATTTTTTTTAAATCAAACTTAATCTGTTTGGATAAATTTAGTTAAATAATAACGTTATTATTTCAATGAGGTCCGTATTTAGAATTCGATTCAATAAAAAGCAAAAATACAAAAATGCAGACAAATGTTTATAATGTACGTACCCGTCATGGAACAAAGATGTCATTTTCTAAAAATCACGTAAAATTATCAAGTGTTTTATTTGTTTTGTTTTGTTTTTTTTTAATAAGAAAATCAAATTTATGTCATATTTTAATGAATATTACATAAAATTATCAAGTTTACAGAATAATTTGTTGGATAATTTAGTAAAAGATAGGTTTTGTAGCAACTGCTACATACGGCCAGAACAAATCCTCGGTAGGAACATTTCATAGCAATCACCGTTTTCAACATGCATGCGTATGAAGAACGCGCAAGCACACACGTCGTGATACAACCACTTGGATGCATGGAATTAACTATGTTACATTTCCTCGCATAGAGAACACCTCTATATAAGGATTTAACCGCCAAAATTCAAACAGTCCAAGATGCAGATATACAAGTAACCATCACCTCTGTCCGTGATTTTAACATACACCAGACTCCGTCTATTTAGACGTAAACCAGCATCATTGAGAATGCCTGCAAAAAATAAGTTTATTCCAGTTTTTCCCTTGTCTTGCCCCGTTAAAATCTCCCATCTTGAATTTGCACGCCATGCACATGTGCCTTAATTCTCATCATGGAAAATTACTAAATCGAACAAGAATTGATTCTTCTTTTAAACAATGTCATTTCGAACTTTTTTTTTATGTGATGATTTTCGCTTACATGCTTTAATGATTGTTTTTCTCTCAGAAAATAATTATTTCAAGCCACTCTGTTCATAATTTAAACGCCATGCTGTTCTCATGAAATCTTCATTTAGCTAGTCCTGCATAATGAACACTCATTACAAGAAAACACTTACGTTGGAACGATTGAACACGTAAATAAATGTTATTTCATATTAATACAGTGATTTCGAGTTCTTTGTCCTCTGTCGTGAGTCTTACAGTTTCTAAATAATAATGTTATCTTAGCACGCCCTGTATTCTGCATAAATACCAAAAACTGATTAATTTTTGAATTTTGGGTTCTTATTTAGAATTCGACTGAACGAAAAATACAGAAAGTACAGATAAATCTTTATTATGTACGTTCTAGTCATGGAATAAGGATATCATATTCCAAAAATCACGTGAATTAATCAAGTTTTTTTTTGTTTTTTTTAATAAGAAAATCAAATTTATGACGAGTGAGGCTGGAAAGCCAGGATCCGGCATGTTTTTATAGAATACGTTAAAATTCAAGGGCAGATAACTTAATTCCACTACCGATATTTTGTTTTGGGCTCAAAATAATTAAAACATTTTATTTCACTAACAATCGTAAAGAGAAGAGGGCTGGTAAGTATAGAAGACTGTGTGGAAGACAAAAAAAAAAAAAAGAAAAAGAATTGGACAAATACATTTCTCAAAACAGAAAAACTGAACACCGCAGCAGTACACAAACTGTGAAAATGTCAGAGAATAACGAAACAAGAAACAAAAAGATGTAAAAAAAAAAAAAAATGGAAAGAAAATATGGACGATTCATAAGAATAACAAGAAAAGAGACTCATAAAAGCATCTGGACATGGCTACAAAATGGACACTTGAACAGAGAAATGAATTGCTACTGACAGCTGCACAAAACAATGCGATTAGAACGAACTACAAAAAAACCTGGAATAGATAAAACTCAGGAAAGCAGTAAATGTAAACTCTGTGAACAGAGATAAAACAGAAAATAACAAATTTAGCGAATGCAGCAAAGTAGATCTCAAACAATACAAGAACAGACACGAATGCATGGAAGAAAGCAGTATACCGACTTTTTCAAACAGTACATTTTAAACATGCAGACAAATCAGAGACAGTACTGAAAAATGAAAATCACAAAATCTTCTGGGATACGAAGACACAAACTCATTCAAGCAAGGAGACTGAATGTCATGTTATATATTAGGCACATCATGCCGATGGCAATTAAGTTAGCTAGTGTGGATTTTGGCAAGAGTCACACTGAGTGCATGATAACACAGATCTATAACGCAGAAGTATTTTCAGGGTTGAATGTAAGATGAGGGACGTAAAGTTGAGGCAAGGGGTAGCAGGTCAAATGGTAGACAAAACAAAGTTGAACGATGACGAATGACGTTACGTTTTTCAAGCAGAGAAAAAAATTTAAATTTTCAAATCAGTCTCTCTGTGGAAGCCGTGCAAATGAGACACTACCAATAATGTAAAATAATCTGAGTGGAATGTTACCTTTAGTCTCTGTTTGTTTGGGTAACTCATTTCAGTTAAGTTAAGAAATAAATAATTAGTTAAGATAACATTGGTCTCTCTCTCTCTCTCTCTCTCTCTCTCTCTCTCTCTCTCTCTCTCTCTCTCTCATATATATATATATATATATATATAATTGAAACGTCTTTTAATTTCCAATTTCGTTTCATATCATACATAAGTCCTTGATACTTTGTTATCTTTTCCCTCTCAGCTCTGTTAAGCCCTGTATCATTGGGTACACTGACCTCTATTACGGTCGCTTTTTTGTTTGCTCTGTCCCAAATCACTATATCTGGTTTAACAGCTGCGTTTTCTAGATATGTAGCAGTAGGGATTATGTAGTCATAGTGAATAGTGTAGTTGTCATTCCCAACTGTTCATTCGGGTATATGTTCCCAGTATTTTTTACTACACTGAATGTTGAGTTTCTTACATATCTTCCAGTGAAGGTATTTGCAAACTCCGTTATGGCGATCTGTATAATAACCATCTCCAAGTAGGACTTTGCAACCAGAAATCAGGTGGCCCACACTCTCAACCTCAGTGCTACAGAATCTGCATTTATTATTGTTGCTTAAACCATACATCTTTTTGAAGGCGTTTGTCATGAGGCCCTGGTCTTGTGCAGCCAATATCAACCTCTCTTGGTCGTAATGGAGGGATCCTCTTTTGAGCCAGTTCAGGGAACCATCCCTATCAATATATTCTTGGGATATATATATATGTGTGTGTGTGTGTGTGTGTGTGTGTGTGTGTGTGTGTGTGTGTGTGTGTTAAAAGATAGGCTTTGTGTCCTATTTATTACTTATTTATCCGTTCACTTTACTATTTCGTTTACTTCTACTTCATTTTCTTTTTACTGTTTCTTGTTACTTTTACGTTTACTGCTAAGCGTCTGTGTGTTTAGCACCGTTCTTACATATATGGGCGTGGGTGTGTATATGTATTCTCTTATGTATGTTATATGCAGTTCACTGTTATATGAGTGTGTGTGTGTGTGTGTGTGTGTGTGTGTGTGTATTCTTATCCTTACACCGTTTCTTGCCTTGAAAGTCTT
Organism: Euprymna scolopes; assembly: GCF_053919585.1. NCBI lineage: Eukaryota > Metazoa > Mollusca > Cephalopoda > Sepiida > Sepiolidae > Euprymna > Euprymna scolopes. The sequence continues at coordinate 40,032,930 of NC_136486.1, read as the reverse complement.
TGAGACGTGTATGTGCCATGTATAATGTGTACATACCTGATTGCCTTGGCCAGCGGATGACATCTTCTTGGACGCTGGACTGCCATCTCGTTGGGAAGTGGTCACTGCAGACAGATGCATCGATAAACAACAAGATGGATTTGAAGCTTCAATCTTTTATTTCAAGGCAAGTTTATCATCTCGAACCCTGATTGTCGGAAAGCCAAAATATCCGATCTGCATTCTCTACTGCACAAAACCCACTCTCAGTCCATATGGTCGCCAACCGGAAGGCTACGACCATAATTCCCATGTCACCCCTAATTTCCAGTGCATGTCACTCCTAATCTCTGGAGCATTCTCTCTAGGTTGATACCTGTCAAACCTAACCTTTTGTGACCCTGCCAACTCGCTGATGGGAAATGAAAATACGCCTACATAACTTTCTATTTCTAAAACTATCTATATAGCAATTAAGCTGGGATTCCCAATACTATATCTATATATATATATATAATATATCTTAAGCCCATTCTCTCCTGATAGAACAATTTATGAAGAATCTCAGCGAACGTCTCCTTATGTCCTCTTTTTTATGGAAAGAAGTTTGTATTTCAACAGCAACCAATAGATGAAACAGTGATGATGGAAAGAAGCAAAAAGCACATAAAAGACTAGCATATATAAACACTCCCCCACCCCTTGTATGTGTAAAGATCTTTGTTATTGAAAATGTGACAATAATAATTAAGAAGGAAAAAAACAGCCAAATCATAGACTTTGCCTTTCCAGCAGATCACAAAATAAAAATCAAGGAGACAGAACAACGAATAAATGCACGGAACTTACCAGAGAACGGAAAGGAATATGAAAATCAATATAATGTGAAAAAGTGCATATGAGAGTGAGGGAAAATATCAGTCGCAGTGGTCCTGGATATGACGTTAAACTATATCCGATGTTGAGGCCCCAGCTTGTGGGCTTTGGGGAGTGTGGATCCACCCTTTAATTACCATTGCTCCCAAATCTACTCTGACCCGGAGTAATAGTACCTGTTAGGGTCCCAACTATGGATTAAATAGAAACCGACTTAAAAAAACAAATATACTCTATTAAAAAATTGTTCTTCAAAATCACTGGATTCGGCATTAAATAACCTGAAAAGGGTTGACATGCCGTAAAACAAAAACAAACAAACAAATCAGTGGCAGCAAAAAATAACTGGCTTGCAAAGAGATTAGCAGCAGTTGCCAAAAAATGCACATATGCAAATTAGAAAGTGCCTGTGAGCTGGCGCAAAAAGAAAAAGAGAAAAAAAAATGCACGATGTGCATGTGCTCGGGGGAGAAACCAAGTCAACATCAAAGAAAATGGACATGTAAAATCGAAAGCGAGAAATGGCTGGCTGCGACCGGCATGAGGTTGGCGAAAAAGTGTACACCGAGCAAGATGGACGATGGCGAGAGACTTTTAAGTGGCGTCAAGACGAGAGAGTGCAGTAATAAAAACTTAGGTTAAAAAGAGAAAAATGCCGAACTGGATTTTTACTTATTTCTTCACAGTTTTATTTTCATGAATAAGTACTAAAGTAAAGTGTACCGGCAACGTTACAATAAGACCAGTAATCATTGGAGAACTTGGAACAGTCCTCTAATAAAAAGAGACTATGAGAAACTGGGATCATTCTTTTTCTCTTCAGACTACTATTCTCATCTTCAGTGTCATTTTCATAACGTTTTGGTCGACGTTACCTCCGACCTTCTTCAGGTGTACCGTATCAAACTCAGGAATGTTTCTGTCGAATCAGGAATTTGAATGGAATTTCTAACGGAACCGTTTATTTACTTCACAGGTGTAGAATGCTCTCATTCTGTCAGCCATGACTGGATAGAGGTCCTAAGTAATTTGCAATCATATTTTTTGGTCACCCTCACTGAGAATTGAATCTTCAACCTTCAGGAGAATATCACTTTTACAATTGATTTTTCCAAGTACTGTAACCACTGCGCCACGGGTTCTGAAGAAAGTTGAAGGTTACATCGATTGAAACGTTGTGAAAATGACGCTCAAGATAAGAACAGTAGCATGAACAATCTTCTCTCTGTTATAAAAATGTTGCAATACAACACAAAATAGTCATAAAAGGCCAAGGAGGATGAAAAGACCAAGGAAGAAGAGCACTAACCAGACCTCCACAGATACGGAAAGTACTGGGAACCTATATAGGCTTATTGTCACCCAAATCCAAGTTGTTATAAGGGACATAATTACGGATAGCACCGGATACGAAACGGTGTATAAAAGAGCGTCTTGAATTGTCTTGGGGTCAGTTCAGTGGTACGCACTAGCCCGACCGTCTCGCGTCTTACACTCTCCAAGTGTAGTCAGGATTAACCAAGCTCCCAGGACGAGCCTTCCGCTCACACATGTTAAGTTACCTTTTTCCTTTACCTTCATTTACGCGTATATCAACTTCAAGGCGAGCAGCCATTTTGTATTGTGTATTATTCGAAGTACGAATAAACCTTTTTGTTACGCATTCCATTCGGCGTATTTTGTCATGTTATTATGTACCGTCAAAACGGGATATAACAGTTGGCGACAAGGATGATTCTTATCTCTTAACAGAGATAAATTACTAATAGGACTGTGTACTATTCAAATTTACAAGGATTTCGTTACTGAACACGTACGGCAAAGAACTATTCGAAATTGTCTTACATAAAGTACGGATTTCTCCGATATGAACTCACGGAAAGGTAATAAAATTGTACTTGAAAGTAGGGTTGGATCAAATACAATTGTATTTGTATTTCAATTGTATTTAAATACAATTTTAATGTAATTGTATTTGTATTTTTAGATTTAGGAATAAATGTATTTGTATTTGTATTTTTAGACTTAGGAGTAAAAGTATTTGTATTTGTATTTCTGGTAACCTAAACGAAAGTATTTGCATTTCAATTGTTAAAAGTCAGTATTTGATCCAACCCTGTTCACATACATGTTGCGTACGTGTACCAGTCTACCAGCCCTGTCCACTTCCAGTCACACACGCTGCTGCTAGTTGAGTGACGATAAGTCTGTGAGTCAAGTAGCTTCAATTCAGGGTTGCCAGCTTGGCTTTTTTAAGGCCAAATTTCGCAAATTTGGCTTTTTTTTAAGCAGTTTGGCTTTCAAAATTTTTGTTTGTTTTTTTTTTTCAAATTTATGCTTCAAATTTGGCCTTTTTCGGATAATTTTATATAAATATTTATTAAATATGGATTATTAAAGAAAAAGTTATAATAAAGTAATTTAAACAGTTGTTTGGATGTCTAAACTTGTAGATTTAAAAAAAAAAACTTTTGACCTCCCACTCCCATTCATGGATTTACACCCTCTCGCACTAAGCGAATCTCACACCTAAATGTTTAATCCGGTTTCACAGTTACTTACTAAATGTCTATATGGACCCTTTCAAAGAGTTCACAGTTGAGTATGAAACCATTTTGGGGATATTTTTTAGTGCTGGCGCCTTGTCCCTGCCAATTAGGTCACTGAGTATATTTCCTCTGAAATAATTAATTCTTGTATTTTTCGTTTGAAATTCTTTAAAAGTAGTGTTTTGAAATTAATTGAATTAATTTATTTTCAATTTATAGAAATTTGAAAACTTATAACTATAGCTATTTAAAGTTGTATTTAAAATGAATATTTTTAAGTATTCATATACTTTTTCCTGAGTAGTCCCAAAAGTTTAATTAAAAGTCAATAATTATAGATTTTCTAACTATCTTGGATTAATAGACACATTTGCCTTAATAATGACGCATAGATTGTTCTTGGAAACAAAGTCTAGTTTTAGAGTTATGACTAAAATTAAATTTATCAATATTTTAGAGATATTTTAAGTTGATACCTCCAATCCCCTGAGTAAATTTGGTCTTCTGACGACTGACATAATTCTTTTAAGAATATGATTGACAAATAGAAACTTATTTACAAATTGTACCAATAAATATGGTATGGAAAAAATGGCACTAGTAAAAATGGTAAGTAGATGTGGAGTCTAAGATAATAACCAACTACTTTTCAATTATGCTGTCATCTTAGAAATCTGTCGATTATACTCGCATGTTTACTCATTGTAAGTGTTTTCTTCAGATTTCATGTGTAATACTAAATAGATTGTAACTCCAAATGGTTACTAATATCATAATCGTAAAAAAAACATTTATAAACATCTCTTTTATGTAATCTGTCCCCGTTGTCAATCAATGCTTACATTAAAGTGTAGTACCTGCTCTGATGACCTAACTTTATCTAGTCTGTCCTTGGTCGATGAAAGAAAAATTCTTCTAAATTGGGGTATATATTTTTGGCTATGGGAGATAAATTCTGTGCCTTTTACTTTTTAAGGCAATTTCATTTGGTTTTACAATTTTGCCAGTCAGACTTAGAGATAGAAAAAAGTTAACTACCCTAAAAAGTTATGATGGCCCGAAAATGAAAGATCATTTTATGTATAATTTATATGCGAAACTAATTACTTAATTTAAATTATAAAATATTCCTTTTCTAGATGTTCACAAGTAATCTTTTGAAAAAAAGTAGAATTACATTTTTAGGAGGGATAGCTGAGGGTTCTCATCTACTTTAAAATATAGATATAATTTCATTTTAATTTGACAAACTTCTTAATGTTATCCTGGTGCTTGTCCCTAAAAGTACACAGGTGAAAATATCACTTCCAAATAAATTAACAAGAAAACTCTTTGATATAATTATGCATTAGGCAAAAATATGTTCTACACCAAAAATCTTATCTCCCCAATTTTACGTATTTGCAAATCATAAAACTATGATAAAATAATTAAAAATCCACTCAATAAATATCCTAATCTTTAAACAAAAAACAAACAAAATAAATTACTTATACCAAATGCAGTAGGACTTAATTATCTATCGACCGTATAATTTTAACATGCTGCAACTCTTAATTGTTTTTATATTTCAAAATGTTAATGTGTTCTAAATGATCTTTACCCAACATTCCTATTATTATTAAACGTTTCATTTACTTATTTGTAAATGAACATTTATAGATCAATTTTGACAATTTTCTGTACAATAACATGTTTTTAACAAATAAAAATTATTTTAGTACAGAAAAATTAAAAAAAGCAGCGGCTGCCAGCGATTAAATCGTTGAATTAAGTTTCTATTTTCAAGATTTTAAAAAATTGATTAAATTCAGGTAAATATGGCAGTGGTAAAATTTTATTTGGGCTTTTTCAGATTATTACAAATAAATATCTATAAAATAATTATTAAGTAAAACATTATAATTATTTTGTCGGTACTTCTACAGAAATTGAACCTAACTTAACCAAGTTTTAGAGAAATGAGAGATTAGCCAGCACTTCTCGAACGGTCCTACTTTTCCGTTGTTAATGTGCCATTTTTACTTATTTATTCACTTTTGCCATTTGTACAAGTGCCATTTTTATTGAGCACCCTTTATATATATATATATATATATATATATGTCATCTCATCCACATATGGTAGTTTCGCTATTTACAGCTCATCAGTGCGGCTAGACCACCAAATACCAAAAGCCATATATATATATATATATATATATATATATATATATATATATTATTCGAATATTTAGTGAAATGAAAAAAAATATAATGGAAAACTGAAAACTTAAAAAATTATTTTAATTCTATAAATTTATTAATAATAAAAGACCAAATATAATTTGTGAAGTCTATACTTGCAAAAAAAGTAAAATTTAGTCAAATGTGAGCTGATAAAATGAAAAATAAAAATATTTCGAAGATTGTGGACCTAATTATTTCGCAGTCAACTCAGTTGTCTTTGAAGAACACAGTTCAAGAGAGGAAGTTTTTCATGACCGTGAACACAAATCAAGACGAGGCTGACATGAATGCAAAACGCCCTCGTCTTTTTGCCTACGTGCCACCAGCTGGGAAGCTAAATGTAAGTCCATCAATAAGCGACACTACAGCGGTAAAGGCAGAACTCGATTCCTACTTAGAAGAATGTGTTCTGGCTTTTGACGTCAACCCACTGAGGTACTGGCGGGAAAACAAGAGCTTCAAGATTTTGAAGCCTTTCGCCAGAAATATTCTAGGGTGTTGTGCAACATCGGCACCATCTGAAAGAGTTTTCAGCAAGGCTGGTAATTTTTATACCCCAGAGCGAGCCAAACTTGGCCCGGAAACTTTCAGAGCTCTAATGATGATAAAATGCAATGAGGACATGATATAGAGTGTAATGTAGATGTCAAATTTGGAAGGAAATATTTCTTCTTTTTTCTTTTCTTCGCATATTTTCAGATTGTTTAAATCAGTTATTGTATTTTTATTTGTATTTTGAGATTGAGGAATAAAAGTATTTGTATTTGTATTTTTAGCGTTAGTATTTGTATTTGTATTTGTATTTTTAGAGTTAGGAATAAAAGTATTTGTATTTGTATTTGTATTTCTGGTAACCTTAACGAAAGTATTTGTATTTCAATTGTTAAAAGTCAGTATTTGATCCAACCCTGCTTGAAAGATATTGACAAGGTAAAGTGAACTTTATTTATATTTTTTGAAGAAAAAAATATGTGAGGAACGCAGGCGGAATTCGAACCCGGCACCTTTGGATTACATTTTTGGAAAAAAAAAAAGAACTTTTACGATTTTTTGTTTCACTAAATTAAACAGACTATTGTTATAATTTAATTTTTTTTTTTTCTTTCGTGCAACCGTATTTTTGTTGAAAAACAGTTTGCTCATTTTCGGACATTATTCGTTGTGTAAATTTGAAAAGTATTATTGTGTAAAATTACGTTTAGGCAGAATTACTATTGCTAAATTGTATGAACTGTGTGGAAACATTTATTCTTGCGAGACTTGTTGCTAATTGGCGAAAAACGTATACTTACGAAATTTTGTGGAATCATTGTTGTAAATTTTAGAAAGACATTTTTTTTTAAATATGGAACAATTGACTGAGTTGACGAAAGTGCTAACTCTTAGCGTGCAGGAACAGTAAAAAATGACACAACAATTCTTAGTGCAACAACAACAGCTGCAACAACAACAGCAAGAAATGACACAAAAAACTTTAGAGGCACAACAAGAACAAACAAAAATACTTCAACGCCAAATGTCGACTCAACAAAAGAATTTGGAAAAATTAATTCAAACCTCGACAACTGAGACAAAAACGAATTTTTCTGCAGAAGGTATTTCAAATTCTTTGTCGGAATTTCACTACTCTCCCGATACTGGCGTTACATTTCCAGCATACTATAGAAGGTATGAAACAGTTTTTACAAAGAGGTGTTCGGATTGGACCGACGAAGAAAAAGTCACGCTGTTGCTCCAAAAACTAGGTACTGACGAAAACACTAAGTACGCTAACTTAATTTTACCCAAAAAACCGGAGGAAGTGACCTTTGAAGAGACAATTAATACGTTGTCTAGAATATTTGATAAAAGAGATAGCCTTTTCCACTCTAGATATAAATGTTTGAATTTACAGAAATCGGAATCTGAAGACTATTTAGAGCATGCTTGTATTGTAAATTGCTTATGTGAATCATTTAAATTAAATTAAATTTCTGCGGATTTATTTAAATGTTTAATCTTTGTACAAGGACCCCTAGAACGTACAAGACCCAAGAACAAAGGACCCCTAGAATGCACAAGTACCAAAATTGTGAATGTTGCGGAAGTACGAGACACACCAAAAAGACCTGCTGGTTCAGGAATAAGATATGTTACGAATGTGGGTTCAAAGGCCACAAGGGAACGTACTGTGACCAGAAGAAAAAACGAAAGACTGACAAAGTGAATGCGCTTCGCACAAGGAAAGAGAAAAGTTGCGAAAGGTGTAAGTATGTCAGTGTTCACATAAATGGACATCCTGTAACATTACTCCTGGATAGTGGTTCGGACATCAGCATCATAGATGAAGATATCTGGAGAAGGATCGGTCGACCCGAACTAATGGAAACAAGCAAGATGGTGAGGAGTGTGTGCGGCAAAAAGTTGGAATTTAAAGGAGAACTGAGGTGCAACGTGACATTTGATGGTCAGACACGCACGTCCAAAGTGTACGTGGTTCCAGGAAGGAACACAAGTCTGTTTGGAGTGGATTGGTTTGTCCTGTTTAACTTATGGGAGCGACCAGTTAATTCTTTTTGTAATAGGTTGAACACAGAGAAAGCAAACCAAGTGGAAGACTTTCTGGACGATGTAAAAGCAGAATTTCCAAGGGTTTTTGCTGAAGGACTTGGACATTGTGTGAAAGTAGAAGCCAAATTTGAAGTGAAGAAAGATGTCACCCCGGTGTTCAAACCTAAAAGAAATGTACCGTTTTTATCGATGGACGCAATCGAGAAGGAGTTGGAAAGACTTCAACAGTTAGAGGTTATTGAAAAAGTTGACCATACGGATTGGGCCAGCCCGACGGTATATGTGAAGAAAAAAAATAACAAAATCAGGGTCTGTGCGGACTTCTCAACAGGCCTTAATGACTGTTTAAAGGACCACAATTATCCCCTTCCGTCGGCAGAAGATCTATTCTCAAAACTAAACGGAGGAAAAAATTTTTCCAAGATAGACCTCTCAGACGCGTACTTGCAAATCAAGGTCAATGATGAATGTTCAAAGTACCTGTGCATTAATACGCACAAGGGTATCTTCAAGCTAAAGAGGCTTCCTTTTGGCTTAAAGGTCGCCCCTGCTTTGTTTCAACAGATAATGGATACGATGCTCGCAGGGTTGGAATTTGCGATGGCATACCTTGATGATATCTTGATAAAGAGCAGTAATTTGCAAGAACATAAGAAGCACGTCAGAGAAGTACTTAAGAGAATAGAGGGGTTTGGTTTCAGATTGAGTCCGGAGAAATGCGATTTCTTCATGAAAAGGATCAAATACCTGGGTCAAATAATTGACAAAGATGGACGAAGGCCAGATCCACAACGGACCAAAGCAATTGATAAGATGCCTGCCCCAGACTCAGTATCAAAACTACAGTTATTTCTGGGATTGGTACAATACTATGCGATATACATCCCTAATGTACATAATTTGAGAGCTCCTCTTAACGAGCTACTACAAAAAGGCAGTAGATGGAATTGGACAAAGGAATGTGAATTGGTGCTGCATTACTCCACAAGTATGAGGATGGAACAACAAAAGCAATCTCTCACGCGTCAAGAACTTTGATTGCAGCTGAGAAAAACTACAGCCAGATTGGAAAGGAGGCTCTCTCAATAATATTTGGAGTCAAAAAGTTTAACCGTTTTCTCCATGGACGAAACTTCATATTACAGACGGATCATAAACCACTAATCACGATATTTGGATCGAAGAAAGGCATCCCTACGCATACTGCAAATCGACTACAGCGATGGGCTGTAACTCTCTTAAACTATCAGTTTAAGATGGAGCATGTGTCATCAAAAAAGTTAGGACACGCGAATGCACTGTCAAGGTTGATTCCAAAAAGAAATGAAAGTTTCGAAGAGACGGTAATTGCAGCTCTTAAAGATGAAAGCGAATGCTCAAACTCAATATGCAATATGATCCGTGAACTCCCGGTAACTCTAGAAGAGATTAAAAGAGAAGCTGCAAAAGACGTTTTTATAAAGCAAATGAAAAATCAAGTAGGACGGACGGAAAGAAATAAGATGGCAAGAGAAATTACACCTTTTTCCATTTGCGAAGATGTGCTTATGTATGCCGATAGAATCGTAATTCCACAGGTATTACGAAAAAGAATGCTAAACGAATTTCACACAGGTCATCCTGGCATTTCAAGGATGAAATCCCTAATTAGAGGTTACGTATATTGGCCTGGTATGGATAAAGAGGTGGAAAACTGTGTCAAAGCGTGCAAAGGATGTCAATTAGCAGCCCGAGATCCGCCTGTAAAAACGACCCCGTGGCCGAAGACGGACTTGCCCTGGTCACGACTGCATATTGATTATGCCGGACCCCTAAAAGGTTTTTTTTACTTAATTGTAGTGGACTCTTTCTCCAAATGGCCGGAGATATTCAAGATCAGACATCCAACATCAAGGAACACTGTAAGTGCACTTGACGAAATTTTCAGCCGGTTTGGTGTACCAAAGACCATAGTGAGTGACAATGGTACAGCATTCACAGGTTACAAATTTAGAGAATTCTGCAACTCACTGGATATACAGCACATCACGACGCCTATTTACCATCCTAGATCGAATGGGTTGGCAGAAAAATTTGTGGACACGTTTAAGCGGGCATTAAGGAAAAACATGAACATTGACACAGATGAGCGGACAATACAAACATTTCTAGCGATCTACAGAGTAACCCCAAATCCAAACAATGATGTAAATTCATCCCCTGCAGAACTTATGTTCGCCAGAAAAATTAGATCCATTTTCGATAGACTTCTACCGGATAAAAAGAAAGTTACCAGAAAAGAAAACTTTAATGTAAAGTGCTATTCCCCAGGAGATAAAGTTTATTTTAAAAATTTTCAGAATGGAAAAAATCATTGGGTGGACGGTATTGTTAAGAAAAGAATTGGGAACATGGTCTATACTATTCAAGGTCCCAGTTTTGTCTGTAAAAGACATGTTAATCAAATCCATTCCAGAATTTCGGAAAATACAGAGGAAATTCCAATGGAAACGTTGTGCGACACATTTGACATTCCAAAACCGGTGGGTATACATGGACCCATGAATGTATCTCCTGAACATACCGCACGGGCTGAACAGAATACTTTACCAAAGGAAACTCTGACAAAAAGGAAGAGCACACGTAAAAGGAAAGTCGTCAGGCGTTTAAGTCCTGATCCTAAACGGAAGCGATATTAAAGCTAAAATCGGGAAGATTTCAGCTTCAGGGGGAGGTGTTATAAGGCACATAATTACGGATAGCACCGGATACGAAACGGTGTATAAAAGAGCGTCTTGAAATGTCTTGGGGTCAGTTCAGTGGTACGTACTAGCCCGACCGTCTCGCGTCTTACACTCTCCAAGTGTAGTCAGGATTAACCAAGCTCCCAGGACGAGCCTTCCGCTCACACACGTTAAGTTACCTTTTTCCTTTACCTTCATTTACGCGTATATCAACTTCAAGGCGAGCAGCCATTTTGTATTGTGTATTATTCGAAGTACGAATAAACCTTTTTGTTACGCATTCCACTCGGCGTATTTTGTCATGTTATTATATACCGTCAAAACGGGATATAACACAAGTGAACACTAATGGTTGCCAACAAGAAATCAATGGTAAGTGATTATTGCGATAATGCAAAATGATTTGCAATGATTATTTAAAGAGATGGAGAATAATGGAAACCTGTTGTCACTCGCATTCCAGGGAACACCACTAGTTATTATCAGTGAGCAATTATGATGATGATCTGTGTGAGAACTAGTGAATTAATAATAAGAAGAAAAAAACTTATATGAGGGGCGTTCAATAAATAATGCCCCTGACCCACTTTTCATGGTAGTAGAACAACGAAATTATTAGTTATTAGTCTACTATTATTTAATGCAACTCTGAATATCATTTTTGTAAAACACCTCCGGTTGGTCCTCCAACCATGACGGGATTTTGGAAATCAAGGCTACGTCATCTGGGAAGTGCTTTCTTTTCAAAAACAACTTCATGGCTGGGAAGAACTGAAAAGTCAGAGGCTTTAAGGTCAGGAGGGTAGGGGGATGAAAAAGGATTTCTTAGCTTTAATTTTCCACATAACCTATAGAGATATAAATCATTGCATATGCAAAATTTCAGCTAGATCAGGCAGCTGGAAGTTGGTCAGGGGCATTACCTATTGAACGCCCTCATAAAGAAACGTGAAGACTGGAACTGATAACCAGAAGGCAAAACTTGACTGAGATAAAAATGCAGAGAGGCATTTTCCAGAACTACTCTACATCACCACTATTATAACCATAATGCACCTCATAATATACCCAAAAAATGTAATGTCGGTTTCAAATTTACAAACACAAAGAAAGAATAAATTACCTCATGCATGTGGACAGTCTAAAGTTATTTGGAAAAAAATAAAATAAAAGATAATGGAACTGATAAATACAGCCAGAACATTTGAATATAATTTATAATGGAAAAATATGCACTACTAGAGATGAAAAGGGGAAAACCTGAGAAAGCAGATAACATGGACCAACCAATAGGAAATAAGGGCACTTGACGAACATGATGCCTATAAATATCCAAGAGTTCTGAAAGCAGACACCAAAATGGTTCAAACACAAACCGGAAGCAGTACAGAAAAACGAAAATCACAAAATCCGGATTTCATAAATGTCTAGAAAAAGGGGGAAAAAGCTGCCAAATTGTAGATTTCACTGTCCCAGCACACCACAGGATAAAGATTAAGGAGACATAAAAGTAGAACATGAAGATAATACTAATAATT